>NC_137467.1:5334987-5514795 GCF_964235325.1 Thermobia domestica | reverse complement strand
CACTCACTCACTCTCTCTCTTTCTTTCTCTCTCTCTCTCTCTCTCTCTCTCTCTCTCTCTCTCTCTCTCTCTCTCTCTCTCTCTCTCTCTCACACACACACACACGTGTAAATACAGATCGACCTTAAATTCGATTCGTTAATTTCTACTGTGAGTGACCAACACAAAATTGTCTAATGATGGGAAACAGGTGGCCATGGATGGGGATAAGGTACCCACTATTATTGTAGTTCAAGGTATACTTTATTTCAGCCGAAAATAAATTAGGTGAAATTTCAAAGGTATTTAAAAAAAAAAAAAAAGAAAAAAGAAAAAGAAAAGGTATGTTAAACGGTTACTTTCCCCTCTATCTCATTTCAACTATGCGGGAGTTTGCTACTTTGTTGCGGGAGAGCGGGAGTGAACGTCGAAATGCGGGAGAGTTGGTATGTCTGCATCTCATGTCTCCGGTCCCTTTATTACAATCTCTGAAGATGAATACAATGTCTGTATTCGAAACGTCGGATGTCAATACCTTCACCTGGCTGGTAACCTGAGAAGAGTTACTAAAATCACGTTACCAGAAAAAAAATCAGTTCTTTCTTTAGGAGATTTTTTTCAGTTTATTACCATTATTTCTACTAGGAAATATACCTTGGAAAAATGTACCTAGGTAGTTCTTCGAGCAACGTAGTTTTACTTTTTAAAGGGAACTGATGATGGAAGAAAAAAATATCGCTAAAACTATTTACGACTGGCTTCCACTGGTATGTTTCAGGTGAGTGTTAATCTTTCACTACTAATATTCCCAAATATAACCCACTTTGTCCAACAGTTGAATGTTCTTTCTAATTTCGAGTCATCATCTTTCCCCTTCCATAAGAGCAAGAAATACACATGAAATAATTAAAATTTGTCTTCAAATATGTAGTTACCTGGAAACCGAATTCAATGGTGTCTATGGAGATGACGTATTTTCTGGCAAAGTTCTGTAGAGTTCCTGTTAAAAACGCTTGAGGGAAAAAGAATCCAGAAATCCAAAAGTTTATTGGAATTCCATTGTCAATCCAATCTTGCAGGAAGGCAATTCTCGCTTTTAAGTCTGTTACCCAAGCTCCTAGAATGAATAATAAATGTTGTCAACTGGTAATTATCTTAAAATCAATTTTTTCTTTTAAGTATTAATGTATTGATTGAGTAAAAATAAAATTTTTTCTTCAGAGCAAGAAATATTGATTCACCTCTCAAGAATTAACATAAAATAATAACAGGGTTGGTAAAAACCATAGTTTTTATTGAAAAAACCAAAAAACCCGTTTTTTCTTTAAACCTGTTTTTTTTTAAACCAGGTTTTTTTGGTTTAAATAATTTGTTCTACGTATTCATATCACATGTGGACAGAAATAAGTTTTTTTCGCCTTGGTGTTATTATACAACAACCAGGTTATGCTGGAAGGGGTCACATAAGCTTAAAGCGGAATCCAAACCGCTTCTCGGCTTACATCCGACAGAAATTGTCCTCCACTTGAACTCGAAACCGGAACTAATTGGCCACAAATACGATACGTCTGCCTACGCACTCAAGGAGGACTCCTGATAAAAATGCGTTGTACTGATCTTTACATAAGCCTACTTGTTAACATAATTGTCAAGAATCATTTAAGGACAAAAAGATAAACAGTTGCACAAGTGAAACCATTATACAGAATTACATATGGACAATTTCAAAATACTGCAAGTACAGAACAACTAATTTAGTCCAAGTTAAAAAAATACAACGACTTAATTTGCATATCAGTAAGAAAAATGAATAAAGGTACGAATTAATTGAGTCCACTTTGGCTCTGACCTATTTATACATAAATAGATACCAAAGATACTTCTGATTTCAATAAATGCCTCTCGTGAGGTTTGTATGACCCTCACTCCCCAAAAGAATGGCATTTCGATGTATTTTATCAACAATAAACATAATTAAAACGAAATAATATTTAGAATTTTCCTTTGATTGCAATTGCATAATAACAATAACAAACTATAAAAAAAACTTACAAAAGAAATATTCATAAACTTATATAAAAAAGTTGCTTTTATAGTATAATCTTTTTGAGTAATGAATGGGGAATGTAGGTCTGAATATAATACGAATAATATACGGGAGTGAAACGTGATAATCCACAAATGTGTGTTCATTACGATTTTACGAACATTTACACTTTGACGAACATTTTTCGTTTTTTGGTTTAAACCAGTTTTTTTTTTTTTTTTTTTTTTTTTTTTTTTGAAAAAACAGCTGTTTTAAATCATGGTTTAAACCAGCTAACCCTGAATAATAATAATAATAAATTTATATTAAGAGAGCGGTTTGTTTTTAAGGTTGCATGAGTACCTCAATTGTATCCAAAATATTTGGAACTATGGCACGAAGCTTCTGTTACTTAAGAGCCTGACACACTAAAAATAATACAAAATTTACCATTTTTTCTTCTACTTGTCTTTCATAAGTGGAAATTCTTGTTCTGCGGTTACAACTTGCCTTAGCGAAGATCGCTCTCCTGGCAATTATAGACGGTGTTATCAAAAGAAACAGATGATGATTTGAGATGAATCTTTAAAGATGCTTATAAGATGCTAAATAACATAGATCTTTGTAAATAAAGATAATATGCAGTAAGAACAGGTGGGGATAAGGTGAAAATGATCGAATCTACATTAAAAGATCCAGAACTGTGAAATTTATGAAGAACAGAGAGAAATGGCGGGCGATATTGTTGATAGAGAGGGCAAGAGAAAATGAGATGATCTTTAAGTGGAAACAGATAATGAAATACAACTTATCACAGTCATAGATAATGTTATTCTACAGCAGAAAATATGACTCTGAAGAATTTTCAGTGTTGCCAACCATAAAAATTACAGTGCTGCCAGAATAACATTTCCTCCAAAATCTAAGTTAAGGCAGCGACTAGAGGAACGAACTCATCTGCATTTGATTACGTATATCATATTGTTTTCGAATCCTGTGAACTACTTTTATAAATAATAGTTGTATTTAGTTTGTAATAAACAAAATAGTATACATACAGTTATTAAAATTACATAAGAATATAATTTGGAGGAAATATTATTCTGACAATACTGAAAATTCTTCGGGTTCATATTTTCTGTTGTAGGATAATATTATCTATGATTGTGGTAAGATGCATTTCATAATCGCCTTTCACTTTTGAAATACAAAGAAAAGAAAAGTAGTAAGTTATGTATTATTTTCAGTAATTCAGGCTCTTTGCCTTTATACATAAATCGCTCCGATCTTCTTGTATTATCTGCGAGTGGTTGCTTGCTGGTAGCAGTGGTATGCTCTATAAACTAGTTCTCTTTAAGGCATTATAGTGCATAACAGGGAACGGCACGCAGGGTAGATTTTGCATGATAGGACACCAACATCACGAGATTTAAGCTTCTACCGTAATTCGGATCCCACGTTAGTAGTAAGTCCCGCCCATTGTAACTTCAAAGTTGACGAAGAACACAAAACATAAAACTCAACTCAAACTAAAGTGATTGCAGTGACACGACAACCGTTAGCCCCACGTTAACAGTAAGTCCCATCAATTATAACTTCAGAGTTACAGAAAGACAAAATATAAAACTCAACTCAACTTAAGTGTTGCAGTCACACGATAACCGTTAGCCCCACGTTAATAGTAAGTCCCGTCCATTATAACTTCAAAGTTGCAGAAGGACACAAAAACATGAAACTCAACTGAAACTCAGGTGGTTGCAGTCACACGACAACCGTTAGCCCACGTTAATAGTAAGTCCTCCCCATAATTTATATTTAAACAATTGAACATGGAATGTATTTCATTCTTATTAATAAGAAACTACGGAAACAATTTTCTCTGAATTTGAAAGGGTTGACATTTTCTCTATGTCTCAGAGCTCCACGAGATTGGTCCTCACATTCCGTCGGAACTCAAGTGAATCCGAAATTGTCAAGATTTATGAACCAAATATGATCGATATATTTTCCATTGGTGTTATTCATTACCAGACACTTCATCTATTTGTGTTATGTAATAATGAACAGATAAGACTTACCTAAAGGTTTGAGTGATGGATAAGCCTTCGCGGCCCACATTGAAGGCACAGTGTTACTGAATAGGCTAGTCGCCATCTTTTCAAGGGCTTCAGACATAACTACCAATCCTTTGATAGCCTTCTGTATATCTTTCAACGAGGCGTGGATTACAACCAGAAGCTTGTTGAAACGGATTATTTCCTGTGTTAGCACAGTGTTCAACGATTCCTCATACTTTACTGGGTACCTAGAAAGTAATAATATTAATAATATTAATAATAATATCTAATACTAGTACGAGTGATCAAAAAGTAAGGTTGCATTAGGTCATTTTTCGACATAGTCTTCATATCGGTTGAGGCACTTGTCCCATTGTGGGATGAGTTTGAACATTCCCTCCTGGTAAAAATCGTGTCCTTGCCTGTTGAGTCATGTTGTCACGAAGTGCTTTAGCTCCTCTTTTGAAGCGGAGCGACGGCCTCCTAGGAGTTCCTTCAAGTGCGGGAACAGGTGAAACTCACTTGAAGCGAGGTCCAAGCTGTAGTGAGGGTGGTCGATGTTGTCCCAGCAAAACTATTTCAACAGCGTGGTGCGCATGTTTTTTTTTTTCTACTAGAATCGAACACCATTCTGCAAAATGCAGACAATACGTTACAGTCTCTCCATAAACCTCTACCAGGTGCCAGTGAATTTCAGCGGTGGTAACATCTTCCGCCCACAGAAGTTGAATAACTTGAGCAGACTTCATCGCAAGACTAGTTTTCCAAATGAGTCGCTATTTGTGTTTACCTACAACTAACGTCGTAGGTTGCGGGTGGATGAAATTGCATAGTTGCCAACTTCATGTATTAAAATTATCACACACTCCTCTTTCCTCTATAACAGACGAAACTTCAGAAATATTGTCCTTGTAACCTTAGTTTCTGACCTTCCCTCGTAATAATAATAATAATAATAATAATAATAATAATAATAATAATAATAATAATAATACAAAAAAGTGGTTGGCAGGTTCATATTCCACGATTATTGCCCCTCTATAGTAAGACAAATGAAATTTCTAGTTTTATATTCCACTATTTTGTCCTTTAAGCTAAGGGGGGCGAATGGTTAATGGAAGTGAATAATTATGAAATAATTTGTGGAAGGAGAATATGGCAGCAAACGAGAGAGCAAAGAAAACACACAAACGCGATGTTGTTCAGCACAAACTCCCACGGACTGTAGAGATGAGAAAAGTATGATGATTTTTTTTGTCACATTGTCTGACTCTAAACTGTTGAATAGTTTCAAATTTTTTATTACAGCGGAATCTCTTTAATTCGATCAGATTAGATTAGATTTATTCATCATTCTGTGGACCATATTACATGTACGTTTGTACGAAACGGTTTAGAATTTGTCAGTACTTAAAATAGATACAATACTTAGAACAAATAAAATGCTCTTGTTTTCAACAACTTGTAAAAATATATACAATGCGTTCCACGAATATCACTATGACCCGTCTCCTGAAGAAATCAAGGCAGATAGAAACACGAAATATTTTGTAACCTTCAAGGGACATAAAAGACAACATTATGCTGATAAGGAGAATCCACCAAGAGAAAATGAAAATGAAATGAAATTTTTGAGTTTTACGTCCCACGATTATGCCAGCTAGGCTAAAGGAGATGATGATGAGAGATGAATAAAATGGTGGAATGAAGAAAGTGGGAGGAAAGGAAGAACCCCGAAAAAACCCACGCACACGGTGTTTGTCCACCACAAAGTTCACTTAGTGGGAGCAGGGTTTGAACCCGGGACCTCAAGCACCAGAGGTGAACTCTCTACCACTGAGCCGCCGCGGCCCCAAACCCACCAAGAGAAGAACTTAAGAGATTTGAGTTGATTTTGAAAGAACCTAAGAGAGTTACGGGGTGTAACTACAACATTTTAAATAGCAACCCCCACCGTGTGGTACCTCGTTTGAAAGGTAATCACATGTAGAAACCAGTTTTGGAAACTATAGCAGATTTCAGATGAGAAACGACATGGCCTTGAGTTGGCTTCACACGGCGTCCAATTGGCATTGAGCGGTGTTGACAGTTCGCGACAAGCAGTTATGCACGCTGTCTTCTCGCGCTACTGCGAATCTTGACAATATCACAGGCGCTACTTAGAAATATTGTACTAGCACATTAACTGTTCACTTTACCAAGTAGAGAAAAGAATTATGAACAAATACGTGAAAACTACATCTCTATGTCAACAAGTTTTCATGATAGACGCTTTGAAAGGTTTCCATATAAAACAATTAGTAAAACGAGCGTTGAGTCCCGCGTCTAATTTCCAGTGGATTTTGTTTCGATTTGCAAATAGAACTCACAACTTTTATTACAGGATAATCAGGGGTGTAGCCAGCAGGTTGTTCTAGGAGAATATTACTTTCAGGGGGAGGCAAGCTTTTCACATATTAAAAGCAGAACAAATTACCTCTTTCACAACATGAAAGCATTTTAACTCACCATACATACATACACACTATGCGCATATTATATTTTCACAATGCTTCATTATCAAAAGACGAATCTTGACATTACTGAAGTTAAAAACCGGAGTGTAAAAGATGAATCAATAAGCTATTCATAAGAAAATAAATGCTGTTTATAGCAGTCTGTTAATCAGACTTTGTGTTTGTGTAGGTTAAAATATTAAAGGGGAAAAAAACTCGAAAAAAATATTAACTCCGATATTATTATGTAATAATATAGTAGTGAGTTCACAGTGCACCCAGTTAGAAAAATGAGAAAATAAAGCATATGATTAATTTTAGTTGCTTCAATTAGGTATAGAAACCGTATTGATGATGATTGATTTTTTTTTTAATTTTCATATTTTATTATAAAGTCCTTCATTTGCATTAACTGTTAAATAAGTTTATTAAACATATACCAGACAAACCTCATTTTGGAGCTGGAACTACTTCGGAAAGACAGAGCCCCCTTTTCCCCCGTGGCTACATACCTTTGCAATCTGATTCATATACTGTATATACGCCTAACATCGTAAGAATAAAGCATGGAAAGTTTGTAATTTGTTTTGAAATTTACTTCAAGATAGACCCTTTCTTATTCGACAGAAGGAACGCAGTATGTTTTCTCTTTTTTTCTTTCACGTTCTACTGCCTTATTATGTGCGACTTTTAACACTCTCTTTTCTCCTCTATAAGGGAATCAAAAGCATCAGGCGTCTGAATGGTGTCATAATTATCGTAGCCCAAAACAAACTCGAGCATATCGAGTTGCTTAGGAATCATATGGATTACTTTCGTGGCACCTACACCAACAAAGAGGCTAGTTGTGTAGGAACTAACTTAAGAGAATTCATCAGTGTCTCGTTGCTTTCTTTCGTGGTAGTTCGTTTATTCTCCAAAATTGTAGTTGACAATGTCTTTAAGCAAACCGAGTACAGCACAAGTTTTATTTTCTGTCTTCCTTTTTTTCTTCTTTCTTTCAAGTGCTACGAAGTCAAGCTCGAAGAATTATTTTTTGTGTTTACAGTTTTTGGAACCCATAAAAATAAATTTACAAGACTCAGATTCAGACAAAGACGAAATATTAACTGACATAGATGATAGTGAAAGTAGTGTTGAAGACAATTGTTTAGCATTCCCCCTGGAAAAGTTAACATGTAAGTAATTTAGTTGCTATATATACTTCTAGGATGCACAGTCAAAATTCTTGAGTTTGCTGGAATAGTACATTTACATTGTGAATAATGTTGCCAATGTATGTGTCATAATCTCAACTGAAGGAAGAACGAGAAGGGAAAGGGGAGTCCAAAATCCGGCAACACCGCGCGGAATATCGTGCTCCATTGGCCACTGCCCGTGATGCTTTACATCTGAAACACACAGTACATGTCGTTAGCATGTCTCTATCCAACATGGCGGCCATCCGTAAGTACGGTCGAAGTACGTTCCAAGCATAACACTAAGGCCTGTCTACTGAAGAAACCAAGACAGATAGAAGCATAAAACCTTTTATAACCTTCAAGGGACACAAAAGACAACATTATGCTGATAAGTAAAATCCCCCATGGGGGGGTCTAAGGGGGTTACGAGGGGTAACTACGAGCACTTCGACCGTACTTACGGATGACCGCCATGATGGATAGAGACACGATAGTGTTAAATAGTGTCCAGAACTGGTCTCTACACGTCATTAGCTTTCAAACGAGGTACCACATGTGGGGGTTGCCATTAAAAATTTTATAGTTATCCCCCGTAACTCCACTAATTCCCCTCTTGTGGGATTTTCCTTATCAGCATAATGTTGTCTTTTATGTCCCTTGAAGGATACGAAAGATTTCGTGTTTTATCTGCCTTGATTTCTTCAGGAGACGGGCCTTGGTGTTATTCGTGGAACGCACTATATAGGCTAAACCAATTCTACAATTTATATAACAGTAATATACATACATACATACATACATATATATATATATATATATATATATATATATATATATATATATATATATATATATATATATAGAGAGAGAGAGAGAGAGAGAGAGATATTGACTTAATTATTATTTTAATTACTCTATATATGTGTAAATTTGTATTTACTATCATGTATATATACAATTGAGATTTAATATTGGGAAATAAAGATTTATTTAAACATTGTAAAGAATATAGTATGTTAAATGACAAAATTATCAAAAATTTTTAAGTTATCTAAGAATACATAGGTTATCTGTAGCTATCATATTTGTTCCAAAATAAACACCGGACAAATAAACAATATCATTCTGGTCTTTAACGATTTTGAGTAACAAAGTAAAATCTGTAGATAATGTTGCTACCACTCCCAAATTTACCGGTATTAGCCATGACTTCCAACAATGTATATTTATCCAAACTGGATTCAAAACATTCTTCATGAACATAGTCAAAGTGGTTGTCAGCCTCCTCGGATATGTCTCCTTCCGTCTTATTGTGTGTTATAGAAGAAAAATCTCGTCCAGTTCTTTACCAGGAGGTAATGTGCCTAAGATCGATGACACATTCCCGCGCTGGATGGCGATGCTGATACGTTGGAAAAGGAATGCAGTAGCTCGGGGGTCACCAGTTTTGATAGCTATTCGATGACTAACTTTATTAATGAAATTAGATCCTTCGTGACCCCAAGACCCACTGGTTTCTATCGCTACTGTTACAAACCAATATTTGTCCAATAGGTTTGAGTATTTTAGTCTTTTGTCTGATTCTCTGTGAGCGGCGACGAGACCTGCCTGAATTGAAGAATGGGGTAAGTTGGAAGGAGCAAACGTATCGGAACATGTGAAATCCCAGACTAGTGCTTTTCCATTTTTCCACGGTACCAAGGTCATGCCATCAGGCCTTTTACCATCAGAGCGGCAACAACCATTTGATTCTTTTATTGAAGGAACTGGTACATTGTATCAGATTTTTTTTTTTTTTGCAGATTTGTGAGTTAAAACAGGGGGGATCCAGAGGGCAAACGGTTGAAAAAAGGGATATTTTTACCCGAAAAATCCATTTCTTCGGGATTTTCCCGTCTTATATACATGATGGAGACACGTGAGTCATACCGACTGAAAGGCAGTTCTATTCTGAAGAGAATGATGGGCGAAACATGACCCTAGCGTAATTAGGGATGTCTCAGGGAATTTTTACAAAATATCGCTCTGTATACGGGAATATGGTACATTGTCGGTATATATATATATATATATATATATATATTTGGCGGGCTTACTTTTGCACCTAGAAGATAGAAATTGTGCATAAACATTCAGCCCACCTAGTAGTATTTATCAGATTTTTTTCAGATCTCTGCGTTAAAACAGGGGGGGGGGGGGTCCAGAGGGGCTAAAAGTTGAAAAAAGGGATAGTTAGATCAAAAATTCCCTTTTTTCGGGATTTTCCCGCCTTAGATACATGATGGAGACACGTGAGTCATACCGACTGAAAGGCAGTTCTATTCTGAAGAGAATGATGGGCGAAACATGACCATGAGGTAATTAGGGATGTGTCAGGGAATTTTTATCAAAATATACTTCTGTATAGGGTAATATGGGGCATTTGCGGGTTATATATATATATATATATATATATATATTTGGCGGGCTTATTTTTGCACCTAGAAGATTGAAATTGTGCACAAACATTCAGTCCACCGAGTAGTATTTAACAGATTTTTTTTTCAGATTTGTGCGTTAAAACAGGGGGAGTCCAGAGGGGCTAAAAGTTGAAAAAATGGATATTTCGACCAAAACAATCCCTTTTTTCGGGAATTTTCCGCCTTAGATACATGATGGAGACATGTGAATGGTACCGCCTGAAAGGCAGTTCTATTCTGAAGAGAATGATGGGCGAAACATGACCCTAGGGTAATTAGGGATGTCTCAGGAAATTTTTTACCTGAGATCATAGTGTTTTGCGGTAATTTGGGGCATTGTGGGAATTCTTGATAAAATTTCTCCCGCCCTTAGTATTCAAGATAGAAACTTGAAATTTGGCACACACATTCAGTATACCAAGTACTATTTATCAGATTTTTTTAGATGGCTACGTTCACACAGGGCCGTTCCAGAGGGGCCCAAAGTGCGAAAAAAATTCCCTCCAAAATTTTCCCTTTGACATCATTTTTCCCGCTTCTTCTATACGGTATGAGCATGTAAGTGGTACCATTTGAAAGCCAGCTCCATTCTGAAGAGAATGAGGTATGAACCATGATCCTAGGGTAAATAGTGACGATGCAGTAGCTGCTTGATTGAAAGTCTAAAAAATACCCCAAAAGCCCAGGATCCGGAAAGGATCTTGCTCAGAGCTTATGGAAATCCGGTTTTCGTTAAATTGGTTGATATTGCAGCATGTTGTGTATTTTGGTCCCCTGATGAAAAAAGTCTCAATGGCCACGAAGCTCTAAAACCCCACGTTTTGGAGATATCCGCTGATTATTATCATCACTTAATAAGCATGCACCCCCTTGTAAACTGAAAATAATAATTAGGTTGACATTTTCTATGAAGTATGAATTAGTCTTCCTAGGATATACTAGGATTTCTGGGGTCGTTGATTTCGAATCCGAGATAGGTTAACTTCCATCACGTCAGTTTCAAGGTCATTTGAAGGTCAAACAGAGATGAGAAATTGCAAAAATCTAAACAAAAAATATATAATTTTTTTTGAGTCGCTCGATCCGATTATGTCATTTTCTTGACATGATAAGGTCATGTCAAGGTCATTGCAGGGTCATTCCAAGGTCAAACTTGAAAAACCGTCGAAAAATGTAAAAAAAAAAAAAAAAAAGAAATCATTTATATATACGGTTGTAGAGTAGCTGAAAAAATCTTTATTTAGTCCATGAAAGTACTGATATTTTTCAATTAGATAGAAATCAGTTTGAGCCAGGATTCTTACGTTTTAGAATATTTTCAAGATTTAGAAACGCTACTCGATATCATCGTTGGATACGCTTTACAATGAATGATGACGAATTACTGGCCCTGGAGGTAGATGGTCTGATATTATTGTATCATTGCACTTGTAAGTCCGGCGCTAGGGCATTAATTTGTTGAGCGCATGTAACCAGTGTCCTATGGTTTTTAGGATGGGCAACAAATCAAATACTCTAGTCGAGCTCTACTGGAATACGTACAAGATGCTGGTAATCGTAATGCGAAAAACGATGGAAATGAAGGTGAAATGCTGGAGGTGGACGTTCAAGAATGATGAGATGTGAAATGCAGAACAAATCTTTATTGGAGAAGACGACATTGCAAATGACTGACTGGAAAACTAAATGGACAATATTACTGGTAAATTCGACTAACACCGACCTCGAACTCGGAATCATCTATCCTAAAATTGGAGAATTTGTTGACCGTGTCAAAAGAATCAAATCAAAACAAATAAATATTACAAAGGGCCCCGTTGTATCTATGATTTTTATTTTCACATTTTTCCGACGGTTTTTCAAGTTTGACCTTGAAATGACCCTGCAATGACCTTGACATGGCCTTGTCGTGTCAAGAAATTGACATAATCGGATCCGGCGAATCAAAAACAGTTATGTACTTTTTCTTCAGATTTTTACAACGTCCCCTCACCTTGAATAACACATGGCGGAGGTTAACCGACCTTGGATTCGGAATCAGCAACCCTAAAAATCCTAGTATAACCTAGTGAGACTAGTTCATACTTCATAAATAAAATATCGACCTAATTATTATTTTCAGTTTACAAGGAAGCGTATGCTTTTAAGTGATGATAAAAATCAGCTGATATCTTAAAAACGTGGGGTTTTCGGGCTTCGTGCCCATTGAAACTTTTCATCAGGGGACCAAAATACAAAGCAAACTGCAATACAAGACAATTTAACGGAAACCGGATTTCTATAAGCTCTGAACGGTGTCCTTTGTGATATTCATTTGTTTTGATTTCATTCTTTTTACACGGTCAACAAAATCTCCAATTATATGTAAGGCGTGAACAGCATTTAGTTGACATTAAGTAAATCTTATTAAATTTTAAACTATTTCAGAAACTTCAGATGAGTTTGTTAATGCTGTTTCTTTACTTCATCGCCGACCTCGTATTGATTATCATTATCATCGTCAGATGGATTGTATTTTTCTGTCACTCTTCTCTATGGCTGCTTCTGGATAACTGAGACCCAGTTCCAACTGCATTCTGCCTGGTGCATGGAATTTATTTTGATACAAAATTATCGTTTACAACTCACTATAAGGAGTTAGTAAGTAATGCAAACAAGTTGCTAGGATTTATAATTAGAAATACTAAGTATTTTAAGAAACCAGAAATTCCTATAATTATCTATAATAGTTTAATTAGGAGTAAATTGGATTATGCAGCTATTATTTGGAATCCATATTATAAAGAACATATACATGATATAGAACATATACAAAATAAATTTTTAAGGTTTCTGTACTACAAGGTTAATAATACATATTGCCCATATTATTTATCCAATACTATACTAAGGGAATACTTTAGACTAACTTCACTCAGAGTTCGCCGATCAGTACTGTCCTTGATTTTTCTGAAAAAAAAACTATTCAACAATAGAATAGATTGTCCTTCTTTACTCTCTCAGGTTTCCTTATATGTACCAAGCCTTAGGCCTAGATACAATCTCTTCTTTTGTGTTTCATTTTCAAGAACTACTCAACACAAAGATTCATCCATTGTTAGAACTTTAAAACTGTATAATTTTGTGTCGAAATATTGTGATATATTTTTTGATACTGAATCTCATTTTCATGCAAAAATTAAACAATTCTGTATGGATTTGGAGCTCTCTGGCTTAATGTTTTGAAATAGATTTTGCTCGTAATGTGTACACTCAAAAGATAAAAACACTAACTAAAACATTATTGGTATGTCCTTTTATATGGAATAGTATTGAATTGAAATTAATATTTGTGAATTGAAATTGAAATAATGAATTCAAATTAATATTTGAAGTGCATTTCTAATATATGTACAAGTTGCAGGAAAGTGCTTATACTTACATTTATTTTTTGTTTGTTGTATCGTTACTTTATTTGTATTTTGTATTTTTTTTATCTTGTCTCGTTTTGTCTGTAGCTTGCTTATTTTATTTTACTTTCTTGTCTATTTTATTTTAGAATAATGGTATTGTATTAAAATATTATGTTAATAAGGCTATTGTAGGATTGTAATCCTGTATGCCTTTTATAAATAAATAAAGAAATAAATAAATTATTCTATTTCCAATTTGTCCAATACTAAACATTCTTGTACTGTATTACTGTCGTCACGATTCCTATCGAGGAATTTGAAGCTTAAAATATATAATTCGATAATCATGCCTATTGTTCTGTATGGTTGCGAAACATGGTTGCTTACTCTGAGGGAAGAACGCAAACTGAAAATATTTGAAAATAAAATCCTGAGACGAATATTCGGACCCAAGAAGAACGTGAATGATGAATGGCGGAAATTTCATAATGAAAAAATGCATAATTTATATCATTTACCAAACATTGTTAAGGCCATCAAGTCTAGGAGGCTCAAGTGGGCAGGTCAAGTAGCCAGAATGGAAAAAAGTAAGAATGCTTTCAAAATCTTAACTGGAAATCCAATCGGAAAACGACCATGAGGAAGACCTAGGTGCAGATGGGAGGACGATATTAAGATGGATCTCGCAAAAATAGGAACACAATGTAAAAAACTGGATCCAGTTGGCTGAAGACAGAAGTTAGTAGAAAGCTTTTGTGAGCGCGGCATTGAACCTCCAGGTTCCACAGGCTATACAGTTCGTTAGTACTGTATTACTGTATATTATCCAAACAGAAGGTTCAAAATTTCAATTTATCCAAGATGTGTAGCGTTTTTTCAATACAGTTTCAAAAGGAATAAACTTTTGTTCGAATTATCAAATAACTCGAATTATTCAAAGTTCTAATTAATGGTAGTCTGCTGCATTTTAAATTCAAATTATATGTTCTATTAATTAGAATACTTTGCTAGTATATAACTTCGACATAAAAATTAAAATATTCTCAAATTTTATGCTTAACTTCATAGTTCGGTAAATACGAGGGGCATCCACTAAGTTATCTATCTGGACAGGAAGGAATTCAGTTAGGTTCACCTGGTCATCACTGTTTTTCGATGTAGTCTCCATGGGAGGTCTATGCATCGTCGCAACTTTGTGAGCAGCGACGAAATTCTAGAGAAAAGGAAGTCTTTGTCATCGTGGTGTTTCCACTACATTGACTCCTGCTTGTTCTCAGGATCCAATAGTGGATCCAGGTTTCGTCCCCTGTCGCAAGTTTGTTCTGGTTCTCCTCAAAGAAGTCCAACAAATCTTGGGACAGCGGTGCTCCAACTTCTGCAGATCCATTGTTCACGGCGTCACACAAATGTTCACTATACGGCGTAACACAAACACTCTGTTCACGGCAATTGCGTTGCTCCGACTGACGTCAAATTGCGCCGCGTCACTATTGGGGGTTCCCTATAGTGACCTTGGCTTGCGTGTCATGCGTCATTGTGCTCCGCCCTCCCTTACTGTCTAGGTAGACAACTTATTGGACACCCCTCGTATCATAGACTGTATGTTTCTTGCTGCTAATTGGAAGAGGCTAAAAGTTACTCTGTAGAAGCTTAAGTTACCCATACAAGATGGTCTTGCAAAGCCACTGTTTCTCTAGGAAAGTGGAATTTATTGGATACTACTTACTTCTCCATAACCGGTTCTAATTCAATGGGATGCGGTACTTGGTCCATAATATTTCGGGCCATATGATCGACAACTTCTTCCTGACTTTGCTGTGATCCGCCGCCGCTTCGAGGCTGTAATGCCAAAAGAACTGATAACGTTGAGTAAGTCTCATTTTGAGCACAGCTGATGTCCGCATTCGCATGTAAACCAAACAGAGCTGGGTCATCGTTAATCGGCAGGGTTTTGATGTAGTCCAGGTATTCCATTAATGTGGAGGTCCTGTCAATCTGTAATAATAATAATAATAATAATAATAATAATAATAATAATAATAATAATAATAATAATAATAATAATAATAATAATAATAATAATAATGTTTATTTCTGTGCCATGAACAGCCTAACGGCAAAAATACAGCACTTTACCAGACAAGATAAACACATATTGCATACAATGTAAGCTACATACAAAAATAATAAAACATAATGATAAAATAAAATAAAATAATATCGGATTAATAATTCCTTGTCAAATTAACACCAAATATTTTTTTAGTCTCAAAATAGTCGTCATAAATACTAAAAATAATATTTGTCAAGCTCTAAAATTCATGCTTTTATACTGATAAAAATAAAATAAACTAAATTAAAAGAACTGGTCAATCTTCTTAAAATTACAGATTTCGGATTCAAAGGAACTAATGTTGATCTATTTCTTGTATTATACATTGGTACCCTTATACCTATATTATGCAAGCAATGTTCACTATGATAGCTATTGTCTAGTAGTTTCTTAATAGAATCCCTTTCAATAAGTTTTCTCATGTCGCTCAATGCCTGTAATACCCAAAATTGATAACAGTATTCATAACTACCTGAGTAGTAATCTGTATTCATTTTATAGCAGAGTAACCTAATAAAACATTTTTGTACTGATTCAATTTTGTTTGCCAATGTTATACCTATACGATTCCAAATAACTACATCGAACTCCAATCTTGATCTTGCAAGCATCTTGTAAAAATATACATATGAACTGGCATTTCTAAACTCAGGTCATTGTTTGAAAATAAACCCTATTATTCTTCTCGTCCCTTGGATTATATCATTTATATGATAGGTAAATTTCATATTTCCGTCAAACACTATACCCAAATCTTTAATCTGTTCGGCTTTATGCAATGTTACTCTATTAATTACATATTTGCTTACGTAGTATTGGGTTTTGTTAGTATATGATATGTATTTAGTTTTCTCACAATTAATTTTCAATAAGTTACTTTTACACCATGTACTAACAGTATCTAGATCTTTCTGTACTAAGTAGTTATCATACTCACTATTTACTATTCTAAATAATTTTAAATCATCGGCATACAACAAAATATTTGAGTATTTAATTTTCTCAGGCAAATCATTAATAAATATTGAAAAAAGAAGGGGTCCCAGAGGAGATCCCTGAGGTATGCCATTCTTTATATAACCATAACTAGATGTTATTTGACCAATTTTTACTTTAAACGTTCTGTTTGCTAGATAGCTTACAAACCAGCGAATGTACAATGGAGATAGGCCTATGTTTCTTAATTTATCAATAAGAAGTTCATGCTCTATGGAATCAAAAGCTTTTGACATATCTATCTATCTATATATTCTCAAGTTCTAAATATGTAAAATCAGTAAAATGTACAAGATTTGTTACAATCGATTTCCCTCTATAAAATCCATGCTGAAATTTACTTAATTTGTTTTTTACATTAAAATATAAATGTTTGAGTATTGTAATTTAAAAAATCTTGCAAAATGTATTGACTAGTGTTATTGGCCTATATTTTTTTTTATAATTCTATGATCACCTGTTTTGTGTACTGGTACAATGTATACTTGTTTCCATATTGAAGGAAACTCACCATTTCTCAGGGATGCATTAAATATATTTGTTAAAACAGTTGACAATTCGGTACTACAGGCTTTAATTATATAATAGGGGATATTGTCAGGACCAGGAGCTGTGCTCGCCTTAATAACTTTAACTGCTTGAATTACATCAGACTCAGTGATATTCGGTATATCTATGACGTCATGGTTGCTAATGAGCGAAGGAGAATTCATAACTTGGCTATCTCGGTAATGTCCTAATTCTAAATTAAAATTTTCACTAAAAACATTTTTAAATAATTCCACAACATCATTTGATTCTGTGACTGATTTGTCATTATGTTTCATTTCAGTTGGTATTTGCTTGCCATCAGAATTTTTAAATATTTTTCAGACAAACATATTGTTATTGACAATACTATTTTCTAGACTCATATAATATGATTTTCTCGCCTCTAAGTATTTCTTTTTGACAATTTTCCGTAAATCGGAGTACCTTTGATATCATGTATTACTATTTGTTTGTCTTGCTTTAACAAAATATTTGGTTTTCTTATTAATTAATGATTTCAGCTCCTTGTTCATCCAGGGGTCTTTGTATTTAGGCCTATTGCTAATTGGTTTCTTAGGTACACAATTATCTAGCACATCATATATATTGTTATACAATATATTGGTCAATTCATTAATATTACTACTCTTAGTATCTATCCGATCCATTTCCTTAATTCCATTATATACACCTAGAAAATCAGCATTTTTAAAATCATAAATTATGGCTTGATTTGAGGTGTTCCCAAAGTCATTACTATCATTTTTTGTTATTTTCCATTCAAATAGAAAAGGTGGATGGAAATGATCAATATTTGTTAACGGTGGAATTTCAAATATTATTGAATTATTTTCCATATTGGTTAACAGTAGATCCTTCCAAATACTTTATCCTTCATAAAGGGGTCATATGATCTATTCAATTGATTTGACTGGAGAACATTACATAGTTCAACTATTTTTTCAGCTTTTTTCTTAATATAATAATTACTTATATTTATATTTCCGGTAACCCAATCTATTCCACCTACGTTAAAATCATCTAAAATTATAAAATTATAGTTTTTTGTGAGTAAAAATGTATACAGTCAGTCACAATAATTACTAAAATTCGTCAACGGTAAATCTGGTAGGAAGTAGTGCAAGCACAACAATAATGATTTATTTTCAGGGATTAAAACTTTAATTATAATAACATCAAGTATTTCATCTGGAGGATTTATTACTTCATATTAGTATTCGTTTCTTATTATGATCATACAGCCTCTACCCTTTGTTTTATTTACTAATGTCAAATTTCTATCTTTTCGTACGACATTATAATTTTTTGAGAGCTGTACAAAATGTTGGTTTGTATCTTTTAATCACGTTTCAGTTATGCAATAAAAATCATAGTTAGAGCAGTTTATTTCATCTATAAATAGCTTTTCTTTTGTATTTAAACCGTTCACCTTTTGATAGAATAGCTGTAAGTATGCCATTTTTGTTGTGTACTAATTTATTCTAGTTTATTTACCTGAATTATTTTTCCAGCCGGTTCAGTTTCAGCCTCATGACATACAATTTCGTCTTTCAATCGTCCAACAAATCTAGTAAATAACACACCATCAGGCCATACATTCGGGTTACAAATAGCATTAAACTCTCTTTCTTCTACACTAACATAAACGAAGAGTAACTGCTATGTTTAGCTCTTAATTGAAAAAATTTTTAACACTAATATTAACACTGTCCTTCACAAATGCAATAAGATCCTCACAAGAAACACAAGGGCCAAGTCTCGTTACAAACAGTGCTGCTGTACGAGGGGCCGTTTTGTTTACCTTTAGTTTGACTGTGGTGTTCTTCCCTTGCATAAGAGTATTACGGTTTCTGGAAACGAAGCCTGATTCATTCGTTTGTTTCACTCCTGTCTGTACTTCAGCGTTATTTCGCCTTGGGCGTTTGGTTACTAACTTCCACTCACTACCACTTGTTTCCTGCTGTAATGTGAAAGAAGGCACTTCTCTGACCTTGACATTCATGTTTTCAGAGTCGCCTTGTACCTTGTTTTGAACATCGGGTGTTGAGCTGTTGATCACTTCAGCAAATGTTTTCGGTTTGTTGTTAGTTGATAGTAGTTCATTCAACTTAATATTTTCTTGTTTAACAGATATCACTTCTGCCTTCAGTGCATCATATTTTTCACTGATATCACTTAACATAAGTAACACATGACAAAGTTTATTTTTCACTTCCTCACAGCATGTAGAGCAATTCTGTCCATTATTGCTTGAAAAAGAACCTGATTTGTCTAAGTCTTCATTTTCACTTAACTCAGCATCAGAATTCACAGTTTGGTCTCCTTTCCGAGATCTAATATGCTTCGTCACTGTGGGAGTAATGGCTGTGTTGTCATCACGGTGCCTTATGAAATTTTGGCACTTATACGTTGATGTACCATTCACCAAATACATTTCATATTCAGTGCGTCCAAATTTTAAACAATTCTGTACGTGAAATCTATTTTTACATAAACAGCATTCTAATATTAGCTGTTTACCAAAAAATGGATTGAGACACAATCCAGTCGGCGCCATCTTAATAATAATAATAATAATAATAATAATAATAATAATAATAATAATAATAATAATAATAATAATAATAATAATAATAAAAATAATAATAATAGATTAGTGGGAATTGATGGGTCATCACAAGCGAGACTACTTGTCCCTATCACGATCAGGTCAACGGCCAACACAGGTTGCACATTAAAAATTAAAAGTAAAATTTATATACTGTATATATATATATATATATATATATATATATATATATATATATATATATATGTATATGTATATGTATAAATTTTACTTTTAATTTTTAATGTGCAACCTGTGTTGGCATTATATATATTCGACAAAACAAGAAGTTAAAATAATAATAATAACTTTTGCAAAGTAACAACCAGGGGCGGATCCAGGACGGACTTCTGGAGGGGGCGGTGGGTTGTAATATTGCTACTTAGAGCTACTTTTAAGATTTCCAAACTCTGGAATGAGTTTTATTTATATATAAAATAAAAGGAAAGTTTCCTCTTCTGGGGGAAGGGGGGCAATCGTTTGATCCCCCCCCCCTGGATCCGACACTGGTAACAACATAAGACGACGGTAATGGAAACCGTAATTACAATACTTTATATTAATATTTTCACAAAAATGTTGTTACAGGTTTCCGGCATATCGAACGATTGGGCCATCTTGATTTTCTACCTCATTGGTTTATATGGAGAAAATTATTTTTCTTTGGAATAAAGAGGAATTTTGATGCTGTTTAAATACAAAAGCGTGAGGATTATTCCAAACGGAATTCTAAATTGTCCAGGTACGAATAAAATTGCATTTAACTTGTATTGTCTTGGGTCAAAAAGAACCAGGCCGCGTTTCTAGTATAATCGTGAGGTATCTCCGACAATAACGAATAAAATAAATTGGTTTCGTTTACTTGTGTACTTTTATGTAAGTAGATATAACTCATGAAAATCCCATCGCGGTATTAATCATATGTGAGCTATGTGAAAGGAAAAAATCGAGTTGGATCAAAACTCACTCATCCGCGGTTCGAGTGTTAAAATATCTCCTATATGTTGCACTATCCTGGAGGAGTTAATTTGGTGTAAATCATTATAAACAAATATACACAGAAAATCCAGAAAGTAGTTATCAGTTACTGCAGTTAACCGACTTTTAGTTAAGAAATCGTCTTCACTGTCTCACTTAGAAAAATATGAAGTACCATTTTGTTATACAACAATTCCAGAAGAAGTAATTTTAACTTTCCGCTCTTGATAATCTTTTTCTTGAAAAATTGTACCCAAGTGAACCTCACTAATGCAGATGAATTGTAAAATGTCTCTTTAATATTAATATACAATGTTTAGGAAATTATATGAAATTCGACTTACTGAAAACCATTCAACTATATAGACACCAACAGAAACCCACTAACCATAATTTCCCAAAACAAGTTATTTAAAAAGAATGTGGAAACAAAAGAAATGTAGAGTTGGTGATGTGCGTATAAGTAAATTTCTGGTTGAAATATAATTTTTCTATTATTTGAAGTGATTGAAGCTCAGAAAGTTAACATTTCTTGTTTTTGAATTTTGAATTCTTAAGAAAAAGTAGGTTAAGTGGAGTAACTGATAACTAGTTTTTGGGCTTTCTGAGTAAATTTGATTCTGATGATTCATGTTTCATTAACTCCTCCAGGCTAGTCCAACATGTAGAAGATCCTTTGGTGTGGTGTGCAACTATATTGTAGATAACTGAAGAAGACATCAAAATACAGTGAAACGATCGTAAACGGGGATCTCTCAATAGCGGACACATTCATAATAAGGACATATACTCTGTGATCCGGCAAAAATATATGTATTATTATGGCAGAACTTAACCTTTTGGGAACATTCTCAGATACGGAGATGGACAGTCTTGTTTTCCCTCAACGTTTTAGTAATCTCTTCACAGCAGACAGGAATTTTTGTCTCTTCTCAGACGTATTTAACATTGAAAATACTTCCTCTAATTTGAAGATAAATGTGACAGTACAGTACAGACGTACTGTGCAGAAGGCAGAAGATACCTTCCCCTAAAATATTGCAAGGTTCCACATATGCTTCCAACACCACGTGCTGGCTGTAAACAAACATCAGACGACAACTACAAAGAAGACATTGTCAACCATCGATGACAGTCGGCAAGTGACGAAGATTCAAGCAGTTAGCAATATTTCTGGATAAAAGGAGCCGGAATACTACAGAGGGCATTAATCTCCACTCTCTAGGACGCGTGGTCTGGATTTTATTTCCCTCTCTAAGATTCCTGGTTACTGAGAGGCACCTACCTACACCTTGTCGTCTATCGCCCTAAGACGCTTTGTTATTGGGCTTCTACAATTTCACTAGTGAATCATCAAGATATCTTAGAGCAACTTATATTTTATCTGTAAAATTTATACTATTGTATACAAGAGGAAACATTTATAATAAAAATTGATGAGAAAGTCCAACAGGGTTCCTACTGATCTGGAAAAATCATTTTCCCTCACTTTCCCTGACTTCCCTGACCTTTGGCAGGAAATTTCCTGACTTTCATGACAGGTATCGGATAACGTTGACATACAAATAAGGAATAAATAACGGTGAATATTTATATATTAGAACATCTTAACTATATATAAAACTACATGAACTAACTGACATAAAATAAAGGGGTATTTCCGGTTGACGTAGAAAGTTGAAATTTGGCATGATTGTACTTTTGCGGGACTAACCTAGAGAAAAAATAACCAAAAGTTAATATTTTTAATTTTTAAGGGGTCTAAAGGGGGTATGAAGAAATTTTCCGTGTTATTTAAAAAGGTCTTTTTTGATCTATAATCTGATGTTTTAGGTACTTGGAATTGGAATAAAAACTTGAAACTCGGTACACTTGGATGTTTTCGTTAGTATTACCTAAGTAAATCATCAAAAATAAAAATCTCCAACATTAGAGTGGTTTTATGTGCAATCGAAAAATCTTTCCTATTTAATTTATACGGAACATCTTCTACACCCCAAAATTACTGGGCACTTCCTGTAGGGATACAATTATTAAATTTGTTATGATTGTAGCTTTTCGGGACTAACCCACAGGGAAATTGCCAAAACTGAATATTTTTAATCTTTAGAGGGTCTGAAGGGGAGATGAAGAAATTCCTCATGTTATTTAAATGGGCCTTCTTTTGGACCTATAATCTCGTGTTTTAGTTACTTGGAATTGGAATAAAAACTTGAAATTTTGTATGCTTGTATGTTTTCTATAAGATTATCTAACAAAATCACTGAAAACTCTTTCCCATCTTATTTATATGGGATATCTTTTACATCCCAAAATGTTTAGGCACTTCCGACAGGATTAGAATGATGAAATCTGATATGATTCTAGTCTTCCTGGACTAACCCAGAGAAAAATTGCCAAAAGTGAATACTTTTAGTTTCTAACAGGTCTAAAGGGGAGATGAAGAAACTCCCATGTAATTTAAATGCGCGTTTTCTTCTGGTAAAAAATCTTATTTTTTAGATATTTGAAATAGGAAAAGAAACTTGAAATTCGGTAGACTTGTGTGTGTAAGAAATGCGAGACCGTTGATCGAGCACACGCGGGGGTCTGGGGGTGGAGCCCCCAGCTAGCCAAAGGTTACTTTACTCTATAGAGGCAAATAGTAATCAATTCTCATACGTACATTTCATTTACCTCCGATAAAACTCTGAGCAACGTCCCATATAATGATTGACTAAGCTGAAATTAGTGTACAATTAATGTTAGAAAAAATATATTTTATAAAATTTCCCTGACTTTCCCTGATTTCAGGTCTTTTTCCCTGATCTTCCCTGATCTTCCCTGATCTGCACCATTTTCCCTGAGTTTTCCCTGACTTCGTTGACCAGTAGGAACCCTATCTAAATTCCAATGTGTATCATCTTTTAGCTCTACTCTAAAAGGATAGAATTTTACAATATCTTTATCATCTAGGAAGCCATCACAGGTCATTGTAAATTGAACTGAAATTCGTTTCTTCGTTAACATTAAATTGCTTCTTGGGGAACTTTCAAAGTGTAAAAATGATCATGGATAACCTGTCTTATTGCTATTATGTGGAACTTCTTTGCTTCCCTCGCAAAGTTGATTGTCTTTCTCTTGGGGCTTACATATTCTTTTGTGACTTCAAAGGTGAATAAAAAAAAGTTATTCATTTTACGATAAAATTTCAACTAAAAATATTTCTTCTCTCACCTTTTATTCGAAAATCTCCCCAGTAATTCGAACATCATTGAGTTCAGTGTTTTGGTATTATGTCGTATTTATATTTATAAGTGAGCATAGAAATTACTGTATTCTGCATACAATTATCGCAAGAGCTCTGTGCAATTTAAATTTGTGTAATCTTTCAGTAACGGATATATGTCGTTTAGGGACAAATTATCATGTCCCACCGATATCCGTTATTCAAAGGTTTTACTGTATGACGAAATGTTTTAATAATAATAATAATAATAATAATTTAAAAAAATGAAATGAAATCTTTCAGTTTAACGTCGCACGATTATGTCCTTCAGGCTAAGGGAGACAATGATTAATGTGAGTGAATGATGATGGAAGAATTGGTGGAATGAGAGAGTGGGAGGAAACGGGAGTGCCCCGAGAAAACCCACGGACACGATGTTGTCCACCACAAACTTACTTGGCCAGAGATCGAACCAGGGACCCTATACACCAGAGATAAGCGTTCTACCACTGGGCCACCGTGCCTCGATAATAAATCATTGCAACGGATACTAAGATAAGAAATTTAACTCATTTAATCAACAGGAATCCTACAACATCCATAAACAAAGAGTTTAGTAAAAAAAACAAACCAATATAATTCTCGTTAATTTCAGGGGGTAAAAAATATTTCTCAATTATTTTCCCATCTTGGTTTTAGCCTTTATTAGCACGCAAGAGAGGGTTGTGAAATAATGATATGGAAAAATATCGAAAACAATCGATATTAGTGTCGAATCATTATTTTTCAACGTTACTAAGCTAATTGGTGGCAGTTCTGATGCCGTTTAAGTCCAAGTTTAGCCTGCACTGGGGGTAAGACCCCCTTAACACTTCTAGGGCCAGACACAAAAATCCATAATTAATGGGTTGAATCCATAGTTTCCGGGGTCGCTTATATAAATAATCACACTCTCAATGCAGTTTAAGTCCGATTTAAGCCTTTATTAGCACGCAAGAGAGGGCTGTGAAATAATTTCTCCTGACCTTTGGCTTGATTATGAATAGTTATATCACATTTTTGTCGCGATATTTTGTTTCTCCCGAAAATGTACCAATGGGAGCCGTGCACTATATGTGATGCTCATGGTCTCACAGTAATTTGTGACAATGAGCATCATATATGATGCTCAAGAACCTGAATAGTTTAGTAATTTGTGATATCAAGCATGAGCATCATATATTGTGCTCATGGCCCCACAGAGAAATAAGGTAAGCACCACATATGATGTTCAGGGCAGTCAATTTGTTAAAGTTGATAGTGAGGCTCTCAATGCCGTTTTAGTACAAGTTCATTCTCATCGGCAGAAAGAGGGAGGAAGGGAGATGAAAAATAAAATCTCAAAAATGATCGAGATTTTGGACCCGTTTGAAATTACTTTTGGAAGACAGTTAGTACCCACATCAATTCTGGGCTTTTAATGATATAAATTTGATTAAAGGTGTATTCTGTGGTTCTAGCCTCCCTTAGACCATCCACAAATCATCCCTGCAACCAATATTTCCTACAACTTCCCATCCCTGAAAGAGGGCGTACCCCTCTTAGAGGTAGCTAGCTTTCAAGCTAGCATTAAAAAAAATATATTCTGTGGAGATAGTGTATTTTAATATTTAGGTCAAAAAAGAAAAAAGAAAAAAAGTAAAAAAAAAAAAAAAAAGAAAGAAAGAAAACTTTATTACTTACTTGGTAATAGCTTCCTACTTCGTCAAAGCAGTACCCTTCCTTAAGAACGTTGGGTGAATAATAATCACCCAGGATGTTCATTATGCAGCGACGATCCCAGTCGTCTGTTACTCGGCCGCCATAATTGATTTGCCCAGCAGTGTATGTCAAGACCTGAAATAAGATAATATTAATCAAAATATTGTAAAAGATTATGCATATTGGATATTTATTATACATCAATCTTGTAATTAATTATTATAGCAAATAATATCTTTGAAGTCTTACCTTAAGGCGATTGTATTTTCTCAAAAACCTTCAATAATTAAAAGTGTCTGATTAATTTTGGCTGATTTACACAAGCCTAGACGCGTACGCAGATAACTTTTTTTTGGAATGGTTACGAATCATGCTCTCCAGCAGAAATTCCATAAATGGATACCTGTCGTAATTTATGGTCATCAATACCTTCTAATAAACAACGTCACGAGAACCCTTAGGAAGACTCTTCAACGTTCCAGAGATCACCTATATGAACTTAAAATGAGAATCAATTAGGCTTCTTCAATCAACACCATCAGATTTGTCGATTGCCATCCAACGGAGAGATCGATGATTCACCAGAAGAGATAATCAGGATGAATCAGCGACACGCGAAAGTGACTCGGACTCGTGACGAATCCATTACGTCTACAGAGGAGTACTTTAAGCACAGTCTTCAAAAAGAAGACGACCATCTGGTTTATCTTGGAGCTGTGTGAAAGACTTTCAAGGACACAGTAAGCATAACAAAGTTTGAATTATTGAGATGTTTGTTACGAAACTGTAAATTCCATAACAAAACATAATCTAATGAATTATATGAAAAGTATCTAAAGGAACTATCCGGTTGCAATGATGTGAACAGACTTTGGGGGAGATGGCTAAAATTCAGCTCAAATCTAGAAGAGACTATGGAGAGTCTATATTCCAAAAGTAAATTTTACTAAAATGGATGGAACATAGTTAAAAAAGCATGAAGCATGAACATAAAGTCAATGGAAAATCAATGAAAAAACTGAAGTTGTCCACATATCTCCAAAACTATAAAAAGGAGATGACTAATTGAAAGCTTATTACAAAGACATAATGAAAAGCTTAAAAATGATGTATATAGCACGTAAGATAAATATGGATAGAACATTGTCAAAAATCAAGTTATTTGAGTAAAATCAATAATAATGATGAAGTTGGCATCTTCTTCGATTACCAAGGGTGTCCCACGCAGAGGTTACGTGCTTGAAATATCTCACATCTGGATTTGGAATCTCCATACTCGATTTAGCACGAAACGTGACCTTTAATCTGATCACGTAACACAGTCTGGCAAACCGAATATAACCAGTTCATTGCATTTTATTTGTATGCAACGTAATGCATTGATTTTAATGAATCTGATGATGATTAGCCATGATTACGCAAGAGAACTACGTGCTTCCGAAGGACATCATAGTAAACATCTACAGTGTTATACAAAAGCTTGTTCTTTCTGAAGTATAACTTTAGAATAACTTACATTTCGGACTCTTTCAGTCTTTACTAACATATGGCATAATCTTCTGGGGAAGTTCCCAAAAAAGTAATACATTGTTCGTGATTCAAAAAAGGGTTTTTAGAACAGGGGCCAAAATGAACGATTCGTTTAGGCCAATATTTAAGGAACTTAAAATATTGCCTTTACCCTCATTATACATATTTCGCATGTTACTCTTTGTTACAACTAACATTGAATTACTTAACACACCATCAACCCATAAATACGATAGCAGCTGTAAGGATAAAAATCTCCAGCAAACAGCATCGCACAAAGTTATACGAAAGGAATCCAACATTTATGGGTACCAAGGGGCGGACCCAGGACGGACTTCTGGGGGGGAGGGGTCGGTACGTTGTAATTTTGCTACTTAGAGCTACTTTTAAAGAGCTTCAAGCTCTGGGATGGGTTTTATTTATATATAAAATAAAAAACTTCCCTCTTCTGGGGGGGGGGCGATTACCGCGATCGCCCCCCTGGATCCTCTACTGTGGGTATCATATTATATAATAAACATCCTCTCTATATTTAAAAGACAAAACAAAGAGAAGAACACAAGAGATTAGTGTAAACATATCTATTACAACACTGCTTTTATTCCGTGAATGTATTCCTAGATCTGTAAATGAATTTGATTACTGGTAGGATTAAAAATGTCTATTTTTTAATGATTTTTTCCTTTGACCGTAGATATAGGGTAGTACTTGAAAGTAATTAGTATATATATGTCACAACTATGTATGTTTATGTATCTTTATGCCTTAACGAGTTTTATTCATAGCACAAATTCGTGCAATATGTATGATTATAAAGACGAAATAAAGTGAAATGACATTGTTAATATTAAGTTCGAAACTCCTGATGGAATAGACACACACCGATATGAATGTAAGAAAGTTTGATTTTTAAATAATACTTTCAGAAGACTATAAAAGTAGAATAAATATAGAGATTTTTACCTTGTACGGTACATCTTTGTATTCCAAGATGAACATTTGTAGCTGAGAGATACAAATCCTCAAATCACCATCCGTGAATTCATAAGGAATGTTGAAGCCCAAAGGCCCGAACTTCCTTCTTTCTAAGCAGACTCCATGGAAGAGGCAAAGCGAGAACAAAAGCAGCTTGAAGCGAGAAACTTTCTCTCCTTCTAAGTTCAGAAAATCTTGCAGTTCAGCTACCTGGCTATTATACGCTCTCATTAAGTTTGCCTACAAAGAAAAACGTTCAGTGATTGAAAACTTCTTATAAATCGTAATTTGACTTTATTTAAGTACTTTAGGGCAACTGTAGTTGATTGTTAGAAGCACTAACTGTTTAACTTTATACGTAGGCTGCTCAATAAAGACTGGTCACCAGTGTTTATGAGCTGAATACACAGCAAGGCACAAAAAAAGAAAACACGTCTGCGTAGTGGGAGAAGTGATGCATAGATCGAGCAAATTTGAAGGCTATTACGTCAGGAATGTAACCTTGGCAGCTGTTTAAGCACACGTAGTTTCAGTTTCGTATAAGGCAACATGGAAGTGGCACGCGAAGAACAGTACGGAAATTCTGTTGACTATCTTGCAAAGATCAACGTTCCGTGTGTATCCCATCGTCTATAGCCCCACTGATTTAGCCCTTGTGATTTCTTTCTTTTTGCAACTTTGAAGAAACACTTCCGGGAACGGTGTTTCGTATTTTCGGAGGCAGTGGTGAAAGCTGCGGAGTCCATTTTGAAGGATCTGTCCAAAATGGCTACACACAATTTAATACTAATACTAATACTAATACTAATACTAATACTAACACTACTACTACTACTACTACTACTACTACTACTACTACTACTACTACTACTACTACTACTAATAATAATAATAATAATAATAATAATAATAATAATAATAATAGTAATAATATGGGCCGCGGTCGCTCAGTGGTGGTCCCTGGGTCGATCTCAGCACGCGCCAAGTGAATTTTGTGGTGGACAAACACCGTGTGCGTGTTTCCTCGGGGTTCTCCCGTTTCCTCCCACTTTCTTCATTGCATCATTTTATTCATTTCTCATCACCGTCTCCTTTAGTCTAACCGGCATAATCGTGGGACGTAAAACTCAAAGACTTCATTTAATTTTTTGTTTATTTCAATACTACTACTACTACTACTACTACTACTACTACTACTACTACTACTACTACTACTAATAATAATAATAATAATAATAATAATAATAATAATAATAATAATAATAATAATAATAATAATAATAATAAAGACAACAGTAGACTAGTAGCAGTGAAATAGAAAGTCCTTACCTTAATTCCTCGCGGAGGTTCCATAGTCATTTTACTTGAATTCTGAAGAATATACACAGGAAAGGTGGGTGAAGGAGTGGAGGTAAGCCACAGACGAAAATCTTTGTGAACTGTCTCTGGGATATGCTCAACGAGACGCTCCAAACTTGGCATCCAACTAGGTGCCAAGTGACAATTCTGCATTTTCAAATAGAGAAACAACAAATTACTTACATTATTTCATTTATTAGGATCGATATAAATTCCATACTTTTGTAAAGCAATCAGAATAACACTCAATAAAAATAGATATTTATTTCAGGTAATTTCTTAATCCTATTTTTACATAATATCATGGTTTTTTTTCTCAGTTTCTGTGAATATTTGCTTTCTTAAGAATATGTACTTCACGGAATCATTCTTATGTCTCATTTGTAATTTCTTTATTTCGTAATCATAAAAGGTCTGATAAAATTTATTGGCATTTTTTTTGTTCCATCTTACAATAACATGTCATGAAAAAACTGGCATTCTCTATATTAAAATGATTCTTTCCCTCTGTTTCTACACTTTTCTAAAACAGTTCTTTTCTCCTTTACCCTCTATCTTTTTAAAACAATTGTTCTCCTCTTTCTCTTCATCGTTTTAAAACAATCATTTCCCCTATTCGTCTTTATCTTTCTAAAGTAGATTTTTCCCTTTCTTGCTGTATCTTTTCAAAACTATTATTTTCTCCCTTTCTCTCTCTAGTTTTAAAATAATTCTTTTCCTCCTTTCTCTTCATCTTTTTAAAACAGTTTTTTCTCCTTCTTTTTAAAATAATTTTCCTATAGAAGCACAAACTATAGGCAGTAACATTAGTCATATTTTCCATAAGTAGAAGCTTTGCTTTGTATATACTTAAACACAAACAATTTGCTGAGCAAAACATTATATTCATATAAAAAACTACATACATGTGACAGTTTCGTCAACTAACACTTTGGCTTCATCAGGCACTATCATGAAGCGTCTGATGAAGCCAAAATGTTAGTTGTAACACGTATGTAGTTTTTTTTTTTTTTATATATGAATATATTATTTTGCTCAGCAAATTGTTTGTGTTTAAACATTAGTCAGTATTGTGAAGCAACATAAAATCATATATTATTGCTATGTTATGTTGAAAATTAAAAGTGGAGCTTTTATACAGTTTGATTCATTTCGCTAAAAAATCAGATTACTTAAATTCATTCAAATTATTAATTTAGCTTATACAAAAGCATTTAATCTTAAGCCTACGTTTTCAAATAAACTTCTGTAACTTTTTATATTTACTTCGTCATTGTAAATTAACCAATAATGGTAAAACTACTTCTGTAACTTTTTATATTTACTTTGTCATGGTAAATTAACCAATAATGGTAAAACTAATGTTCTTTCTTTCCTCTTTAATTCTATTCTGGTCTCCAAAAGTTTCTTAGTTAAATAAATACTAGCGTCAATAGACTATTTAAACGAAACTACAGAAAACACGTCTCAATGTGGTAATTGTAGCAAGGTTTACCAAACAAAACATAAAAAATACAACCCAAATTAAAAAATATTCACTCCAAACACTTCATTATTATTATTATTATTATTATTATTATTATTATTATTATTATTATTATTATTATTATTAATAATAATAATAATAATAATAATAATAATAATAATAATAATAATAATAATAATAATAATAATAATAATAATAATAATAATAAAAGATTCATCGCAGTAAAAGCAATTTACAACAAGTCTTCAAACCATTATTTTAAACTCAAAAACAATTCACAAAGCAACTTCATTCATCACCTCTAGCAGTTTTAACAAGACTCCTGTCCAAACGTTAACTTTACTGATTTCATCAAATTTCATGAATTTGCAACCAAAAAATAATAATTAAAAAAAAAGACGAAAAAAATACATTCGTCATTCTAAACAACTACAACATCATCAAAACTCAAAAATATTTAAGGCTAGTGTTTATTCCTATCATTTTAGTTAATCTCTCTTCCTCCCTCTTTTACCTTCTACCTAACTAGTCTTTGTTTTGTTAAATAAAACTTGTTAAATTTAATTTATATTCAAACATAATGTCCTATTTTATAAAATATTGCATAAAACATTAGTTTGCATCCCGTATTACATCCTTATGCTTAAGTAATTTATAATAACCTAATTTTAAATCAGTATTTAAATCTAAGCTAATAAAACTAATGTTCGCACAGGCTCATATTAAAGAAGTCACTAGCAAAAAATACAAATGCAATTATTTAAGATTTAATACCTAATTCTATATTTATGCACATCGCAAAAAGCGCTGTATTTTCAATTTATGGTATTACCCACGTACCGGCATATGGTGGAATATGCTGTGAGTCTTACGTCGTTATATAACATATTAAAAAAAAAAAAAAAAAGGATTCACATTTTCCAATAATCCCAAGATTTTAGGAACGTTTTTGTGGAACACGGTCTTCATCATAGTAAGCTGATGGTGTTTCTCGAAGACGTTCCTTAATTCTTGAAATTATTGCGGAGTATGAAGCATTTCATTTTACTTGCTATATTCATATTCTCCTGTTTACCTTTGTGTTCTTAAACAATTGTATCCTTCCTTTCTCTCTTTATCTTTTTCAAACAGTTATTTTCTCACTTATTCTCTGTAGTTTTTAAAAATAATGATTTCCTTCTTTCCTATCTATTTTTAAAAACATTGTTTCCTCTTTCTCTGTTACTTTTTAAAATAATTATTTACACTCTTTCTCTCTATGTTTGTAAAAATTCTTTTCGTTTGTTTTGACAACAATTCTCTTTCCAGTTCTTCTGTAACATTTGATGATGATTCCAGATGCTAAATGTAAGCGTTCTGATTAAAAAGAATTCTTATTTAAAAGTCTCTTTATCTGTAAATATTTTTCTTTTCATTCATCTTTCTTAGTACTTTCATATATTAGTTTTCGAATATTTGTTTTGCTTTATTTTAAATACTACTGTATATTCTTTGTTTTGATGCCAATTAGATTTGTTACTTAAAGTTTTCGACCTCTGAGGGCACTCCTGCAATGACCCATTTCTCTGAGCCTCTGTAGGCTAAGTTCATAAAATAGCAACGTTAAACTACTCGTTGTAGAGGAGAGCAGCTATATAGAGAAACGCAAATACGGTATGGTACGATTTTTTAATGTTTTTAAGCAGATTTCAATGTACATAGAAAAACAATGACTTTTGAATTATCCAAACTTTCTAAGCTTACAACATAATATCGAGTCTTCAGAGCACAAATGTTATATGCCCATTATTTGTCAATATTGACTTTGTCAGTTATTTCGATAGTTTGATAATTCTAAGTCAGGTACACAAATATCAAATGTCCACTGTAAATAACTCCTTGGTAATATACAGTGAACAGCTGTTGCAACGCTAAAACTCTCAGCTTTGCTAAGGCTCACTTATCACTTCGAAACAGTTTCCTGAAAAATTTTAAAAATTGTACACATGACATTTGTGCTCTAACGAATCAATGTGATTTTACCACATCTCCTCATAATGGCCAAACTCCTCTAAATTTATGGCTAAATTTATAGTTAACATAATTTAGTATTAAAGCAAGCAGAGTTTTTCTTTTTTTAATAATTTTACTGTACTTATCTACTTAGGTACAGCAAACTCTAATATTCTCAATACAAACACTATTCATATGTAATTTCCACTTACGGTACTTAGTACACTTTGCTTGCGTCACTGATTAGAAATGCTAAGTATCCCTTGCAATCTTTCCTTCGTTTCCAGTTCTGCAGCTAATGTTGGCTATCGATTATTAAGTATTCAGCTTACGGCAGGTCCAGGGATTATTTATTTATTTATTTTTCAATTTTAAATTTAGGCCTGGAAATATTTCTTCCACGTTTCTCGATCTGCAGACTCCTCTTTTAACTCCCAATATTTTTTTCTATTTTTCAATCATCGATCAGTTGGGTTCTTCTTCTTCCTATTCCTCGCTTTCCTTCCATCTTTCCTTCTATGGCGGTATGAAGAAGAAAATTAGTTCGCAAGATGTGTCAGATCCAGTTAGCCTTCCTACGAAGGATGCTGGATAGAAGCGTTCCCTTCTCTCCTACCCGTTTTAAAACATCTTCATGCTGTCTAAAAGTACTGGAGAGGTTTGAGGAAAGCCTTCGGGTTTCACCCTAAATGAAGGGAAAGTCCTAACCATACCTCCTCGCGGGAGAAAGCGGGCAACTTTTTTTTGGCGGCTAACGTAGGTGGGGACCGACTGACTTCCGGGATAAGGAGTCAGCCTCTACCAAGTGCCAACAGCCTTCCCGGAGGGCGGATGAGCGGATGGAGGTCAGGGCCCCTTCTTGTCTTAGAAGCGGAAACTGTCTTAAAAGACGGATGAACCACTAGGTGGTTAACGGCATGGAGATGTGGAAATAAAATGGGAATACTACTACATTATCTTTTTCCTAGGAGAAACGACGGAGTAGAAAACAAAGAAGTTCGCATTCTAACCAAAAATATCGTCGAAACACTCACATCGAAATCAATTACAGATTAAAATGAGTTATTCTAAGGCAGAATCGGACTTGCTATTAGGGCCATGGCACATAAGCAAGAATGATACAAGTAAGATGCGTTCATAGGACAGATTGTATGGCAATGTAAAGAAGCAATACTGGAAATAGAAAGATGAGTAACGTAGAAAGGCACAACTTATACTGTTTTTGTTTACATTTTTAAAAATACGTTAATTAAAATAAATATTAACGTGCGCTACAAATTTCAAACTGAAATAACTTAATACCTTAGAAACTTTTATGCTTGGGACCAGAGCGTAGATCATCAGAAATTTGTAACACCGTGTATTAAGACAACTTAAGGATGTATCTAGTGAATTTCTTAGGATAAGAAATGAAACAATAGAAATCAATTTCTTTGGATATTTTGAACATCTCAACACAAGCTATCATGGCTCGAAATGGTCTTAATTATAAAAATCTACTAAATTGTAATGGTACAGAAACTTAACCATTATGTCTATCCAATATCGTAAATAGTTGTAACAATCACTGACTAATTCAGCTTTGGTGAATCTTCTAACGTTGACTTTTCACTATCAGATCTTAATTCAAACTCCCCGAGTCAACCAGCATGTCCCTTTTCCGGCATCCGAACGCTTCCTGGTTGTAGCGAAGAGCTTAGCTAAGGCCTTCTTATGAAATGCTTTATTCTGTTATTTCCTTATAGGGAAACTTCCTATAACTGTGGTTATGACTACGTTATCTATTTTTATTTCCTTAAACAAATACCTTGATTATTGCTTTCGTATTTTACAACAGCCAAAATAAATTTCCAAAATGTATCTTTGAATTTTGGATACTTTACAAAATTTTAAATTTTCATTAAACACAATCCTGAGAAATTGGAAATTATGATGCACAATTGGGCAAAATTATAGCTAATATTCCAACTACATTTTTACTGGCTACTCGGCATACGAAAAGGCTAGATTCATTCATTGTTTACATCTAATTAATAATTAGTTATACATACATAGGGTAGTGCAAGATTCCTTTTACAACGCTTGGGAGAAGAATGTACACATGAACACAAATAAATAAGTTTGTGTGACATTTTGTTAAATTCGGCATCATTTCCAAGTTACAAGCTCTCGCAAGTGGCGGCAAAACGACGTGTGACACCTAATTGAGGACAAAGAAAGGCATAACAGCAAGCGGTCCCAAACAGTTTAGAAAAAGTAATTTCTGAATGAAACAATGGTATCAGAAGCAGGGCTGTAGAGACGCGACGCAAGGAATTTCTCAAAGGTATCCATTTTCCGCATGTCAGTCTGTCCTCATCAATGCCCCTTGAGAAATTCCTTGCGCCGCGTCCCTACCGTCCTGCTTCTGACACCATTGTGTCATTCAGGCATTACTTTCTCTAAACTGTTTGGGTTTCTTTGTCCGCAATGAGGTGTCACACGTCGTTTTGTCGCCACTTGCGACAGCTTGTAACTCGGATATAATGCCGAATTTAACAAAATGGCAAATAAACTTTTTTGTTTGTTTGTTTTCATGAGTAGATTCTTCTCTCAAGCGTTGTAAACGGAATTTTGCACCACCTTGTATATATTTAATTGCTTACCTGAAAGAACACCCAATAGCCATTATCCATAGCAGTTTTCATCATTGCTTCCGCTATTGGACCTTGTCCTTGCCCCAATGATATTGCATTCAGTTTTTTGGTGAACCTCATCTGGAAATAAAGTAATGGAGTGAAGAGAGAGAAAGATAAATTATTTACCCCCCCCCCCAAAAAAAAAAGTAAGAACATTTTCATACGTCACTAAGGAAATGTACACTTATAAGTACTTTCGCCAAATCCTTCTCTAATAGGAAGGGTGGAGGAAAAGAAGTAAGAAAAAGAATAATTTGACAAGGGACGTCAACAGCGAGACTATTTGTTCCCGTTACAACAAGTTCCATGACCTACATATGTTATATATGAAATATTCCGAGTAAAACTTCTAAAAAAAAAAGTGTACCTCATATAAATTCTACACAATAAGAGTTTAACGCTAAATAAATTCCAAAATTAAAATAGAGGTAGCAAAAAGTCTTAAAAAAAATTGAAAATACAAAATGTAATAACAGTACTAGTAATAATAACAGAAGAAATCTGAAAACAGAAATCTGAGAGAACGTTAACTATTTCAGTTTCACGAATAAATACAAAAATGCAGTGAGTAAAGTTAAGGTTATCCTCAGTGCTGTTATTCTAATTTTTTGACAAAGGTTCTGTATATATATCTGTCGCGCGCGAGAGAGAGATACTAGATGGATAGGTAGATAGATAGATATAAACATATAAAGTAGACAAGAAAACAAACCATATAAGGTAGACAATAGCGAATTTTTTACTCGATACTACAAGTGACAAGTAAAGATCTACACAGAATTCTAATACAAGGTGGTGTGACGAAATCTTGGAAACGAATTATGCAAGATAGATGGTTGTTTAAAAGTAATGGAAAGACCTTAATCCAGCAATGGATCAACAATTATTGATAATAGTATGTACCCGTTTTAATATAAATAACCCTCACCACTACACTCATGTGATCCCAGTTCTCATTCTTGATATCAGAGCGTTTGAGATTAAAAAATAAACGCTTATACCTTGTTCTGAGAGATCATATGTTTAACCCTGTTGCTGTAAGAATTTCTGGAAACAAAGATAGTTAAACTAAAATTTACTGTCCCTGGGTATAACTGGGTGAAATTTACTGTTATGTTTGGATATAATAAACGGTTATGCGAACTCTAAATATTTTAACAATCGGTTTTAGCGAACCGGTATGAACCGGCTGAAAGCAGTATTGGTTATCTCCTCAGAGCTGACTAATATCATTAGGATTAACGTTCTTTAAGGTCTGAATATTCTAGTTCACAATACGAATGGTTGACCTCATGCACTAAATAGTAATGTGTGAGATGCAAGTACCCGAATCACAATCGGGCTAAGATCACTTTATTTCATAGCGATTATATATTTTACATTTGTCACCGGGAATACTTCCGCAATTTCCAAAACTTCAGTTTTCTTCTTTAACTACGAAACCCCCTCTTTTTTTCTTGTCGCCTTGAAGATATCATCATCATCATCATCATCATCATCATCATAAGTAGTCTGCCATTATTGACAGGTCATTTGTTGCAACTGAGAAGCGTCCATGCTCCATCGTCTTCCACTATCTCTTCGTTTTCACGTATGATTTTTCTGTTTTGATATAGTCTATTAATTGTAGATTCTTTCGCCTCCTCCCTCTCTTTCCTGCCACCATACTCTCTAGCACGTCTCTCATGATACAGTTCCTTCTTAGCCAATGTCGCAACCAGTTTATCTTTCTCTTTTCAATAATATCTAAAATTGTTCTTTTATCCCCAGCATTTCTAACACCCTCTCATTCGGTTTCTACTTGACTCAGCTAATTCTCTCCATTCTTCTCCATACCCACATTTCGAAAGCTTCCACTCGTTTTTCATCATTTTTGCGTGGCGTCCATGTTTCTGGCCCATACAGCACAATACTTCACACGAAGCACTTTATGAGTCTTTTTCTCAACTCTTTATTCAAGGTCCCACCTATCCTCGTAAAGGCTTCTTTCGCCATTCCTATCCTTGCTTTTATTTCACATTCACATTTCATATTATTACTTGATGACAAACAAATTAGAAATTAAAGTAGGAAATTCTTGGCGAAAGGGATAAATGAAATAATAATAAAAAAAACATTATTGTTGCATGCTGAAAGCGTAGCAGAACTTGTAGACGTGATAAATTATGATCAATATACTTTTCTTTGCATATGTTTATTTCTTATTGTGACTTTGTTATAAAATTTGCGGTCATTTAAGAAGTTAATAGAACTATACAGTCAGTTAATAGTATTTTATTCTTGATTCAATATATTTTTATTGTGTCTTTGTTGGTATGTCTAATTATGTATTGTGGTCTCGTTTGCAGTTGGACAATGATCAAAATAGACAGATTTTACTGTATATGAATTGTGCAAGAATTTGCAAGACAGTCAAATCTTTCAATAAATAAATAAATAAATAAATAAATAAAAAGTAAGTCATGATTTTCTAAATTTAAATTTGTTGATCTACTTCAATACAATGACAACTTTAAATATGTGGTTTTGGGATATTCTTCAAGTCAAAAAATAATATTCCTCTACCGTATCTTCATCCAAAGCATAATGTCCATAATAGATTCAACTTTGAGCACATTTCGATAAATATTCTCTTTTTCAACGAACAAATAATTACGGTTTAACGGGGGCTTCAGTAGCGTGGCTATTTCTCCCCATACCATTACCTGCCAAGGTCAATGTCCGATACCAGCGTTTTTTTTAAAGCGGTATCGCATTGCTGTTTGCGATGCAAAAACATGGAAGTGCGATACACATTGAAAAATGTATCGTAAATTGCGATACATCTTTGCATCCTGCATTATTACCACGGAAGCTAAAATAAGGAGCAAGTTGAACAAATATTCCTATTATTTCAAGAAACTTCTTTTTGAAGGAGGGTGGGGGGCGCAGTGACTCAGTGGTAGAGCGTTCACCTCCGGTGCTTGGGGTCCCTGGTTCGATCCTAGCTCACGCCGTGTGGACTTTGCGGTGGACGAACACCGTGCTCGTGGGTTTTCTCGGGGTTCTCCCGTTTCCTCCCACTTTCTTTATTCCACCATTTCACTCATCTATCATCATCACCGTCTCCTTTAGCCTAACCGGCATAACCGTGGGACGTAAAACTTAAAGATTTCATTTCATTTTCATTTTTTCTTTTTGAAGGGTCGGTTGCTGCAAGAAAAATGCCTCGATTTTGGGTTACAAAACAGTTTTCCACTCTGTCTTTCCTTTCCTAGCGGGTCATCCTCCAGACCTTCTCAGGCTTTGAGCCATCTTATCTTTGTTTCTGAGTGTGCAACAAAAGGCGCATTGACAGTAGAGAAAACAAGTTCAAATTATATTGGACCTAGCTGATATATGGTGCAGCATGAATGGAGATTGGATATGATTAGTAAAATGCAGAAGTTCGTACAGTAGATCACTGAAACAGTAACGGCATTCTTCAGCTCCGAAAATATAAAAAAATACACACATTTTTTTCTCTTTTCTTTTCGCTTTTTATTTGAAGTACTGAGATACCGGATGTCCATTTACGTCCCTTGTAAAACCCAATAAACACGAAATTAATTCACAATTCCATTCATAATGAATGGAATTGTTAAGTTTTTTTTTTTTTTTTTTTGTATTTATTGGACTTCTTTTACAAATCTATAATTACTGATTATAGTACAGAAAATGAGATACCAAATTTACAAATTGCTTTACAAATTGAAATTTGTATCCCAATACGCTAAACAAAATGTAAAAATTGTAAATTAAAAAAAAAAAAACGCTTACCGCTACATACTGTATATTACAAATTCAAAATAAGTTTTCTAAAAAATTGTAGTTCAAATCAAAATAAATTTCTAGAAAATAAGACACTAAAACAGAAAAAGCTTTAAAAATTCCTTAAAGATAAAAATTACAGTATGAAAAAATACTAACAAATCAAAATATATAACATAAATAATAGCAATAATAATAACATACCACAAGAAAGCTAATAAGAAAAAACTTCGGACTGCGTTAACTATTTCAATTTCACGAATAAAAGTGAGAATGCAGTCAATGAAGACCACACTTATTTTCCAAAATCAGGCTAAGACTTTCAGATGTTTCTAAACGTTCTCTGACGATTGAGTATTCCGGACAATCTACAAGAATGTGCCGAATACTCAGCGAGACGCTACAGTCTTTACAATACAAATGGTTATCACAACGCATTAAGTAGGAATGAGTGGGATTAGAGTGCCCGATACGCAAACATGTCAAGATCACTTCATTTCAGCGATTTGTATGCAGAAACGTTTGCTAATTGCCCGAAAGAAGTTTTGCTGAATACAGATTATTTTATTTTAACAAAAGAGACACTGACCAAAGCTTAAAACTTTACTTTATTTTAAATTATAATTTGTAACTCTTTCGGATATCTAGCATATCCTTCTTCAGACACGATCGAAATTAATGAAAATACAGACATATATATAAATGTTGTTATAACAGAGTTTAAATTCTTTCTCTGAATTTATTTTCTCTGAATTTCTCTGAAAGAGAGTAAAGAATTTAAACTCTGTTATAACAACATTTATATATATGTCTGTATTTTCATAAATTTCGATCGTGTCTGAAGAAGGATATGCTAGATATCCGAAACAGTTACAAATTATAATTTAAAATAAAGTAAAGTTTTAAGCTTTGGTCAGTGTCTCTTTTGTTAAAACAATTAATCCAAAGCCATGAATAGTCTTACTACAGATTATTTACGTTGGCTTGGCTTCAATTCTCTTTCAGTGAGAACACATCTGTTACAGAAAGTAGCTACTAACATCCAGACACGTAAGAGAGTGCATTGCAACCTTTGCCAATGCAGCGTTACTGTCTGCCATGTCGGTACGTTCGTTTCCGCGAATACTATCCCAGCATCCTGCAAACACTGACGACATAGCCATGTTGTTGTAGCTGATGGCATAATAGATTAAAGATAATATTGGATACATTTTAAATGGTTGAAAAACTTACTGTACCTCTAGACATCCTATAATACAGTTGACAACGACAAACTATTACAACAACCCACCATCGTCTTGGTCAAAGTAAATTTGGAAATAAAGAACTTAAAGGAGCAGTTCGACTTAGAAATGCATTTTTTACAATTTATTTCCATTTGTAGAGTTGAAAATTCTAAAAGGAATGGTGTTTGTTTGATCGCGATACGTTCAGTCGTTAGCGAGTAACAGAGGAAGAAAGATTTTGTGATGACGTCATAGGTGGGCAAGGAGCGAGAGCAGGCTTACATACTACACAGTGCCAAGCATTTCGTTTGTGAGAGGTGCGGTGGCACGTTCTAAGTGCGGTTTCCTTTTCCAGAACTGATTGCAAAGACTTACAAATATCATCTGCATGTAGAAAATGATATCTGATGGTGGGCTGTACAAACGTTTTTATAATGTTATAAAAGGTATCCTATAAAGCATGAGTTCAGCGTTTCAAAGAAAAAAAAATCGAAACCAATGTGTAAATAGATGGCGGACGAGATTTCTGCAACACCTAAGTACCGTTTATTTAATCATTCTTCCGATTCCCAAACATAATTCCGATTCCGTATGTTCATTTTCACGTTTTGTTGCAATTTTTAACGCTGACCCTATAATTTTTGTGCTTCAAGGTATGTACAGGAGCGTAACATATGAGGCAAAAATGAAATAACATCTGTAAAGTTTGCCAGAATACGAAAAACACTTTACGGGTTAAATTTCTTTTATTCTCATAGCTGTCCGCGGAACAACTCTCATCACCCGTTTCATCATCATTGTCACATGATACAGAGAAATTAAACGATGGATCAATGTCTTGAGGAACAGTCATCGTCACTGATTCCTTCTACAAGCCGGTATATTTCACTCCCTAATTCACATTGTACAGCTTATTTCCAAAGCAGTATCTTCAGAATCATGAGTGACATCGTCTCTATTACCCTCTAATGCGTCGTCTTGACTACAACCATCAATTGCGTCTTGTACGATATTTGTACGTTGGTAACTGGACATAGATCGGTGCTTGTTCAATGGCTCGTATTATAAGCCTTTCAATAATATACTTGAAACAGCATTCTTTCTCAGTTTGCGTGTAAATAATTTTCCTGGCATTAACCAGAAGTGAATCTAGACTGTAAATACTATTAAAGGTTTATCAGCTGCGTACAAGGGAGTGGTTGCTGACTCACATTGAGTTTCTAGCGTATCCCACCCATGACGTCACCATTTACGATCCATCAAAAACAAATGCCTGTAGAAGCTGAACGAGACGGCCTATTAAGATATAAAAAAAATACGGGTCTCTTATGTTTTGTTTCTCTTTCTATTGCACCAAACTTGTTTTTAACTCGAACTGCTCCTTTAAGCTAGTGAGCACTTAACATTATGAGTTTCTTCTCAGTTCATAGATAAAGCAAAAGTATATGCAGATGGAGCGGATGAATTCTTGAACAAATAGATTATATTATGCGTAATGATTGTATGTTGGAAGCGTTTAGTGATTTATGTAACCGTCGTTCCTTTTTAAGTAACTACTCTTCGCAAGATTGATCATATGTTCATTTTTGCTTTTCTTTTTTGTTTCACGCAATGAAGTGTTTCACCTGTATACGGTATTCAAGGATTCACCCATACCATATGTGTACAGTTTCCAACATTTATGACTTGGCAGCCGTGGAAGCTTTCGAAGGAAGTCACAACTCTAAGCATTTAAATTTTATCGCAATACACCGAAGGAAGAAACCTAACTAATGTAGTAAGAGAATTTACCTTATGTACTTGTACACATCTTTATGAAGCTCTATGAAGCCACCTCTCTTTAGATTATTATTATTATTATTATTATTATTATTATTATTATTATTATTATTATTATTATTATTATTATTATTATTATTATTATTATTATTATTATTATTATTATTATTATAAGTATTCTACCTTTTGGCAGGTCCTGAGACTAATGAATTTTTCTTTTTCTTTCTTACTTTTCTTTTCCTTCTTTCTTTTTCTTTCAATTTCTGGGCTTAGAAATGTTTCGTCCACACTTCTCGATCTTCAGTTTCCTCTTTTAACTCCCAATATTTTCCTCTATTTTTCAAATCATCGATCAGTTATGTTCTTCTTCCTATTCCTCGGTTTCCTTCCATCTTTCCTTCTATGACGGCGCTTTCCAAGATGTGTTCAATCCAAGTGGCCTTCCTACGAAAAATACTGACTAGAAGCGTTCTTTTTTTTCCTATCTGTTTCGAAATATCTTCATTTATTACTCTCTCTCTGTCCATTTTATCTTCTCCATCTTCCTCCAACACCACACTTCGAAGCTCTCCAAATATTTCCTCTCTAACTTCCGTAATGTCCAAGTCTGAATCATACAGTCCAATGCTCCATATATAGCACTTGACCAACTTCTTCTTAAGTTCAATATTGAGCCTGCTAGTTAAGAGTGATCTTTTCTTGTTGAATGCCTCTTTGGCCATGGGCAATTCTTCTTTAGCTTGCAGAAAGAAATTTTTTTAATTTTTACTGATCTGACTTTCCTCAAGAACCGCCTCTATTTTGGAAAGAAACTTAATAGTGTGAAGTGCTAAGCAAATAAGTTCTTTATTTCCAATCTACTTTGACGAAGATGACGGTGGAACACTGAAACAGTTTGTCACTATCTACAGCAATATTGGATGATTATACTCGTAGGTTGAGTTTTCAACTAATGCAGTAAATGGTTAACATACAGTTAATCAGTTCCTTCGAGATAAATGCAATTTGTTTTCTTATTTATTTATTTAATTATTTATTTTATGAATATTGAATTTTGTGTATGTATGTAATCATGTTTCTGCAAGATATTTGTACTTTATTTCGTTATACCGTTATACTTCGTACTTAGAACAACTACACTAATGTACTTGTGTTATCCCATGCAATAATGTAGCGTGGTTTGAAAGTTGTTAAAATACTTGACGAAAAGTGATCGTGATTCGTGCAACATAGTCTTGCAACATAGCCTGTGCAATGCAAGGAAAGAAAACAATATAAATGCTTCTGCTTTATGTGAAGTATTACTGCTTCAAATAAACAAGTGTAAATGGACACGTATTAACTGTAAATTCACTGAATCAAATGCCAACTTAAGTTATCCATTTAATCCACAACAACAGTCACCGTACTGATTCAAAACGTTAATATTGCAGAACGCACTCAATAAATTATACTACTGTTTGTCCTTTTAACATTCGAACCCAAGAGAAACGGGAATGGGGAGTGGCGGTGACTTCATAACGAGGAATTACGTAACATATACGGTTTACCAAATATTGTTAGGGTCATCAAATCTAGGATTATCAGGTGGGCAGGTCATGTAGCCAGAATGGAAGAAAGTGGGAACACTTTCAAAGTTTTAACTGGAAAACCAATCGGAAAACGACCACTAGGAAGATCTAGGCGCAGATGGGAGAACAATATTAAGATGGAACTCGCAGAAATAGGAATACAAAATAGAAATTGGATCCAGTTGGCTAAGAATAGAAGTCAGTGGAGAGCTTTTGTGAACACGGCATTGAATGTTCCGTACGCCATAGAGTTAGTTATATGTGCTTTTATAGCAAGAAAGAAATGGTATCTCACTTGCGTGTTAACAGTACCCATAATAACATTCTTTGTTTATTTTCGTCACCATTTAAAAGATGCTAAATACGACTAATAGATTTCTCATTTTTTTCTGTTTTGGTTTTGTTCAAGGCGATTTGTACTTTGACTATTGCTCTCGACTCCCGAAACTCCCCGAAGAATATCTTAATCAGCTATGTCCCCATTATATCGCTATGTTTCACATTTTTAATATACTCGCAACAGTTGCTTCTGCTGTGAACGATGTGGGAGCGATTGTGTCTCCGTCCCATTCTCATGCGCCTAGTAGACAGCTGATAAGAGTCAGCCGTTACTGCGTTGTATGAGGGGTTAAACTTAAAATACTATTACTGCTTACTTGATGCTTATACGACAAATAAAAAAAATAAATAAATCATATATTAATAAAATACAATGCATCAATGATTGGCAACATTATTTTGAGTTTGTCGTATAAATATTTGGATAGATTTAGCCGTATAGCCTTATAGCCGTGTCGCCCTGATTCTACTTCCCATTATGTTATTATTATTATTATTAAGTATTCTGCCTTTTGGGAGGTTCTGGGACTAATGAGATTTATCCCTTTTTTATTTTAATTTTGGGCCTGGAAATGTTCCTTCCACGTTTCTCGATCTTCAGCTCCTTCTTTTAACCTCCAATATTTTCTTCATTTTTTTAAATCATCAATCATTTGTGATCTTCTTCCTATTCCTCGTTCTCCTTCCATCTTTCCTTCTATGGCGGTATGAAGAAAACAATTTCTTCGCAAGATGTGTCCAATCCAATTGGCCTTTCTACGAAGAATGGCTAGAAGCGTTCTTTTTTTTTCTTTCTTATCTGTTTCGAAATATCTTCATTTATTACTCTCTCTCTGTCCATTTTATCTTCTCCATCTTCCTCCAACACCACATTTCGAAGCTCTCTAAATATTTCTTCTCTAACTTCCGTAATGTCCAAGTTTCTGAATCATAAAGTCCAATATTTCATATATAGCACTTGATCAACTTCTTGTTAAGTCCAATGTTGAACCTGCTAGTTAAGAGTAATCTTTCCTTGTTGAAGCTTCTTTCGTTATGCAATTCTTGACCTGATCTCTTTGGTGCAGTAAGCGTCTCTCGTCAAAATACTTTCCAGATACTTGAAACTATCGACCTGTTCAAGTTCCCTTTGTTCTACTCTGATCCGTAAGGGCGTGTTTCCACGGGCTATTCTAATGACTTTCGACTTTTCGATGTTAATTTCCATTCCATACAGTTTTCCAATGTCAACGATTTTGTCAATCATCTCCTGTAGTCCTCCTTCGGTTTTAGCTATTATAACCGTATCATCTGCATACCTGATCTTGTTAATGATCTGCCCTCCAATCTCGAAATCTCCAATTCTCATTAATGCTTCCTTCATTAAACATTCACTGTAAATGTTGAATAATTGGGGCGACATTACGTTATTTTGTATAAAATTGACAAGTGTAACTCTGCACAAAATTTACTTCAAATTAAGCAACTCAGATAAGTAAATAAAATTACTAAATATAATCACATTAACTGCAACGCAAAATGAGAATAACTTATAATGTAAGCTAAGTACCTAGTGAGACTACAGAATATTTGTTTCTTTACAAAAATGTTTTCATCGTACCTTATCTGCAAACTTGTAAAGATCTGAGGCGGGATCAGTTCCAGCAGAAATCACAAAGACAAGAGGACATGTTGGGCTTGATTCTTTAAAAATGGCTGCCAGTTCAGTTGTCTGTGGCTCCACAAATCTCTCTCCAATATTGTACATAACGAAGTCTTGCATGCAATTTGTCACTTTGTCTGGTCGAATGCATTTTATGATTATCATATGTTGGAATTCATCCAATTCATCATCCCAAGGATCAGGAAATTTTTCTCTGGAAAGAATAATTCAGTCAAAATCAATGTAATCCCATAATTAATTTTAATAAGAAGACCGGGATTCCTTGTTAGTATTTGTGTTATTCTGTGTTAGCACTATGTTGAAACAGTTTTAATTACTTTTTTTAATACGAAAAATATTTAAAACAGCATGTGACGAATCTGATATATATATGTATATACAGGGTGTTAATGAAGTAGACCGACAAACTGTAAGAGGTGATTCCTCACATCAAAATAAGAGAAAAAGTTCATATGGAACTATCGCGAAAAGTGCATAGTCTAAGAGTTACGGCTGTCCAAAATCGCAAAAAAGCCAAATTTCAACAGGCTCTATTTCGAATTCCGGAAACTGTGGATGGTGGTTCTTATCAGCGTAAAGGAAGCCACGCACACACAATCCAAAAGTGCATATTTCATCAATTTTCAATAAGTGTACAGAGTATTCCCTACAAGGTGTAATTTTCAGATATGCTGTCAATAGAATTTAGATATACCCTGATTTCGAGGAGGGTCCAAAATAGGCAGGATGTAAGCCTTGACAACAATGGACATCCATTGCTTCAGAGGGGAGTCGGAAGTGTTAAGAACCGGAAGCTCTGTTTTTTTTTTTTTTTTTTTTTTTTTTAATAACGTGTGATATGATGTATTTCGTCTGGTATAATTCACGTTTTCTCCACTTGTAAGCGTCCGACATTGCGCCAAATGTTTTCATGTGCACTGCTATCAAGGCTTATCATTTGCTAACTTTGGACCAATCATAAAGCCAGAACCTATCTCAAAATTCGGTTGATGGCATATCTAGGAATTTCACCCTAGAGGGAATATTCTGTACATTCAATTGAACATTAATGAAATATGTATTTTTGAATTGTGTATGCGTAACTTCCTTTACGCTGATAAGGACCACCATCCACAGTATCTCAAATTCGAATTTGGCTTTTTCGCGATTTTGGACAGCCTTAACTCTGAAACCATGCACTTTTCGCGATAGTTCCATATTAACTTTTTCTCTTATTTTGATGTAAGGAATCACCTCTTACAGTTTGTCAGTAACACCCTGTATATATATATATATATATATATATATATATATATATATATATATACAAGGGCGCATCCAAGGGGGGGCTATAGAGGCTGTGCCCCCCCCCCCTTGACCCTTAGGTATACACTAGATAAAATGGACTTCAATCCTGTTTTACACTGGAAACTATGGTTTAGCCCCTCCCTTGATCATTTCCTGGATCCGCCACTGTACAAAATGAAAGTAGACTAGTAATCACGTTTCTGACATGCCACTTTTTTGATATTATATGTATTTTTATCGGAAAAGTGGCATGTCAGAAAAGTGATTACTAGTCTACTTTCATTTTGTTTCAATAAACGTCTTCTAGAAACTAGTTTTTGTCTTGATTGATTGATTGATTATGATTTTGTCTTGATTAGGCAAATGGCAAGCACATGCTTTTCATTAAAAATTGAAAATAAAATGTCTATGAAATTGTACTTTAAATATAGGTTTAACAAAATACGAGATTAAACATATAAAGATCAATGAAAATTAAAACAAACGTTGTTAAAAGGCTAAAATAATCTATATAAATAAAAACGGAATTGACTATGTTTGTGAGTTAATAAGTCTTGAACCACCGGAACAATCTCGATCAAATTTTCAACATAGATTAAGTTCTGGTCTGAGATGGTTTTTATCGTATCACTTTGACGGTGCAACTTAGGGAGAGGGAGGGGGAATTTATAAAAATGATCGAAAAAGACCGATATTACGACCGAATTCATAGTTTTTGAGTTGATTTTAGTTTAACGTCCCTTTCAGCAGCGAGGCTATATGAGACGTGGACCTACTGATTAACGTGGAATCCGAACCACATGAGTTCCCTCCGGGAATCGAACCCAGGTCTCACACGTCATAGTTTTCGAGGTCACTGAGATGAACAGTGACACATCCGATGTCATTTAAATCCAAATTCAGTCCTCGTAATTTTTATTTATATAAATTACTTATGATTTTCTGACTTTTCATTATATATTATTTGTTTCTATGGACTTAAGATCGATTCAGTAATAGTAAAAAGTGACTGACTAACGGAACATATAACTAATTTTTCTTATTTTAACCCAGTGAAGCGTGTAACTGACTCTAGTGAACAAGTTAATAAAAAAATGTAATACAATAAAATAATTTTAAAAAATATCAATAATAGTAGCACACAACACCAAACATCTAAAAAGGAAGATTTGAGAACAAGTTAACTATTCTAATGTCATGAATAAAAGTGAGAATAGGCATTAAAGACCAGATTATCCCCGAAAATCCGATTAATATTATTAGTTAGTGCTAAACGTTCTCTGAAGTTTGAATAAATTCGGATAGTCTACAATAACGTGCTGAATATTCAGTTGACGTCACGCAGTAAATGAGAGTATATGAAATAAGAGTGTCCGATACACAAACGCGCCAAGATTGCCTCATCTTAATGACTAGAACACGATGACGCCTTTCAATTGCTCAGAATACTTCAATAGAATTAATGAGGCATGGTGGCTCAGTGGTAGAACACTTACTTCTGGTGCATGGGGTTTCTGGTTCGATCCCCATCCAAGTAAGTTTATGGTGGACAACATCGTGTTCGTGGGTTTTCTCAGGGTATTCCCGTTTCCTCCTACTTTCTCATTCCATTGTCATTCACTTCCTTTAATCATAGTTTCCCTTAACATAAACAGGGGTGCCCACAAAGGGGGGCTATGACGCAAACTGCGTCATTGAAATATTTGGGGGTTAAAAATCTATATAAATATATTTGAGGGGGTGTAAAAATTAATCGAAAAGATTTTTTTTTTCATGGAAGAACACCTATGGATAGACAATTGGGGGGATGCGTCATGAACATAAGGGGGGTAGGCACCACTAACATAAAGGGCATAATCGTGGGACGTTAAATTCAAAGATTTCATTTCATTTCAACAGAATTAAGCTTTTTTAAAAATCTGTTTGCAGTGAGATCGCATCCTTAGGACGAAAAAAGATTAGAATACGGGAGAGAATTCTCTAGTGCAACAAGGCGTTTTTACTTACTGTGTCTTCATGCTTGTTTTCCCGAATGCCAATATGCCCAGGTATCAAGGAGGCAATGGCGACACAGTCCTATTGCTGTAGCTGACGGTATTTTTCAAGAATATCTAGCACAAAGGCGTGTTTACTAAAGAGACACTAGTAGTCATATTCTGTTTGGGCAAAACTGTACATTATGTTTATACTAGTGTAAATACGCGGGTGTCCTGGGTCTTTACAATAAACTTCCCAAATGTATAAAGACCCGGACTCTGTTGTTGAATTTAAAAAAGAACTCCAGAAATATTTATTACATCACTGCTTTTACTCGGCAAAGGAATACGTGAATTGCTAACTACATAAACATTTTACATGATTTATAGTAAATCAGTGTCATTACTTGTCATTAAGCACTAGATATATGTGCAAGAATGTCTTCACACACTGCACGTAGTAATTACTTTCTCTAAATTTATTTGTAATAATGATATCATACAAAATGTAAGGTATAATAATGATGTAAAATGTAAAGCCTAATTAATAACCTAGCGTGTGTATTTGACACTATTGTTGTATCTTTCACTTCTGTATTTATATATAAATGGCATGTCCACTTCAGATACATTATAATACACTGCTAAATGTGTGAAAAAAGAACGAAAATAAACACAATACAATACAATATGTACAAGATTTTCAAGTCGTTAACATAATACAGACGAAAGAATGTTTATTTATTCATTTCATTTTCCGCCTCAAGAATTCTGCATTCATGGATTTTTCAAGATATACATTATTATAGTACAAAAATTAATAGTACAAATATTATTCATTCAACATATATACGTATCAATAATACTAAACTAAAAGTATATATATTAATTATACCTTATAGAATGTCTTGAGGTATTTACAAGGCTGTATGTAGCTGCAATGAAAATTATACCAGGAGGGCAAAACGGAACATAAAACTCACATGGAAAGCGCACATAACATGACAAAAATACCCCCGCAAATACCTAAAGTATTCGGTCATATACAAACCGAGAATGTACTTCATCCATGAAACTTTAATATAAAGAGTATACCGTTTTTACTCGAATATACGCACCTCCTCAATATACGAGCCTTTCTAAAACAATTAATGTCATATTTTAAAAATCATTTTTTTTAATGCGGAAATAAGCACCCTTGTACAGTCAATAACAAAAGTAATCCATTTTGATGAAATTAGTTTCGTAAATAACTTCAGAATGGAAGGACAATTTGAGTACAATTTTCAGTAAATTAAAAGGAATAAAATTTTCTGTACGTTTCAATTATACCACCGTTATTCCTAAAATAAATTTTAACAAACAGAAATAACTTTTGTCGCTGACTGTACGACCCCAAGAGAGAGAGAGAGAGAGAGAGAGGGAGAGAGAGAGAGAAAGAGAGTGAGAGTGAGAGAGTTAGGTATACCTCTATCAATTCTGAAAAATACAAGCTTGAACTTGTAACTATACATCATGACTCTGGAACTCATTTAAGGAATAACTAACACTTCTGACCAGAGTATATACACGTATTTATTAAAACTAAAATACATTGTAACGGTTTCGACAACTTAATGTTATCTTCATCACACACTAACTGAGAAAGATATCTTCAGGGCATAGAAATATATACTCTATGCTTTGTGTATATTTCTATGCTCTGAAATATCTCTCTCAGTTAGTATTTGATGAAGATAATATTAAGTTGTCGAAACCGTTATAATGTATTTTAGTTTTAATAAATACGTGTATATACTCCGGTCAGAAGTGCTAATTATTCCTTAACCTTAGACCTATACAAACAGTGTTGTGAACTGAAAAATTAGAACTTTACTTTGTCAACTCGTTTTCGTTCTCCATTCTTATGGTATTTTGACACAGAAAAATTAAACAATGACAGTATTTTGTGATTAATAATGATGTTACGGTAAGCCTCAACACTCGCTGTCAAAATTCTTAAATCATTACCTATAGTTTCCTTCTCCTTTCTCTTTTTGACAGGAGAAACAACAAACACTCGTGGTACTTGGTAATCAACAATGTAGCTTTGTGCATTTATCTTACAAATGCAGCTGAAAACAACAACAATTAAGCAGTTAAAATTCTGTAGGCGCATGAGCAGTTGATGCGTAATGAAAGGCACATGCCTTACAAAAGTGGTTTAGTCAAACACGTAGATTAGTGTAAGCACCTAAAACAGTTATTCCCAAAGAAGCAAAACCTTGGATAGGAATTCCTTACTTTCTACACTTATCGACAGAAATTCAACGTATTCTTGGAAAGCATAATATATTTGCTTCCAGTGTCCCCGAAAAGTTTAGAAAAACATCTTACCGGCTTTAAAAGTTATTTTGTGGGTCCACTACATAAGTCACGTATATATCGTGCTCAGTATGAATGTGACTCTTCACATATAGGTTAAACCAAACGCAATATTAACACCTTGATCAAAGAACACATTAAACAATTACACATAATATAAAACAGGTTAATGCAATGGGTTCAGCAAAAACAAAAAGCAACGGGAGATTAAAGAATCATTGTTTATTTATTAATACAAACCAACTTTAATTCTCGAATTTGGCAACATTGATAAAATCTGGTCACCTATCTTTCGATGTATATTTTCGATTTGGTAATAGTGACGCAATCTAGTGTCGAGGATACCTGGATTGAAATTAGAGATAGCATTAAAAGTTCAGCAAAAGAAAAATTGGGACACGCGGAAATACGTAGGAACAAACCATGGTTCGACCAGGAATGCACAAAACTTGCAGAAAAGAGAAAACAGGCAAAATTACGCTGGCTACAAAATCCAAATGAAATAACTACACAAGATTTCGCAGATATCAGGCGGGAAACTTCCAAAACTTTTAGAACAAAGAAACGTGATTTTCTGAAAGCTAAAATTAAGGAACTTGAAGATAATAGTAAAAATAAAAACATCCGGCACATGTATAAGGGAATCAACGAATTTAAGAAAGGCTATCAACCTCGTGCTTATATATTAAAGAAATCTGACGGTACAGTTCTCACTGACACGGATAGCATCTTAAATAGATGGAAAGATTTCTTTGACGATTTGTTTAACACGCAACCAAAAACTAGTGTGCGTGGAGAAAAGGAGATACACACCGCAGAACCGTATATTTCAGAACCCAACCGAATAGAAGTAGAAACCGCTATAAAGAAATTAAAGAAACACAAATCTCCGGGTGTAGATGAAATTCCGGCTGAGTTAATTTTAGCTGAAGGCGAAAAATTGTGGAACAAGATACACAAACTCATTCTCTTTATCTGAAACAAGGAAGAATTGCCACAAGAGTGGAAAGAATCAATCATTGTTCCAATTCACAACAAAAGCGACAAAACTGACTGTAATAATTATCGAGGCATTTCTCTTCTGTCAACATCCTATAAAATCCTTTCAAATATTCTATTAGCAAGACTGACCCCATACGCTGATGAAATTATTGGAGATTATCAGTGCGGATTTAGACGAAATCGATCAACTATCGACCAAATATTTACCATTCGCCAAATACTCGAAAAAAAGTGGGAATACAATACTCCGGTACATCAACTATTTATTGATTTTAGAAAGGTATACGACTCGGTTAGGAGAGAAACATTATACAACGTTCTTACAGAACTTGAAATACCGAGAAAGCTAATTAGATTAATTAAAATATGTTTAAATGAATCCCAAAGTAAAGCCCGGGTAGGAAAATTTTTGTCCACAAGCTTTCACGTCGAAAATGGCCTGAAACAAGGAGATGCGTTATCGCCATTATTATTTAACTTTGTACTGGAATACGCTATAAGGAAAATCAAAGATAGTAACCAGGGCCTAGAGTTGAACGGTATTCACCAGGTTATGACATATGCTGATGATGTAAATTTAATAGGTAATGATAGGAGAACAATAGAAAGAAATGCAAAGATATTATTAAATGCTTGCAGGGACATGGGTTTAGGAGTAAATGCAGAGAAAACTAAATACATGGAAGTGCGCCGAGACCGGAATAGAGCAAATTATGGATGTGTTAAAATATTAAATAATACTTTTGATAAAATGGATAGTTTCAAATATTTGGGATCAATATTAACAGACGAAAATCATATTCACGGAGAAATTAAATGTCGGGTAAAAGCAGGGAATTTGTGTTACTATTCAGTTCAAAATCTCTTGTCACGAATTCTGTCGAGAAATTTGAAGCTTAAAATATACAAAACGATAATCATGCCTGTTGTTCTGTATGGCTGCGAAACATGGTCACTTACTCTGGGAGAAGAACAAAGACTGAAAGTATTTGAGAACAAGATCCTGAGACGAATATTCGGACCCAAAAGGAACGGGAATGGGGAATGGCGTTAACTTCATAAGGAGGAACTACATAATTTATATGGTTTACCCAACATTGTTAGGGTCGTCAAGTCTAGGAGGCTTAAGTGGGGAGGTCATATAGCTAGAATGGAAGAAAGTAGAAACGCTTTCAAAGTCTTGACTGGAAGACCAATCGGAAAACGACCATTAGGAAGACCTAGGCGCAGATGGGAGGACAATATTAAGATGGATCTCGCAGAGATTGGAATACAAAGTAGAAACTGAATGCAGTTAGCTAAGGATAGAAGTCAGTGGAGAGCTTTGAACCTCCGGGTTCCATAATCCATAGAGTTAGTTAGCTAGTTAATAGTGACGCCATATAGACAGCGAGTTTCCTTCAACTCAACACTTTTTTCCACTCACTGAGCTCTGCTCGTGGTTTTTAGTACCCGTCTTTTACGTTATATTTATTTGGTGGTATGTATTCCTTTTTCTATACCATATTTCTCTCATCCGTTTTTATCCTTGTTATCTTACCAGTAAAGACGGAACTGGCTTGTTGTTCCAATGCATCTAGAGGATATTTGGTTTCCCCACGGGAGAATATATTGACAAGTAACTATTTTTTTGTTAACAATTAAGCAACCTTAAAAAAACTATGCTATTATAAGCTCACCTCAAATATTTTAGGCAAAAATTTTGAATAAATAAAAAAAAAAAAAAAAAAAAAAGAGGGACACTTATATTCAAGTAAATGCGGTAAGTACTATACGTTGTATTTTAAATAATGAAAGATCAGGATTTTTAAAAATAAATTCTGGTATAATTTTATTGAGTACTCCAATGATATCAGATCCATTATCTTTATTAGGAAAGGTAAAGACTTAAGTTGTCAACATATTTCTCGTCCAGCATAATACATGTACACTCAGGTCCAAAATTATTGTCGCATGTCTATGAATATGTTGTTGTAGGAATATAATTTGATAACGAATTCTCCCGGTATTTCTTATAATGTTAGTATATGTATAATCGGCAAAGACATGTATGTGGCACATTTCATGTCAAAAGAGCAGTAAATAAGAACAATAAAACGAAAACAAAACTTTCTTATCCATTTAGCAACATTTTGTTTTACTCATTTTAATTTTCGTATTTATAATTCTTTTCCCCATGAAATTTACCACAAATATACATTGTCCGATTATACACATAGTATCAGTATTAAAAGTACCCTGCAAAATCATTATCAAATTATATTCTTACAAGAAGACAGTTATAGATATGCGACAATCATTTTGGACATGAGTGTACCTTTCTTTTTTTTTTTTGTACCTACGTGTACTGTGTTCGATTCCAGTGTATTTTGCAACTCTTTTTCTTCTTGATCCTTCTAACTACCTTCTAAAATCTCCTTTTCTTCTTCTTTTTACCCTTAGTAATGAAAGTCATCGTGATAGTTAAATTTAAACCAAAGCACTCGACGTAACGATACGATTTGTGGGCCTGAGCCACTCCACGCCATCTGTTAGCTACTGGTAGAACTATGCCCAGCCTACCGAGGAACACGTGATCAGCGCACCGCGTCGCCCTATCGCTAACCGGCGTATCGAGAGCATTATAGACCTAATGGTCGTCACGTGGCTCCCCAGTTTGCCTCACGAAGCTGGCTATACACCGAAAATTGGGGAAACCCCGGCCGGGAATCGAACACGGAACCACTCGGAGATGAATCCAACGCTTTAACTACAATACTACGTTGTTCCTTCTTGTGATAAAATTAGGACAAATATTTACTTAAAATAAAAAGTAAAGCTTTCCTGATGTTGTGATGAATACAGTAGTTCTCGAGGTAACAACCAGGCAAATTTAACGTTGTCCGACGTTTCAAGAACTGGCCACATTGTTCTTATCTTAAGAGCATATTATGATAGAACCAAACAAAAACACTCCCTATGTAAGCACTGGCAAAGGAGAAGGTGGAATCTGATTGGTCGGTAGAAACGCCCAATCAGCGTCAAATTTATGGTCTCATTCTAATTGGTTGGTTGTCTGAGTTTGTACCCTGGTCTTGATTGGTTATTTTGTTTTCGTTGCTGCTCTAATGAATAAAATCTATGGTTGGCTGAGTTGATTGGGCGTTATCTGTGTTAATATTGTTGCTTTTTTACAGTATTGTTATGGCTTCCTTCATTTTTTGTCTCCCAGTAGTCTGAACACCTTGCTAGCAAAGTGGTTTCTGAAAGAGATATGTTATGTCCCTCAATTATATTATATACTGCCAATCCCGATTTTTTCACCGCAAAGAACATTCTTATTACATTAAGACGTTAAGTAGGAAAATAAGTTTTTTCAAAACATAGTATAATGTCATAGAACATTTATGAAGATAGATCTAGTACCTGTGTGGTTCAGAGGAGTCAAATATGGCCTTGTAACCTTCGACGTCTTGAGGAAAACTCCTCACTAATGGCACAAAGTGAGGAAGATTTTCCAGAGCCAAAATTTCTTTCCACGATCTGATTGAAATCCAACTAGGGTCAGGGTTTGGTTCATCTTCCTGTAAAGTAAAAGTATAGTGTTTAAACAAAAATAATAACTGAAACAGATAAACGTAAATTATAAAGGTAACCAAGAAAGCTCTGTCGCTTTTTGTGAAGGTCTGTGTTTAATTGGCCCTCACACCGTGAGTTGAATGCGAATGGAGATAAGGCGAAGGTCGTTGTTGGTGTGGAAATATCCAACATACTATCTAGTTCTGGCAGTTCAGTTACACCGTGAACTTGCGTAAGGACAGAGTGAACATAGGACCTCCACAGAGCGTCATAAGGGTGTGCATGCTGTACGAGTTCAAACTGCCTTAAAACGCCAGTGCAGCGGGGCGGAAGATATACCAGGCTTTTGGTGAGGGTGTCGTGACAGTTCAGCGGTGGCTTAACAAGTTTAATGATGGAGACGAAGCACTCGAAGAAGCACCATGTGCCGGAAGAACAGCACATGTACAAAATGAAGATCTTCAGGTCGCAATTGAGGCGAACAACGGCCAGATATGAGGAACTGGGACTACAATTCAGTGTGAATGGAGAAACCATTCGGCAGCACCTCCATCAACTTGGGAAGCATTACAAGTTGGGTTATGGGTCCCACATGATTTGACTCCCTGCCAGAAGGCAACGCGCCCAGACATCTGTTTTTTGTTTTTTTTTCGTCTCGTCTGAGGAAGAAGCCATTTCTGGACAGGGTATTGACATATGATGAGAAGTGGGTCTTGTACGAAACTCAACGCCACCGTCATGATTGTGTAGCATCTCATGAACCGGTCCCGAAACAGCTGAAACCAGCACAGCACCAGAAGAAGGTCCTCCTGTGTGTTTGGTAGACTACTCACGGCATTGTGCATCGGGAACTGCTACTAGCTGGTCAGAGCATCAATGCAACTTTATACTGTCAGCAGTTGAGCTGTGTTCAAGAAAAACTTAAAACTCTGGAGACAGCACTTCTGGATCGCAAAGGGATCCTTCTGTTAGAGTACAACGCTAAGTTCCACGTGGCTAGGATGACTCGGGACACCATTCTACGCCCTTGATAGGAAACACTATTGCATCCGCCATACTCCCCGTCCCAATATCACCTGTTCCATTCCTTGGAAAATCACCTTCGAGGACGCCAGTTCAAATCTCTAATAGAGGTGCAAAATGCACTTGATACTTTCTTCGCTTCACGGTCCACCAAGTTCTACTGCGATGGAATCCATGGCCTTCCAGAACGTTGGCAGAAGGTCGTCGATGCTGATGGGGACTATCGTTGATCTTCCAGGTACGTCTTAGGTGACATATCGATGTTCGAAGGTAGTGGGTGGAAAAAGAGACAGAACTTTCTTGGTTACCTTTATATTTGTAATGCACTCTAATGAGGTGATCAGGAATTCTAATTATCATTCTCCTTATAGATTTACGCAATTCCTGGTTATTACTTACACTTCCGAACTTTCGGCTCTCCCGTGGAGTCTTGGCCATTGAGGACAACAGCAGGAAAAAGGAAAATAAAAACACCAGGAAAAATAGAATGGAATAAAATTACCGGAATAGAGCACTGCAAGAGTCACCATATCAAACGTAAGATCACATGTCAAATGCTGAGAACTGGGGTTACAATATGACGGGATTAATTTGCTTATTCTTTTGCTCATTAGTAGAAGGTTGCCAAGTCGTGTTGGTATTTTTATTCTTATGCTAACACTGTGCAAATTTTGTAAATACTGCTTCCCATTCATCACTTAATCAACCATTTTCTAATTCGCGTTCTCAGGATTTGAGGTCTGATTTTAGGTTTGACAAGGTGGTTCTTTCACTACTCTATCCTGGTAAGTCCGTTCTATTTTATTTTACCTGATGTTTTCTTCTCCTGTTGATGTACACTCATGTCCAAAATGATTGTCGCATATCTATGACTGCCTTCTTGTAAGAATATAATTTGATAGTGATTTTGCAGGGCACTTTTAATACTGATACTATGTGTATAATCGGGAAATGTATATTTGTGGTAAATTTCATAGGAAAAGAATTATAAATACGAAAATTAGAATGAGTAAAACAAAATGTTAGTAAATGGAGAAGAAAGTTTTATTTTCGTTTTATTGTTCTTATTTACTGCTCTTTTGACATGGAATTTGCCACATACATGTCTTTGCCGATTATGCACATACTAATATTATAAGTAATACCGGGCGATTCGTTATTAAATTATATGCCTACAACAACATATTTATAGAAATGCGACAATAATTTTGGACATGAGTGTACTTCGTGACCAAGACTCGAGAGCTCAGAAGTATAAGTGATATTCTGGAATTGCATAAACCTGTAAGGAGAATGATATTTGTAATGCAACTGACGCAAAGAAAATATTTTTTGAGCCTTTTGCTTATTATTTCGCTGTTATCTTCAATTTCTCCGTCTTTCAGTCAAGTGTATAGCAGTGGCGTAGCGTTAGGGAGCGTCGGAATGCCCGGCATCCCCCATCACGAGAAAAAATTTCACATTTCTTTTATGTAATAAATTGTTTGCTTATACTTAACTTATCGCAATTATTTACACCGAAATTTCCTATTTCGGATAAAGGATCTCTCGCCTTAGCAGAACAAGTGGAAGCACTGCACGTGCGCATCACTCAGATGCATGTTTTCTTTCTTTCCACTTGTCGTATATTAGATTCTTTGAGCGTCCAAGAGTTACTGCATGTATCGGAATTTACGGCAAACGTTTTCTACTAGGATTAGAATGCGCATTTCCAAACACTTCTTTTCTTATCCCTCCTCATCCCTTGCGACCCTTGTTTTGCCTTCAATAGAAGCTGGCGTATTTGAGTATTACTAACTCTATGATTTTGACGTAGACTGAAGGGAACTCAAAACTTAGGAGCAATATCGGCAAGAAAACAGAAATGACCAGTTCAACGCGTTTCTAAAGCACGTTCCTTACACAAATGATAAAATGAAAGTAGTTTTTCGTTCTATTGTAATCGTAACTAAACTACGGGCTATTAATCTCCATTGCAAATACCCTTGCGTAACTCTATTATGTTTCTGCTTTTGATTAGCAACACTGATCATAGCAGGACAAGTACTGACGATATATAAAGCTCTTTATATTTTGTGCTTGTGTTACGTTTTTCATGCGAAGTGAATTGTTGTTTTATTGTTTTAGTATCATGTGAAGAATACGAACAAGTTATGTGGTGTTTAGCTTCGATGTGGACAAAATTTGTGTTCTGCCAGGTGCTAAGGGTCAAATTGTGAGTAAGAAATGTGAGCGAAATGCTCTCCTGCATGGCAAGGTCTGAGGAGCCGTTAGTTACGTCCCTGGGATCGTTCCATATTAATTAAGGGGACAATATTGACAAATCTCAAAGCCGAATGAATAAATATTATTTCTAGAGTCCCTAATAATAAACTTTTTTTACTGAAATGGACCCATGACTAATTTTTGTTTTATTTACCTTTCCTGTGCTGTTTTGTTTATGTAATGTAGTAAACCTGTTTGATGCTTCATTTATAATTTCATGTTTGTATCATATATGGAGTAAGAAAATTTTGTTTTAAAGTGCCCTCCCCCTCTCGAACGGCGAGGAGCTTCTTTGGAGGGGGCAGTTGCCCCTCATGCCCTCCACAAGTTATGGCCCTGCATGAAGCATAAATGTAATCTTCGCCCTAATTCAATAAAGCGCCAACTGGGTCCCCTAGAAGTAACAAAAATGTTTATTACAGTTAAAATTTTAGGTAGGAGCAAATTTCATGTTTTTCTAGCGAACAGAAATTGTAATGCTTGCTGTCCAAAGAAAAGTTCAAAGTTACAGCGCTGATATCATCGAGTGGCTATCTTCATTAATTTGGGTTAGATTTTAGTGTCTTTTCTTTATTTTAGTAAATGCATATTTTACTCTCTATTTTCTGAATGATAAGTGCCTATTCTTCATAAATAACATATGTAGGGTGACCCAAAAGTAGGTATACACCCCTGCATTGATCAAGTATAACATTCTATTTTATAAGTTTATTTGCTGCGGCTCTTCAGAGCTTAAGATAGAAGTAAAAATACATTACGAGCAAATAATAAAGAAACTAAGTCTACCTGATGGATAACAATAAGAAACAATATAAAATGCAATGAGCTGACCAGTACGGTACTGTATAACTACTTTTGGGCCACCCTGTACAGCATTTATTATTATTATTATTATTATTATTATTATTATTATTATTATTATTATTATTATTATTATTATTATTATTATTATATTTTACTTGTTTGTTTCAGGGACAAAAGTTTAGACCGTAATTTCAGTAACAAGAATACATAAATGCATAGATTATATGATCAAGATAAGATAATGTAATACATTAACTAATGCAATGTAGTAATTCTGAGTTTTCAATTGTTATTCCAGAGTAGTTCGTAATCACACAATGACATGCAACTTAATATTAAATGAAAGAAAAATTAAAAAAAAACAAATAGTGGCTAGATGTTTACTTACGCATTCCATCTCTAGGGTGACAGTAAATCAAGATGGCAACAAAAGGAGACAGGAGAGCATTTTGTGTTCTCGAATTTCATGTGGTTATTGTTCCGCGAAATTTCAGGATGAAGTTCGGGTTAGATTGACCAAACGGGCACTGAATTCGGAAGTGGTTCAGATAATATAAAGAAAGTGGGTGAATTTGCGAAAAGAAATCAAGAGACCTGCTAGGAGTTCATGAAGAAACTGTTGATCGTGTGCGTGAGACTTTCGCCAGAAACCCACAAAAGTCAACGGTGCGTACAAGAGAGAAACTGACAGAGTGTAGAAGATTCTATTAAAAAAAAAAAAAAAAATCCCACTCATACCAATTGAAATTGTTGTACGTGCTTAAACCAAGTGACAAGGATAATAAAGTCAGAAGTTGTAGTCCAAGTCGAGCCTAAATTCAATCTGGTAGTATTTATCTTAATGAATGAAAAAAAAAATCCATTACTTTCCTTTCAAAAATATTATTAGATCGTTACAAGAAATAAATAAATAAATAAAATTAAAAAAAAATAAAAATCTTTTACATTAGCAAGCCATGGTTTTTCAAGTGGTAAGAGAGCTCCGGTGTGGGGAACTCAGTGAAAATTTACAGCCGTTACACAAAATATCATTTTTCTAAAATGATTCTTAATTCCCAATTGCTATAAAGAAAATTAAATTTTAAAAATTTCTATATTTTCACTTTGATATAATATTTACAGCGCGCTCCTACAGTAGAAATAAGAAAAGAATTTACAAACCCTGACTGGATTTCCTCCTGCCAAGAAGCAATGCCACTCCTCAGGGTCAATCTTATTCTCATTCATCAGTATTCGAATGCTGACCAAGAAAGCAAACAACAGTTTGTGTCTTTCAAATAAGCTACGGCATACATTGCTATACAAACTGAAGGTGAAATAGTCGTTTATTATTTTAACACGTTCTTCGATGTCAGCTGAAAAACAAAAGGGAGAGAGAAGTAAGGAAATATTCTTTGAAATCCTTAAAATCATTATACAAATTAACAAATTAGTTTAATATTTTAAAATTTCAAAACGTATAAAGAGCATTACATGGCACAGATCCAAAAAATTTCCACAAACTGCAAGCTATTCGCAGATATTAGTCAATGCAAATATTTGCAATTAAAATAAAATTTCATCAAAAAAAAAAAACGCTAATTGCATTGTTGAAGCGCACTGTCATTGTCGAAGTGGTGTGATGCAAACCATTGTTTCATGTGACTGAAAAAGTGCAACCGAGTGAGTTCATTGCCTATACGAATTCATTGTTAACTACAGATGGGTGTCCACTTTTCTCGCCACATCATACATGTCAATTACTCCATCTTTAAACATGCAACACCTTTACTCATCTCGTTTCGTCCGTAAATATTACACAGTTCGCTATGAATCGCAGCTGACGAAAGTTTTCTCGTACTCAGAAATCGTACTATCGCATACACTTCACATTTGATGTTTTTTTCTTTTTCTATCGGTGCGTTCATTTTCAATTGTTATAGTGGACAAGTGATAGCATAAGCTTCTCCTTCCACTGTTTACTGTATACTGAGCTACTGCACATCCCACAAGTCTGACGCTGTTCTTCTTGACCATTTCTTGCACATGTGCAAACGGAGTTTTTTAAATTGCCCTCGTATATAAATTCCAGGGGCGGATCCAGGACCGATTTCTGGGGGGCGGTGGGTTGTCATACTGTTACTTTTAAGGGCTCCAAACTTTTGATGGGTTTGATTTATATATAAAAAATAAGAAAGTTTCCTCTTCTGGGGGGGGGCAATTGTCCCGATCCCCCCTGATAAATTCCATGCTATTTACCGAAAAAATAGTCCCAGAAGAATACATTTAACACTTTACACTTTTCATTCCTTTAAATGTTTGTACTTTATGAATGCTATCAATATGAATGCAGGCTCTCTTTTTACTTTAATTGTATGTCTTTTCCGTATTGTTACCACCATGAAGATTTCATTTTTCTATTTTTCTTTTTAAGCCGCTTCTTTCCTACCTAAAAAATTTTTGAAACAATCTGTAAAAGATCAATGTTGCCAAACTTGTTACTACGAATGTGAGCCTGCGTAAATATTACCACTAGATTCCACGCTTGTACCTTGTTTTAGTTATGAAAAATAGACAAATTGGCCCAACTTATTAGTTTTAAAATTTGTCTTTGTATTATTACGTCCCATAAGCAGGGCCGGATTTCCATGTTTTGCGCCCATGGGCCCTAGTGAAATTGCCGCCTCTAACCACACCAATCATATCGCTCTGCAAAATTTCCATTCTTCTGGATCCTACTAAAGTATAATTATTACAATTACTAGTTATTCCTGTTCTTATTTCTTATTACTCATTTTATTTAATATATTTTAATTCCTATATCTGGCCAGCATTTGGAAAAAGATTCATTAAAACTTATCTGGCTTCTGCCTAACCTATTCAACACTACATGGTGTAAAAGACGGCAAAATATACAACAATCTTAAATGATATAAAGAATTACATTATTGTACCTAAAAATTTAGAAAATGACGTTTTTGAAACTTTTGTACATCAAAACTGTTTACGTCTTGCTTTGACATTTCCAAAATCATTAATAGCGTCATCAAAATCAAGTTTAACAGTCAAATCATTTTCGATGGCTAAAACAGCTAGATGAACCCGTCTCTTCTGAGAAAGAGTAGATCTCAAATGGTTTTTGATTCTTGACAGTGTGGAAAATGATCTTTCCGCCCCACAGTTAGTTGCTGGTGCACATAAAAACACTTTAAGGCAAATACTTATGTTAGGATATAAGTCCTGAGGATTTTTCAATACGAGAAATCGGTTAAGTTTCGAAAGTGACATTTCTTTAGCACTTCACAACTTATCTTGAGCTAAGAAGCCCTTTTAAATGAAGGTACTTAACAACAAACGAAGAAGATTCCTCGATGTCAGCTGCATACACTTCCTGTAGAGAAGTCGCTGTTGTGGTGATTTCTTCGGCACTCAAGTTGTATACGCTGTTAAAAATATGTTCTTGAATCTGTGAAACCATTTCTTATCTGTGCACCGAGAATATCATTTCTTAGAAACAAGAGTTTGAAACTCTCATTAATGAGAAATTAACCAAAGTAGATAAGGTTGTATAAACCGAAACGAGAAAATATATTGTTGCTTTTCATATGAATGAGAATTGCCAAATCTCATTTCTAAGAAAATATTGTCTCGGTACACAGATAAGAAACGGTTTCTCAAACTTAAGAAACTATTTTTATCAGTGTAGATTTGTTAAGAAGGAAAATCTGCTAAGAAATTAATTGTAGACCACAATTCTCTTGTTCAATTCGGAAAGAAGCTTGTCAATGATCACAACAAAGGTTTCTTGAAGACGATGATCTGGGTTTTTTGTCTCCGTTTCCTTTTCTGATTCAAATGATTCTGATTCATCAAGGAATTTCTTCCTTTTTTTTAATCTCTTATTCATGTTTCCTATGCATTCACCATCAGTTTCAAGAACAGCCTGGACAGTCTTTAGTTTTTTCTCACCAGCCATCTTATAGAACTTAAAACATACCTTTCAGTTCATCCACAAGTGTAATGGCAGATGTGTACAAACTCACAACTGTAGCTACAGTCATATTATGGGATTGTATCTTTTTACTAACACAGTTAAATCGACTGAGAATATCTTTCCATAAGGCTGCCATAAACGAAGTTTTAGGAGAAACAAGTTTTCTTAAAAGCCCTTTAAATTTGGTCTTTATTTTTTCATTTTCATCTTGTCTGAGGATCATACACCTGAGAGCCTTTGCAATTACCTCAAAATCTTTGTTGAAGCTTTTGCGTGCATCTTACCCAGCGGACCACCTTGTTATGCTCACTGATTCGATAGAAACGTCCTTACCGACAGGCTTGAAAAATGATTCTAAAATATTCTATCGATGGGTCGAGGAAGAAATAAAATTATTAAGTTCTTATGACAAGTCAAAAAGTGATCTGAAGATATAACAACATTCTGCAGCGCCGGATCATACCAAACTACGGGACTGGGCAGAGCATGGCACATAAAATATCAATGGATTTGCTTGTTTTAGTCTAGCTTGTAACCCAGAATATATTCCCTACATATTTGATGCATTATAGAACGATTCTCCGCGACAATTCTGAATGTCTAAGCCACGAGGCTTAAGAAATACAAAAACTGATTCAGCCAGTTCTTTCCCTGCATGATTTTTTTTTTTAATTTACAATATTATCGTAGTCACGGCCATAAAAAAGGCTTTCGCTTATTTTATTGAGTCGTTAGTGAAATATGTATTTTCAATAGTTTTATCGTTTTTTAAATATATTTTTTTTTTAAATTGCTGTCCCTGAAAATTTGACGCCCTGGTCCCAGGCTCATGTGGCCCATGCCTAAATCCGGCCTTGCCCATCAGTGATCAAGATTCTCTCTGTCTAAGTTCAGTTCAGGTTTGTAAGTTCAGAATTGAGTTTGTGAAAATCTGAACTCAATTTAGATATAGGGAATCTTGATCACTGATAGGACATAATAATACAAAGGGTTCTTGCTATTTCAAATCTTGCAAATGATAGATAATAGTGTTAGGTGCTCATCACTGATTTTGATTGGCTTAAGGTATGTAAGTCCCCTCACTCATTTGTGAGTAATTTCAAAATATTTTGGAAAAGGAGACACTGGAAGTAGAGCTAGAAGGAGGGGACGTGTCAGCTCCTGACGTATATGCAACCACGCATAGACTCATTTTTTCCGTCAATATAAACAAAAATTCCAGAGATACAAAAGTGGAACAAGTTATGGTGGAAAGTCATTATAGTCGTTCATAATTAAAGAACTTTGATTATCTATATTGGAAAGAAAAGTGTCTATCTAAGGTTTTAAATAAAAACCATTGCCATTTTGAAAATTTATTGATGCAAAACCCCAGTTTTATTTGTATCCAAGTTTTCAGAATACGTATTTCAAGAAATTTTCTTTCAAAGCAAATTATAAAAAAATCTAGTATTTTGATTATTTTATTACTACAACACTTGGGAATATGGTATAATATTAAATTTCTTTGGCCTGTGGTAGCATGAACATTGTTCAGACGTAAGAAATGTACGTAGTCAAACGCACTCAAAGTTTCTACATTAAAAAGAATTGAGAATGCATTTAATTCAAGGTTAAGTTCACTACATAACTAATACATTTTTCTCTACATTTATGAAGTTAGTCAGGAGGAAATTACATAAAAGCTTGTGTTTTCAATAGCAAGTAAACAATTCCTATCCTTCTTCTTCTTCTTCTTCTTCTTCTTCTTCTTCTTCTTATTATTATTATTATTATTATTATTATTATTATTATTATTATTATTATTATTATTTCTTCCATACAGCAATGTAACCAGTTTAACAGAGACGTACGCAGGGGATGGGACCTGGAGTTCGGATCCCTTTGAAATCCAAACTTTTCTGTAAATTTAGCCTAATTTTAGGGGTAATTTTACAAATTTTAATATGGTTTATCTTCATGTTGAATTCGGACTCTGCCATTTGATTGGACCCCCGAAATAAATTTCTGCGTACGTTCCTGCTGTTCAACATCTGACTTCACAATATTATGAATTCTATCAGGGTGGAAAAGTGATGTTGTTACAGATACTTGACAAAGAACATTGCCCAAAGGGACCCAACTAATATCTACTTTATCTGGTCACCTGAATCCATTGCAGGATCCATGCGAATGCATAAAACTAACAAGGCAATTTTGATTTTGATAAGAAAGAGCCAGAACTTAAGCAACCCACCATTTCAAGTCACATATACATGCAGTAAAATCACCAAATGCTTCTTCTTTCTCCCCTCAACTATAGGTTGGTGGGCAACATGGAAATTTTAAAACGTTTCTCTCGCTTGGGAGAGCTGTTTTATACGTTGATAAGGCCTCTTCTTCGTAACTGCATCTAGATATTCTATCCTTGGTCTTCCTCCTCCTGGTTTCAATTCTGGCTTTTCCTCTATCAACGCGGTGATCCAATCAGAGTGGCGAATAAGATGGCCAAGCATGCTGTTTCTTCTTTTTCCTATTATCTCCATGATCTGTCGTCCTTCAGTAGCTTCCTTTAGTACGCCTTCATTCCTTTTCCTTCCGGTCTACGATATGTGCAGTATTCTGCGCCAACACTACATTTCAGATACTTCCAGCTTGGATATATGAGCTTTTCTCAATGTTCATGTGTCTGATACGTAAAGCGCTACGCTCCATACCAGTGTCTTAATAATCGTTTACGAACGTCCAACGACACATTTCTTGATGTTAGTAGTCCTCTTTTCCTATTGAATGCTTGTTTAACCTGTGCTATTCTAGAACTTACGTCTTTTTCACTTCTTCCGTCTGAGGATATTAGACTTCCTAAATAGGAACGTCTTAACGTTTTGGATTTTTTATCCATCTAGCCATACGTTTGCTCTTTCCTGTCCTACTCTTGTGCACTTTATCACTTTGTTTTGTTTTCTTCTTATTTATCTTCATTTTGCACGTAGTATAATTATATCTGCAGTAAAATCACCAAATGCAAAATTCGAAATGTTTGTATATAGTTCACTTCCTTGAATCTTCCCTTCAGTACATATTGTCGTGATGATCTTCATGTCGTGTTTCCACAGTGTGCTTAGTCCAAGGTTTAGACAATTGCTGTCCACACATGACAACTTAATTCCACTCCTAATGGATCTAATTATTTCATTCCACTTTTTTTTTTTCCCGTTTGTGCATCATTTGAAAGAATATCCTCAGCAAGGTACACTAACTGAATACGAAGCAGCATTTTTCTAACATTTGTAAATGAAGCACAATCCTTAAAGGGTAGAAGGATTTTGAAAATTGCTATTAATTGCATGGTACTAAGCTAAGTTCCCTAAACCATAACGTGGATCTTTGCCATGACCAATAGCAATAAAAATCCATGTATAACAGCATTCTTCGGAATTCATATAATTCGTAACTGTTCTTGACATGTTATGCAACTTCATCTGAGATATATTTCACATGAATAGGTATAATATTAGCATAAAAATCAATCTATTTTACAATTTTCTCAATAACTAGTAATGCATGAACGGAGTCATGACAAAAGTCCTTGCATATAAGAGCAAAATTTTGAGTATTACCGTAGATTAGGCCACGCATGTAAAAATGGAAATATGGTAGTTATACCAATGATGTGATTAGATTTCATTTTGAATCTAAAGTGACCAATCATATTGTCAGCTATTGCGTATAAACAGCTAAAGTTCAAAATGGGACATTGTACTTACAAACTTAAAAAGATTTGTACCACATTAATAACGTACCAAGAAAGTTATCGTATATACATTTTGGAAGACGGAAACAAATTCCTTACGTTTATGCTGTCTTAGGCTAAAATTCAAATTAATAACATATTTCCAATTGTTATCGTAATAAAATAACCTAAATACTACCAATATTTATAATTTGGTTTGAAAAAAGACATCTTGAAATACAAATCCTGGAAATTGGATGGAACATAGTAAAACACAAAAGCACGAAATATTAACATTAATTTCAATAGAAAATCAATAAAAAAAAACAAATAATTCCTCAACTTATCTTAGAAACTAAAAGAGGGAGATGGCTGAAATTCAGCTTCAATGTAGAAGAGACTATGCTTTTCTACATACCGAAAGCAGTTTACCCTAAAATGGATGGAACATAGTAAAACACAAAAGCACGAAATATTAACATTAATTTCAATAGAAAATCAATAAAAAACAAATAATTCTCCTACTTATCTCAGAAACCAAAAGAGAGAGATGGCTGAAATTCAGTTTTCTATATCCCGAAAGCATACTATCCTAAATTGGATGGAACATAGTAAAACACAAAAGCACGAAATATTAACATTAATTTCAATAGAAAATCAATAAAAAAAACCAAATAATTCCTCAACTTATCTTAGAAACTAAAAGAGGGAGATGGCTGAAATTCAGCTTCAATGTAGAAGAGACTATGCTTTTCTACATACCGAAAGCAGTTTACCCTAAAATGGATGGAACATAGTAAAACACAAAAGCACGAAATATTAACATTAATTTCAATAGAAAATCAATAAAAAACAAATAATTCTCCTACTTATCTCAGAAACCAAAAGAGAGAGATGGCTGAAATTCAGTTTTCTATATCCCGAAAGCATACTATCCTAAATTGGATGGAACATAGTAAAACACAAAAGCACGAAATATTAACATTAATTTCAATAGAAAATCAATAAAAAAAAACAAATAATTCCTCAACTTATCTTAGAAACTAAAAGAGGGAGATGGCTGAAATTCAGCTTCAATGTAGAAGAGACTATGCTTTTCTACATACCGAAAGCAGTTTACCCTAAAATGGATGGAACATAGTAAAACACAAAAGCACGAAATATTAACATTAATTTCAATAGAAAATCAATAAAAAACAAATAATTCTCCTACTTATCTCAGAAACCAAAAGAGAGAGATGGCTGAAATTCAGTTTTCTATATCCCGAAAGCATACTATCCTAAATTGGATGGAACATAGTAAAACACAAAAGCACGAAATATTAACATTAATTTCAATAGAAAATCAATAAAAAAAAACAAATAATTCCTCAACTTATCTTAGAAACTAAAAGAGGGAGATGGCTGAAATTCAGCTTCAATGTAGAAGAGACTATGCTTTTCTACATACCGAAAGCAGTTTACCCTAAAATGGATGGAACATAGTAAAACACAAAAGCACGAAATATTAACATTAATTTCAATAGAAAATCAATAAAAAACAAATAATTCTCCTACTTATCTCAGAAACCAAAAGAGAGAGATGGCTGAAATTCAGTTTTCTATATCCCGAAAGCATACTATCCTAAATTGGATGGAACATAGTAAAACACAAAAGCACGAAATATTAACATTAATTTCAATAGAAAATCAATAAAAAAAAACAAATAATTCCTCAACTTATCTTAGAAACTAAAAGAGGGAGATGGCTGAAATTCAGCTTCAATGTAGAAGAGACTATGCTTTTCTACATACCGAAAGCAGTTTACCCTAAAATGGATGGAACATAGTAAAACACAAAAGCACGAAATATTAACATTAATTTCAATAGAAAATCAATAAAAAACAAATAATTCTCCTACTTATCTCAGAAACCAAAAGAGAGAGATGGCTGAAATTCAGTTTTCTATATCCCGGAAGCATACTATCCTAAAATGGATGGAACATAGTAAAACACAAAAGCACGAAATATTAACATTAATTTCAATAGAAAATCAATAAAAAAAAAACAAATAATTCCTCAACTTATCTTAGAAACTAAAAGAGGGAGATGGCTGAAATTCAGCTTCAATGTAGAAGAGACTATGCTTTTCTACATACCGAAAGCAGTTTACCCTAAAATGGATGGAACATAGTAAAACACAAAAGCACGAAATATTAACATTAATTTCAATAGAAAATCAATAAAAAACAAATAATTCTCCTACTTATCTCAGAAACCAAAAGAGAGAGATGGCTGAAATTCAGTTTTCTATATCCCGAAAGCATACTATCCTAAATTGGATGGAACATAGTAAAACACAAAAGCACGAAATATTAACATTAATTTCAATAGAAAATCAATAAAAAAAACAAATAATTCCTCAACTTATCTTAGAAACTAAAAGAGGGAGATGGCTGAAATTCAGCTTCAATGTAGAAGAGACTATGCTTTTCTACATACCGAAAGCAGTTTACCCTAAAATGGATGGAACATAGTAAAACACAAAAGCACGAAATATTAACATTAATTTCAATAGAAAATCAATAAAAAACAAATAATTCTCCTACTTATCTCAGAAACCAAAAGAGAGAGATGGCTGAAATTCAGTTTTCTATATCCCGAAAGCATACTATCCTAAATTGGATGGAACATAGTAAAACACAAAAGCACGAAATATTAACATTAATTTCAATAGAAAATCAATAAAAAAAAACAAATAATTCCTCAACTTATCTTAGAAACTAAAAGAGGGAGATGGCTGAAATTCAGCTTCAATGTAGAAGAGACTATGCTTTTCTACATACCGAAAGCAGTTTACCCTAAAATGGATGGAACATAGTAAAACACAAAAGCACGAAATATTAACATTAATTTCAATAGAAAATCAATAAAAAAAACAAATAATTCCTCAACTTATCTTAGAAACTAAAAGAGGGAGATGGCTGAAATTCAGCTTCAATGTAGAAGAGACTATGCTTTTCTACATACCGAAAGCAGTTTACCCTAAAATGGATGGAACATAGTAAAACACAAAAGCACGAAATATTAACATTAATTTCAATAGAAAATCAATAAAAAACAAATAATTCTCCTACTTATCTCAGAAACCAAAAGAGAGAGATGGCTGAAATTCAGTTTTCTATATCCCGAAAGCATACTATCCTAAAATGGATGGAACATAGTAAAACACAAAAGCACGAAATATTAACATTAATTTCAATAGAAAATCAATAAAAAAAACAAATAATTCCTCAACTTATCTTAGAAACTAAAAGAGGGAGATGGCTGAAATTCAGCTTCAATGTAGAAGAGACTATGCTTTTCTACATACCGAAAGCAGTTTACCCTAAAATGGATGGAACATAGTAAAACACAAAAGCACGAAATATTAACATTAATTTCAATAGAAAATCAATAAAAAACAAATAATTCTCCTACTTATCTCAGAAACCAAAAGAGAGAGATGGCTGAAATTCAGTTTTCTATATCCCGAAAGCATACTATCCTAAAATGGATGGAACATAGTAAAACACAAAAGCACGAAATATTAACATTAATTTCAATAGAAAATCAATAAAAACAAATAATTCTCCTACTTATCTCAGAAACCAAAAGAGAGAGATGGCTGAAATTCAGTTTTCTATATCCCGAAAGCATACTATCCTAAAATGGATGGAACATAGTAAAACACAAAAGCACGAAATATTAACATTAATTTCAATAGAAAATCAATAAAAAACAAATAATTCTCCTACTTATCTCAGAAACCAAAAGAGAGAGATGGCTGAAATTCAGTTTTCTATATTCCGAAAGCATACTATCCTAAAATGGATGGAATATAGTAAAACACAAAAGCACGAAATATTAACATTAATTTCAATAGAAAATCAATAAAAAACAAATAATTCCTCCATTTATCTCAGAAACCAAAAGAGGGAGATGGCTGAAATTCAGCTTCAATGTAGAAGAGACTATGCTTTTCTACATACCGAAAGCAGTTTACCCTAAAATGGATGGAACATAGTAAAACACAAAAGCACGAAATATTAACATTAATTTCAATAGAAAATCAATAAAAAACAAATAATTCTCCTACTTATCTCAGAAACCAAAAGAGAGAGATGGCTGAAATTCAGTTTTCTATATCCCGAAAGCATACTATCCTAAAATGGATGGAACATAGTAAAACACAAAAGCACGAAATATTAACATTAATTTCAATAGAAAATCAATAAAAAACAAATAATTCTCCTACTTATCTCAGAAACCAAAAGAGAGAGATGGCTGAAATTCAGTTTTCTATATCCCGAAAGCATACTATCCTAAAATGGATGGAACATAGTAAAACACAAAAGCACGAAATATTAACATTAATTTCAATAGAAAATCAATAAAAAAAAAAACAAATAATTCCTCAACTTATCTTAGAAACTAAAAGAGGGAGATGGCTGAAATTCAGCTTCAATGTAGAAGAGACTATGCTTTTCTACATACCGAAAGCAGTTTACCCTAAAATGGATGGAACATAGTAAAACACAAAAGCACGAAATATTAACATTAATTTCAATAGAAAATCAATAAAAAACAAATAATTCTCCTACTTATCTCAGAAACCAAAAGAGAGAGATGGCTGAAATTCAGTTTTCTATATCCCGAAAGCATACTATCCTAAATTGGATGGAACATAGTAAAACACAAAAGCACGAAATATTAACATTAATTTCAATAGAAAATCAATAAAAAAAAACAAATAATTCCTCAACTTATCTTAGAAACTAAAAGAGGGAGATGGCTGAAATTCAGCTTCAATGTAGAAGAGACTATGCTTTTCTACATACCGAAAGCAGTTTACCGTAAAATGGATGGAACATAGTAAAACACAAAAGCACGAAATATTAACATTAATTTCAATAGAAAATCAATAAAAAACAAATAATTCTCCTACTTATCTCAGAAACCAAAAGAGAGAGATGGCTGAAATTCAGTTTTCTATATCCCGAAAGCATACTATCCTAAATTGGATGGAACATAGTAAAACACAAAAGCACGAAATATTAACATTAATTTCAATAGAAAATCAATAAAAAAAAACAAATAATTCCTCAACTTATCTTAGAAACTAAAAGAGGGAGATGGCTGAAATTCAGCTTCAATGTAGAAGAGACTATGCTTTTCTACATACCGAAAGCAGTTTACCCTAAAATGGATGGAACATAGTAAAACACAAAAGCACGAAATATTAACATTAATTTCAATAGAAAATCAATAAAAAACAAATAATTCTCCTACTTATCTCAGAAACCAAAAGAGAGAGATGGCTGAAATTCAGTTTTCTATATCCCGAAAGCATACTATCCTAAATTGGATGGAACATAGTAAAACACAAAAGCACGAAATATTAACATTAATTTCAATAGAAAATCAATAAAAAAAAACAAATAATTCCTCAACTTAACTTAGAAACTAAAAGAGGGAGATGGCTGAAATTCAGCTTCAATGTAGAAGAGACTATGCTTTTCTACATACCGAAAGCAGTTTACCCTAAAATGGATGGAACATAGTAAAACACAAAAGCACGAAATATTAACATTAATTTCAATAGAAAATCAATAAAAAACAAATAATTCTCCTACTTATCTCAGAAACCAAAAGAGAGAGATGGCTGAAGTTCAGTTTTCTATATCCCGAAAGCATACTATCCTAAAATGGATGGAACATAGTAAAACACAAAAGCACGAAATATTAACATTAATTTCAATAGAAAATCAATAAAAAAAAACAAATAATTCCTCAACTTATCTTAGAAACTAAAAGAGGGAGATGGCTGAAATTCAGCTTCAATGTAGAAGAGACTATGCTTTTCTACATACCGAAAGCAGTTTACCCTAAAATGGATGGAACATAGTAAAACACAAAAGCACGAAATATTAACATTAATTTCAATAGAAAATCAATAAAAAAAAACAAATAATTCCTCAACTTATCTTAGAAACTAAAAGAGGGAGATGGCTGAAATTCAGCTTCAATGTAGAAGAGACTATGCTTTTCTACATACCGAAAGCAGTTTACCCTAAAATGGATGGAACATAGTAAAACACAAAAGCACGAAATATTAACATTAATTTCAATAGAAAATCAATAAAAAACAAATAATTCTCCTACTTATCTCAGAAACCAAAAGAGAGAGATGGCTGAAATTCAGTTTTCTATATCCCGAAAGCATACTATCCTAAAATGGATGGAACATAGTAAAACACAAAAGCACGAAATATTAACATTAATTTCAATAGAAAATCAATAAAAAAAAACAAATAATTCCTCAACTTATCTTAGAAACTAAAAGAGGGAGATGGCTGAAATTCAGCTTCAATGTAGAAGAGACTATGCTTTTCTACATACCGAAAGCAGTTTACCCTAAAATGGATGGAACATAGTAAAACACAAAAGCACGAAATATTAACATTAATTTCAATAGAAAATCAATAAAAAACAAATAATTCTCCTACTTATCTCAGAAACCAAAAGAGAGAGATGGCTGAAATTCAGTTTTCTATATCCCGAAAGCATACTATCCTAAATTGGATGGAACATAGTAAAACACAAAAGCACGAAATATTAACATTAATTTCAATAGAAAATCAATAAAAAAAAACAAATAATTCCTCAACTTATCTTAGAAACTAAAAGAGGGAGATGGCTGAAATTCAGCTTCAATGTAGAAGAGACTATGCTTTTCTACATACCGAAAGCAGTTTACCCTAAAATGGATGGAACATAGTAAAACACAAAAGCACGAAATATTAACATTAATTTCAATAGAAAATCAATAAAAAACAAATAATTCTCCTACTTATCTCAGAAACCAAAAGAGAGAGATGGCTGAAATTCAGTTTTCTATATCCCGAAAGCATACTATCCTAAATTGGATGGAACATAGTAAAACACAAAAGCACGAAATATTATCATTAATTTCAATAGAAAATCAATAAAAAAAAAACAAATAATTCCTCAACTTATCTTAGAAACTAAAAGAGGGAGATGGCTGAAATTCAGCTTAAATGTAGAAGAGACTATGCTTTTCTACATACCGAAAGCAGTTTACCCTAAAATGGATGGAACATAGTAAAACACAAAAGCACGAAATATTAACATTAATTTCAATAGAAAATCAATAAAAAACAAATAATTCTCCTACTTATCTCAGAAACCAAAAGAGAGAGATGGCTGAAATTCAGTTTTCTATATCCCGAAAGCATACTATCCTAAATTGGATGGAACATAGTAAAACACAAAAGCACGAAATATTAACATTAATTTCAATAGAAAATCAATAAAAAAAAACAAATAATTCCTCAACTTATCTTAGAAACTAAAAGAGGGAGATGGCTGAAATTCAGCTTCAATGTAGAAGAGACTATGCTTTTCTACATACCGAAAGCAGTTTACCCTAAAATGGATGGAACATAGTAAAACACAAAAGCACGAAATATTAACATTAATTTCAATAGAAAATCAATAAAAAAAAACAAATAATTCCTCAACTTATCTTAGAAACTAAAAGAGGGAGATGGCTGAAATTCAGCTTCAATGTAGAAGAGACTATGCTTTTCTACATACCGAAAGCAGTTTACCCTAAAATGGATGGAACATAGTAAAACACAAAAGCACGAAATATTAACATTAATTTCAATAGAAAATCAATAAAAAACAAATAATTCTCCTACTTATCTCAGAAACCAAAAGAGAGAGATGGCTGAAATTCAGTTTTCTATATCCCGAAAGCATACTATCCTAAATTGGATGGAACATAGTAAAACACAAAAGCACGAAATATTAACATTAATTTCAATAGAAAATCAATAAAAAAAAACAAATAATTCCTCAACTTATCTTAGAAACTAAAAGAGGGAGATGGCTGAAATTCAGCTTCAATGTAGAAGAGACTATGCTTTTCTACATACCGAAAGCAGTTTACCCTAAAATGGATGGAACATAGTAAAACACAAAAGCACGAAATATTAACATTAATTTCAATAGAAAATCAATAAAAAACAAATAATTCTCCTACTTATCTCAGAAACCAAAAGAGAGAGATGGCTGAAATTCAGTTTTCTATATCCCGAAAGCATACTATCCTAAATTGGATGGAACATAGTAAAACACAAAAGCACGAAATATTAACATTAATTTCAATAGAAAATCAATAAAAAACAAATAATTCTCCTACTTATCTCAGAAACCAAAAGAGAGAGATGGCTGAAATTCAGTTTTCTATATTCCGAAAGCATACTATCCTAAAATGGATGGAATATAGTAAAACACAAAAGCACGAAATATTAACATTAATTTCAATAGAAAATCAATAAAAAAAACAAATAATTCCTCAACTTATCTTAGAAACTAAAAGAGGGAGATGGCTGAAATTCAGCTTCAATGTAGAAGAGACTATGCTTTTCTACATACCGAAAGCAGTTTACCCTAAAATGGATGGAACATAGTAAAACACAAAAGCACGAAATATTAACATTAATTTCAATAGAAAATCAATAAAAACAAATAATTCTCCTACTTATCTCAGAAACCAAAAGAGAGAGATGGCTGAAATTCAGTTTTCTATATCCCGAAAGCATACTATCCTAAAATGGATGGAACATAGTAAAACACAAAAGCACGAAATATTAACATTAATTTCAATAGAAAATCAATAAAAAACAAATAATTCTCCTACTTATCTCAGAAACCAAAAGAGAGAGATGGCTGAAATTCAGTTTTCTATATTCCGAAAGCATACTATCCTAAAATGGATGGAATATAGTAAAACACAAAAGCACGAAATATTAACATTAATTTCAATAGAAAATCAATAAAAAACAAATAATTCCTCCATTTATCTCAGAAACCAAAAGAGGGAGATGGCTGAAATTCAGCTTCAATGTAGAAGAGACTATGCTTTTCTACATACCGAAAGCAGTTTACCCTAAAATGGATGGAACATAGTAAAACACAAAAGCACGAAATATTAACATTAATTTCAATAGAAAATCAATAAAAAACAAATAATTCTCCTACTTATCTCAGAAACCAAAAGAGAGAGATGGCTGAAATTCAGTTTTCTATATCCCGAAAGCATACTATCCTAAAATGGATGGAACATAGTAAAACACAAAAGCACGAAATATTAACATTAATTTCAATAGAAAATCAATAAAAAACAAATAATTCTCCTACTTATCTCAGAAACCAAAAGAGAGAGATGGCTGAAATTCAGTTTTCTATATCCCGAAAGCATACTATCCTAAAATGGATGGAACATAGTAAAACACAAAAGCACGAAATATTAACATTAATTTCAATAGAAAATCAATAAAAAAAAAAACAAATAATTCCTCAACTTATCTTAGAAACTAAAAGAGGGAGATGGCTGAAATTCAGCTTCAATGTAGAAGAGACTATGCTTTTCTACATACCCAAAGCAGTTTACCCTAAAATGGATGGAACATAGTAAAACACAAAAGCACGAAATATTAACATTAATTTCAATAGAAAATCAATAAAAAACAAATAATTCTCCTACTTATCTCAGAAACCAAAAGAGAGAGATGGCTGAAATTCAGTTTTCTATATCCCGAAAGCATACTATCCTAAATTGGATGGAACATAGTAAAACACAAAAGCACGAAATATTAACATTAATTTCAATAGAAAATCAATAAAAAAAAAACAAATAATTCCTCAACTTATCTTAGAAACTAAAAGAGGGAGATGGCTGAAATTCAGCTTAAATGTAGAAGAGACTATGCTTTTCTACATACCGAAAGCAGTTTACCCTAAAATGGATGGAACATAGTAAAACACAAAAGCACGAAATATTAACATTAATTTCAATAGAAAATCAATAAAAAACAAATAATTCTCCTACTTATCTCAGAAACCAAAAGAGAGAGATGGCTGAAATTCAGTTTTCTATATCCCGAAAGCATACTATCCTAAATTGGATGGAACATAGTAAAACACAAAAGCACGAAATATTAACATTAATTTCAATAGAAAATCAATAAAAAAAAAACAAATAATTCCTCAACTTATCTTAGAAACTAAAAGAGGGAGATGGCTGAAATTCAGCTTCAATGTAGAAGAGACTATGCTTTTCTACATACCGAAAGCAGTTTACCCTAAAATGGATGGAACATAGTAAAACACAAAAGCACGAAATATTAACATTAATTTCAATAGAAAATCAATAAAAAAAAACAAATAATTCCTCAACTTATCTTAGAAACTAAAAGAGGGAGATGGCTGAAATTCAGCTTCAATGTAGAAGAGACTATGCTTTTCTACATACCGAAAGCAGTTTACCCTAAAATGGATGGAACATAGTAAAACACAAAAGCACGAAATATTAACATTAATTTCAATAGAAAATCAATAAAAAACAAATAATTCTCCTACTTATCTCAGAAACCAAAAGAGAGAGATGGCTGAAATTCAGTTTTCTATATCCCGAAAGCATACTATCCTAAATTGGATGGAACATAGTAAAACACAAAAGCACGAAATATTAACATTAATTTCAATAGAAAATCAATAAAAAAAAACAAATAATTCCTCAACTTATCTTAGAAACTAAAAGAGGGAGATGGCTGAAATTCAGCTTCAATGTAGAAGAGACTATGCTTTTCTACATACCGAAAGCAGTTTACCCTAAAATGGATGGAACATAGTAAAACACAAAAGCACGAAATATTAACATTAATTTCAATAGAAAATCAATAAAAAACAAATAATTCTCCTACTTATCTCAGAAACCAAAAGAGAGAGATGGCTGAAATTCAGTTTTCTATATCCCGAAAGCATACTATCCTAAATTGGATGGAACATAGTAAAACACAAAAGCACGAAATATTAACATTAATTTCAATAGAAAATCAATAAAAAACAAATAATTCTCCTACTTATCTCAGAAACCAAAAGAGAGAGATGGCTGAAATTCAGTTTTCTATATTCCGAAAGCATACTATCCTAAAATGGATGGAATATAGTAAAACACAAAAGCACGAAATATTAACATTAATTTCAATAGAAAATCAATAAAAAAAAACAAATAATTCCTCAACTTATCTTAGAAACTAAAAGAGGGAGATGGCTGAAATTCAGCTTCAATGTAGAAGAGACTATGCTTTTCTACATACCGAAAGCAGTTTACCCTAAAATGGATGGAACATAGTAAAACACAAAAGCACGAAATATTAACATTAATTTCAATAGAAAATCAATAAAAAACAAATAATTCTCCTACTTATCTCAGAAACCAAAAGAGAGAGATGGCTGAAATTCAGTTTTCTATATCCCGAAAGCATACTATCCTAAAATGGATGGAACATAGTAAAACACAAAAGCACGAAATATTAACATTAATTTCAATAGAAAATCAATAAAAAACAAATAATTCTCCTACTTATCTCAGAAACCAAAAGAGAGAGATGGCTGAAATTCAGTTTTCTATATTCCGAAAGCATACTATCCTAAAATGGATGGAATATAGTAAAACACAAAAGCACGAAATATTAACATTAATTTCAATAGAAAATCAATAAAAAACAAATAATTCCTCCATTTATCTCAGAAACCAAAAGAGGGAGATGGCTGAAATTCAGCTTCAATGTAGAAGAGACTATGCTTTTCTACATACCGAAAGCAGTTTACCCTAAAATGGATGGAACATAGTAAAACACAAAAGCACGAAATATTAACATTAATTTCAATAGAAAATCAATAAAAAACAAATAATTCTCCTACTTATCTCAGAAACCAAAAGAGAGAGATGGCTGAAATTCAGTTTTCTATATCCCGAAAGCATACTATCCTAAAATGGATGGAACATAGTAAAACACAAAAGCACGAAATATTAACATTAATTTCAATAGAAAATCAATAAAAAACAAATAATTCTCCTACTTATCTCAGAAACCAAAAGAGAGAGATGGCTGAAATTCAGTTTTCTATATCCCGAAAGCATACTATCCTAAAATGGATGGAACATAGTAAAACACAAAAGCACGAAATATTAACATTAATTTCAATAGAAAATCAATAAAAAAAAACAAATAATTCCTCAACTTATCTTAGAAACTAAAAGAGGGAGATGGCTGAAATTCAGCTTCAATGTAGAAGAGACTATGCTTTTCTACATACCGAAAGCAGTTTACCCTAAAATGGATGGAACATAGTAAAACACAAAAGCACGAAATATTAACATTAATTTCAATAGAAAATCAATAAAAAACAAATAATTCTTCTACTTATCTCAGAAACCAAAAGAGAGAGATGGCTGAAATTCAGTTTTCTATATCCCGAAAGCATACTATCCTAAATTGGATGGAACATAGTAAAACACAAAAGCACGAAATATTAACATTAATTTCAATAGAAAATCAATAAAAAAAAACAAATAATTCCTCAACTTATCTTAGAAACTAAAAGAGGGAGATGGCTGAAATTCAGCTTCAATGTAGAAGAGACTATGCTTTTCTACATACCGAAAGCAGTTTACCCTAAAATGGATGGAACATAGTAAAACACAAAAGCACGAAATATTAACATTAATTTCAATAGAAAATCAATAAAAAACAAATAATTCTCCTACTTATCTCAGAAACCAAAAGAGAGAGATGGCTGAAATTCAGTTTTCTATATCCCGAAAGCATACTATCCTAAATTGGATGGAACATAGTAAAACACAAAAGCACGAAATATTAACATTAATTTCAATAGAAAATCAATAAAAAAAAACAAATAATTCCTCAACTTATCTTAGAAACTAAAAGAGGGAGATGGCTGAAATTCAGCTTCAATGTAGAAGAGACTATGCTTTTCTACATACCGAAAGCAGTTTACCCTAAAATGGATGGAACATAGTAAAACACAAAAGCACGAAATATTAACATTAATTTCAATAGAAAATCAATAAAAAACAAATAATTCTCCTACTTATCTCAGAAACCAAAAGAGAGAGATGGCTGAAATTCAGTTTTCTATATCCCGAAAGCATACTATCCTAAAATGGATGGAACATAGTAAAACACAAAAGCACGAAATATTAACATTAATTTCAATAGAAAATCAATAAAAAAAAACAAATAATTCCTCAACTTATCTTAGAAACTAAAAGAGGGAGATGGCTGAAATTCAGCTTCAATGTAGAAGAGACTATGCTTTTCTACATACCGAAAGCAGTTTACCCTAAAATGGATGGAACATAGTAAAACACAAAAGCACGAAATATTAACATTAATTTCAATAGAAAATCAATAAAAAACAAATAATTCTCCTACTTATCTCAGAAACCAAAAGAGAGAGATGGCTGAAATTCAGTTTTCTATATCCCGAAAGCATACTATCCTAAATTGGATGGAACATAGTAAAACACAAAAGCACGAAATATTAACATTAATTTCAATAGAAAATCAATAAAAAAAAACAAATAATTCCTCAACTTATCTTAGAAACTAAAAGAGGGAGATGGCTGAAATTCAGCTTCAATGTAGAAGAGACTATGCTTTTCTACATACCGAAAGCAGTTTACCCTAAAATGGATGGAACATAGTAAAACACAAAAGCACGAAATATTAACATTAATTTCAATAGAAAATCAATAAAAAACAAATAATTCTCCTACTTATCTCAGAAACCAAAAGAGAGAGATGGCTGAAATTCAGTTTTCTATATCCCGAAAGCATACTATCCTAAATTGGATGGAACATAGTAAAACACAAAAGCACGAAATATTAACATTAATTTCAATAGAAAATCAATAAAAAAAAACAAATAATTCCTCAACTTATCTTAGAAACTAAAAGAGGGAGATGGCTGAAATTCAGCTTCAATGTAGAAGAGACTATGCTTTTCTACATACCGAAAGCAGTTTACCCTAAAATGGATGGAACATAGTAAAACACAAAAGCACGAAATATTAACATTAATTTCAATAGAAAATCAATAAAAAACAAATAATTCTCCTACTTATCTCAGAAACCAAAAGAGAGAGATGGCTGAAATTCAGTTTTCTATATCCCGAAAGCATACTATCCTAAATTGGATGGAACATAGTAAAACACAAAAGCACGAAATATTAACATTAATTTCAATAGAAAATCAATAAAAAAAAACAAATAATTCCTCAACTTATCTTAGAAACTAAAAGAGGGAGATGGCTGAAATTCAGCTTCAATGTAGAAGAGACTATGCTTTTCTACATACCGAAAGCAGTTTACCCTAAAATGGATGGAACATAGTAAAACACAAAAGCACGAAATATTAACATTAATTTCAATAGAAAATCAATAAAAAAAAAACAAATAATTCCTCAACTTATCTTAGAAACTAAAAGAGGGAGATGGCTGAAATTCAGCTTCAATGTAGAAGAGACTATGCTTTTCTACATACCGAAAGCAGTTTACCCTAAAATGGATGGAACATAGTAAAACACAAAAGCACGAAATATTAACATTAATTTCAATAGAAAATCAATAAAAAACAAATAATTCTCCTACTTATCTCAGAAACCAAAAGAGAGAGATGGCTGAAATTCAGTTTTCTATATCCCGAAAGCATACTATCCTAAAATGGATGGAACATAGTAAAACACAAAAGCACGAAATATTAACATTAATTTCAATAGAAAATCAATAAAAAAAACAAATAATTCCTCAACTTATCTTAGAAACTAAAAGAGGGAGATGGCTGAAATTCAGCTTCAATGTAGAAGAGACTATGCTTTTCTACATACCGAAAGCAGTTTACCCTAAAATGGATGGAACATAGTAAAACACAAAAGCACGAAATATTAACATTAATTTCAATAGAAAATCAATAAAAAACAAATAATTCTCCTACTTATCTCAGAAACCAAAAGAGAGAGATGGCTGAAATTCAGTTTTCTATATCCCGAAAGCATACTATCCTAAAATGGATGGAACATAGTAAAACACAAAAGCACGAAATATTAACATTAATTTCAATAGAAAATCAATAAAAAAAAACAAATAATTCCTCAACTTATCTTAGAAACTAAAAGAGGGAGATGGCTGAAATTCAGCTTCAATGTAGAAGAGACTATGCTTTTCTACATACCGAAAGCAGTTTACCCTAAAATGGATGGAACATAGTAAAACACAAAAGCACGAAATATTAACATTAATTTCAATAGAAAATCAATAAAAAACAAATAATTCTTCTACTTATCTCAGAAACCAAAAGAGAGAGATGGCTGAAATTCAGTTTTCTATATCCCGAAAGCATACTATCCTAAATTGGATGGAACATAGTAAAACACAAAAGCACGAAATATTAACATTAATTTCAATAGAAAATCAATAAAAAAAAACAAATAATTCCTCAACTTATCTTAGAAACTAAAAGAGGGAGATGGCTGAAATTCAGCTTCAATGTAGAAGAGACTATGCTTTTCTACATACCGAAAGCAGTTTACCCTAAAATGGATGGAACATAGTAAAACACAAAAGCACGAAATATTAACATTAATTTCAATAGAAAATCAATAAAAAACAAATAATTCTCCTACTTATCTCAGAAACCAAAAGAGAGAGATGGCTGAAATTCAGTTTTCTATATCCCGAAAGCATACTATCCTAAATTGGATGGAACATAGTAAAACACAAAAGCACGAAATATTAACATTAATTTCAATAGAAAATCAATAAAAAAAAAACAAATAATTCCTCAACTTATCTTAGAAACTAAAAGAGGGAGATGGCTGAAATTCAGCTTCAATGTAGAAGAGACTATGCTTTTCTACATACCGAAAGCAGTTTACCCTAAAATGGATGGAACATAGTAAAACACAAAAGCACGAAATATTAACATTAATTTCAATAGAAAATCAATAAAAAACAAATAATTCTCCTACTTATCTCAGAAACCAAAAGAGAGAGATGGCTGAAATTCAGTTTTCTATATCCCGAAAGCATACTATCCTAAAATGGATGGAACATAGTAAAACACAAAAGCACGAAATATTAACATTAATTTCAATAGAAAATCAATAAAAAAAAACAAATAATTCCTCAACTTATCTTAGAAACTAAAAGAGGGAGATGGCTGAAATTCAGCTTCAATGTAGAAGAGACTATGCTTTTCTACATACCGAAAGCAGTTTACCCTAAAATGGATGGAACATAGTAAAACACAAAAGCACGAAATATTAACATTAATTTCAATAGAAAATCAATAAAAAACAAATAATTCTCCTACTTATCTCAGAAACCAAAAGAGAGAGATGGCTGAAATTCAGTTTTCTATATCCCGAAAGCATACTATCCTAAATTGGATGGAACATAGTAAAACACAAAAGCACGAAATATTAACATTAATTTCAATAGAAAATCAATAAAAAAAAACAAATAATTCCTCAACTTATCTTAGAAACTAAAAGAGGGAGATGGCTGAAATTCAGCTTCAATGTAGAAGAGACTATGCTTTTCTACATACCGAAAGCAGTTTACCCTAAAATGGATGGAACATAGTAAAACACAAAAGCACGAAATATTAACATTAATTTCAATAGAAAATCAATAAAAAACAAATAATTCTCCTACTTATCTCAGAAACCAAAAGAGAGAGATGGCTGAAATTCAGTTTTCTATATCCCGAAAGCATACTATCCTAAATTGGATGGAACATAGTAAAACACAAAAGCACGAAATATTAACATTAATTTCAATAGAAAATCAATAAAAAAAAAACAAATAATTCCTCAACTTATCTTAGAAACTAAAAGAGGGAGATGGCTGAAATTCAGCTTCAATGTAGAAGAGACTATGCTTTTCTACATACCGAAAGCAGTTTACCCTAAAATGGATGGAACATAGTAAAACACAAAAGCACGAAATATTAACATTAATTTCAATAGAAAATCAATAAAAAACAAATAATTCTCCTACTTATCTCAGAAACCAAAAGAGAGAGATGGCTGAAGTTCAGTTTTCTATATCCCGAAAGCATACTATCCTAAAATGGATGGAACATAGTAAAACACAAAAGCACGAAATATTAACATTAATTTCAATAGAAAATCAATAAAAAAAAACAAATAATTCCTCAACTTATCTTAGAAACTAAAAGAGGGAGATGGCTGAAATTCAGCTTCAATGTAGAAGAGACTATGCTTTTCTACATACCGAAAGCAGTTTACCCTAAAATGGATGGAACATAGTAAAACACAAAAGCACGAAATATTAACATTAATTTCAATAGAAAATCAATAAAAAAAACAAATAATTCCTCAACTTATCTTAGAAACTAAAAGAGGGAGATGGCTGAAATTCAGCTTCAATGTAGAAGAGACTATGCTTTTCTACATACCGAAAGCAGTTTACCCTAAAATGGATGGAACATAGTAAAACACAAAAGCACGAAATATTAACATTAATTTCAATAGAAAATCAATAAAAAACAAATAATTCTCCTACTTATCTCTGAAACCAAAAGAGAGAGATGGCTGAAATTCAGTTTTCTATATCCCGAAAGCATACTATCCTAAAATGGATGGAACATAGTAAAACACAAAAGCACGAAATATTAACATTAATTTCAATAGAAAATCAATAAAAACAAATAATTCTCCTACTTATCTCAGAAACCAAAAGAGAGAGATGGCTGAAATTCAGTTTTCTATATCCCGAAAGCATACTATCCTAAAATGGATGGAACATAGTAAAACACAAAAGCACGAAATATTAACATTAATTTCAATAGAAAATCAATAAAAAACAAATAATTCTCCTACTTATCTCAGAAACCAAAAGAGAGAGATGGCTGAAATTCAGTTTTCTATATTCCGAAAGCATACTATCCTAAAATGGATGGAATATAGTAAAACACAAAAGCACGAAATATTAACATTAATTTGAATAGAAAATCAATAAAAAACAAATAATTCCTCCATTTATCTCAGAAACCAAAAGAGGGAGATGGCTGAAATTCAGCTTCAATGTAGAAGAGACTATGCTTTTCTACATACCGAAAGCAGTTTACCCTAAAATGGATGGAACATAGTAAAACACAAAAGCACGAAATATTAACATTAATTTCAATAGAAAATCAATAAAAAACAAATAATTCTCCTACTTATCTCAGAAACCAAAAGAGAGAGATGGCTGAAATTCAGTTTTCTATATCCCGAAAGCATACTATCCTAAAATGGATGGAACATAGTAAAACACAAAAGCACGAAATATTAACATTAATTTCAATAGAAAATCAATAAAAAACAAATAATTCTCCTACTTATCTCAGAAACCAAAAGAGAGAGATGGCTGAAATTCAGTTTTCTATATCCCGAAAGCATACTATCCTAAAATGGATGGAACATAGTAAAACACAAAAGCACGAAATATTAACATTAATTTCAATAGAAAATCAATAAAAAAAACAAATAATTCCTCAACTTATCTTAGAAACTAAAAGAGGGAGATGGCTGAAATTCAGCTTCAATGTAGAAGAGACTATGCTTTTCTACATACCGAAAGCAGTTTACCCTAAAATGGATGGAACATAGTAAAACACAAAAGCACGAAATATTAACATTAATTTCAATAGAAAATCAATAAAAAACAAATAATTCTCCTACTTATCTCAGAAACCAAAAGAGAGAGATGGCTGAAATTCAGTTTTCTATATCCCGAAAGCATACTATCCTAAATTGGATGGAACATAGTAAAACACAAAAGCACGAAATATTAACATTAATTTCAATAGAAAATCAATAAAAAAAAACAAATAATTCCTCAACTTATCTTAGAAACTAAAAGAGGGAGATGGCTGAAATTCAGCTTCAATGTAGAAGAGACTATGCTTTTCTACATACCGAAAGCAGTTTACCCTAAAATGGATGGAACATAGTAAAACACAAAAGCACGAAATATTAACATTAATTTCAATAGAAAATCAATAAAAAACAAATAATTCTCCTACTTATCTCAGAAACCAAAAGAGAGAGATGGCTGAAATTCAGTTTTCTATATCCCGAAAGCATACTATCCTAAATTGGATGGAACATAGTAAAACACAAAAGCACGAAATATTAACATTAATTTCAATAGAAAATCAATAAAAAACAAATAATTCTCCTACTTATCTCAGAAACCAAAAGAGAGAGATGGCTGAAATTCAGTTTTCTATATCCCGAAAGCATACTATCCTAAATTGGATGGAACATAGTAAAACACAAAAGCACGAAATATTAACATTAATTTCAATAGAAAATCAATAAAAAAAAACAAATAATTCCTCAACTTATCTTAGAAACTAAAAGAGGGAGATGGCTGAAATTCAGCTTCAATGTAGAAGAGACTATGCTTTTCTACATACCGAAAGCAGTTTACCCTAAAATGGATGGAACATAGTAAAACACAAAAGCACGAAATATTAACATTAATTTCAATAGAAAATCAATAAAAAACAAATAATTCTCCTACTTATCTCAGAAACCAAAAGAGAGAGATGGCTGAAATTCAGTTTTCTATATCCCGAAAGCATACTATCCTAAAATGGATGGAACATAGTAAAACACAAAAGCACGAAATATTAACATTAATTTCAATAGAAAATCAATAAAAAAAAACAAATAATTCCTCAACTTATCTTAGAAACTAAAAGAGGGAGATGGCTGAAATTCAGCTTCAATGTAGAAGAGACTATGCTTTTCTACATACCGAAAGCAGTTTACCCTAAAATGGATGGAACATAGTAAAACACAAAAGCACGAAATATTAACATTAATTTCAATAGAAAATCAATAAAAAACAAATAATTCTCCTACTTATCTCAGAAACCAAAAGAGAGAGATGGCTGAAATTCAGTTTTCTATATCCCGAAAGCATACTATCCTAAATTGGATGGAACATAGTAAAACACAAAAGCACGAAATATTAACATTAATTTCAATAGAAAATCAATAAAAAAAACAAATAATTCCTCAACTTATCTTAGAAACTAAAAGAGGGAGATGGCTGAAATTCAGCTTCAATGTAGAAGAGACTATGCTTTTCTACATACCGAAAGCAGTTTACCCTAAAATGGATGGAACATAGTAAAACACAAAAGCACGAAATATTAACATTAATTTCAATAGAAAATCAATAAAAAACAAATAATTCTCCTACTTATCTCAGAAACCAAAAGAGAGAGATGGCTGAAATTCAGTTTTCTATATCCCGAAAGCATACTATCCTAAATTGGATGGAACATAGTAAAACACAAAAGCACGAAATATTAACATTAATTTCAATAGAAAATCAATAAAAAAAAACAAATAATTCCTCAACTTATCTTAGAAACTAAAAGAGGGAGATGGCTGAAATTCAGCTTCAATGTAGAAGAGACTATGCTTTTCTACATACCGAAAGCAGTTTACCCTAAAATGGATGGAACATAGTAAAACACAAAAGCACGAAATATTAACATTAATTTCAATAGAAAATCAATAAAAAACAAATAATTCTCCTACTTATCTCAGAAACCAAAAGAGAGAGATGGCTGAAATTCAGTTTTCTATATCCCGAAAGCATACTATCCTAAATTGGATGGAACATAGTAAAACACAAAAGCACGAAATATTAACATTAATTTCAATAGAAAATCAATAAAAAAAAACAAATAATTCCTCAACTTATCTTAGAAACTAAAAGAGGGAGATGGCTGAAATTCAGCTTCAATGTAGAAGAGACTATGCTTTTCTACATACCGAAAGCAGTTTACCCTAAAATGGATGGAACATAGTAAAACACAAAAGCACGAAATATTAACATTAATTTCAATAGAAAATCAATAAAAAAAAACAAATAATTCCTCAACTTATCTTAGAAACTAAAAGAGGGAGATGGCTGAAATTCAGCTTCAATGTAGAAGAGACTATGCTTTTCTACATACCGAAAGCAGTTTACCCTAAAATGGATGGAACATAGTAAAACACAAAAGCACGAAATATTAACATTAATTTCAATAGAAAATCAATAAAAAACAAATAATTCTCCTACTTATCTCAGAAACCAAAAGAGAGAGATGGCTGAAATTCAGTTTTCTATATCCCGAAAGCATACTATCCTAAATTGGATGGAACATAGTAAAACACAAAAGCACGAAATATTAACATTAATTTCAATAGAAAATCAATAAAAAAAAACAAATAATTCCTCAACTTATCTTAGAAACTAAAAGAGGGAGATGGCTGAAATTCAGCTTCAATGTAGAAGAGACTATGCTTTTCTACATACCGAAAGCAGTTTACCCTAAAATGGATGGAACATAGTAAAACACAAAAGCACGAAATATTAACATTAATTTCAATAGAAAATCAATAAAAAACAAATAATTCTCCTACTTATCTCAGAAACCAAAAGAGAGAGATGGCTGAAATTCAGTTTTCTATATCCCGAAAGCATACTATCCTAAATTGGATGGAACATAGTAAAACACAAAAGCACGAAATATTAACATTAATTTCAATAGAAAATCAATAAAAAAAAACAAATAATTCCTCAACTTATCTTAGAAACTAAAAGAGGGAGATGGCTGAAATTCAGCTTCAATGTAGAAGAGACTATGCTTTTCTACATACCGAAAGCAGTTTACCCTAAAATGGATGGAACATAGTAAAACACAAAAGCACGAAATATTAACATTAATTTCAATAGAAAATCAATAAAAAACAAATAATTCTCCTACTTATCTCAGAAACCAAAAGAGAGAGATGGCTGAAATTCAGTTTTCTATATCCCGAAAGCATACTATCCTAAAATGGATGGAACATAGTAAAACACAAAAGCACGAAATATTAACATTAATTTCAATAGAAAATCAATAAAAAAAAACAAATAATTCCTCAACTTATCTTAGAAACTAAAAGAGGGAGATGGCTGAAATTCAGCTTCAATGTAGAAGAGACTATGCTTTTCTACATACCGAAAGCAGTTTACCCTAAAATGGATGGAACATAGTAAAACACAAAAGCACGAAATATTAACATTAATTTCAATAGAAAATCAATAAAAACAAATAATTCTCCTACTTATCTCAGAAACCAAAAGAGAGAGATGGCTGAAATTCAGTTTTCTATATCCCGAAAGCATACTATCCTAAAATGGATGGAACATAGTAAAACACAAAAGCACGAAATATTAACATTAATTTCAATAGAAAATCAATAAAACAAATAATTCTCCTACTTATCTCAGAAACCAAAAGAGAGAGATGGCTGAAATTCAGTTTTCTATATCCGAAAGCATACTATCCTAAAATGGATGGAACATAGTAAAACACAAAAGCACGAAATATTAACATTAATTTCAATAGAAAATCAATAAAAAACAAATAATTCTCCTACTTATCTCAGAAACCAAAAGAGAGAGATGGCTGAAATTCAGTTTTCTATATTCCGAAAGCATACTATCCTAAAATGGATGGAATATAGTAAAACACAAAAGCACGAAATATTAACATTAATTTCAATAGAAAATCAATAAAAAACAAATAATTCCTCCATTTATCTCAGAAACCAAAAGAGGGAGATGGTTGAAATTCAGCTTCAATGTAGAAGAGACTATGCTTTTCTACATACCGAAAGCAGTTTACCCTAAAATGGATGGAACATAGTAAAACACAAAAGCACGAAATATTAACATTAATTTCAATAGAAAATCAATAAAAAACAAATAATTCTCCTACTTATCTCAGAAACCAAAAGAGAGAGATGGCTGAAATTCAGTTTTCTATATCCCGAAAGCATACTATCCTAAAATGGATGGAACATAGTAAAACACAAAAGCACGAAATATTAACATTAATTTCAATAGAAAATCAATAAAAAAAAAACAAATAATTCATCAACTTATCTTAGAAACTAAAAGAGGGAGATGGCTGAAATTTAGCTTCAATGTAGAAGAGACTATGCTTTTCTACATACCGAAAGCAGTTTACCCTAAAATGGATGGAACATAGTAAAACACAAAAGCACGAAATATTAACATTAATTTCAATAGAAAATCAATAAAAAACAAATAATTCTCCTACTTATCTCAGAAACCAAAAGAGAGAGATGGCTGAAATTCAGTTTTCTATATCCCGAAAGCATACTATCCTAAATTGGATGGAACATAGTAAAACACAAAAGCACGAAATATTAACATTAATTTCAATAGAAAATCAATAAAAAAAAACAAATAATTCCTCAACTTATCTTAGAAACTAAAAGAGGGAGATGGCTGAAATTCAGCTTCAATGTAGAAGAGACTATGCTTTTCTACATACCGAAAGCAGTTTACCCTAAAATGGATGGAACATAGTAAAACACAAAAGCACGAAATATTAACATTAATTTCAATAGAAAATCAATAAAAAACAAATAATTCTCCTACTTATCTCAGAAACCAAAAGAGAGAGATGGCTGAAATTCAGTTTTCTATATCCCGAAAGCATACTATCCTAAATTGGATGGAACATAGTAAAACACAAAAGCACGAAATATTAACATTAATTTCAATAGAAAATCAATAAAAAAAAACAAATAATTCCTCAACTTATCTTAGAAACTAAAAGAGGGAGATGGCTGAAATTCAGCTTCAATGTAGAAGAGACTATGCTTTTCTACATACCGAAAGCAGTTTACCCTAAAATGGATGGAACATAGTAAAACACAAAAGCACGAAATATTAACATTAATTTCAATAGAAAATCAATAAAAAACAAATAATTCTCCTACTTATCTCAGAAACCAAAAGAGAGAGATGGCTGAAATTCAGTTTTCTATATCCCGAAAGCATACTATCCTAAATTGGATGGAACATAGTAAAACACAAAAGCACGAAATATTAACATTAATTTCAATAGAAAATCAATAAAAAAAAACAAATAATTCCTCAACTTATCTTAGAAACTAAAAGAGGGAGATGGCTGAAATTCAGCTTCAATGTAGAAGAGACTATGCTTTTCTACATACCGAAAGCAGTTTACCCTAAAATGGATGGAACATAGTAAAACACAAAAGCACGAAATATTAACATTAATTTCAATAGAAAATCAATAAAAAACAAATAATTCTCCTACTTATCTCAGAAACCAAAAGAGAGAGATGGCTGAAATTCAGTTTTCTATATCCCGAAAGCATACTATCCTAAAATGGATGGAACATAGTAAAACACAAAAGCACGAAATATTAACATTAATTTCAATAGAAAATCAATAAAAAAAACAAATAATTCCTCAACTTATCTTAGAAACTAAAAGAGGGAGATGGCTGAAATTCAGCTTCAATGTAGAAGAGACTATGCTTTTCTACATACCGAAAGCAGTTTACCCTAAAATGGATGGAACATAGTAAAACACAAAAGCACGAAATATTAACATTAATTTCAATAGAAAATCAATAAAAAACAAATAATTCTCCTACTTATCTCAGAAACCAAAAGAGAGAGATGGCTGAAATTCAGTTTTCTATATCCCGAAAGCATACTATCCTAAAATGGATGGAACATAGTAAAACACAAAAGCACGAAATATTAACATTAATTTCAATAGAAAATCAATAAAAACAAATAATTCTCCTACTTATCTCAGAAACCAAAAGAGAGAGATGGCTGAAATTCAGTTTTCTATATCCCGAAAGCATACTATCCTAAAATGGATGGAACATAGTAAAACACAAAAGCACGAAATATTAACATTAATTTCAATAGAAAATCAATAAAAACAAATAATTCTCCTACTTATCTCAGAAACCAAAAGAGAGAGATGGCTGAAATTCAGTTTTCTATATTCCGAAAGCATACTATCCTAAAATGGATGGAATATAGTAAAACACAAAAGCACGAAATATTAACATTAATTTCAATAGAAAATCAATAAAAAACAAATAATTCCTCCATTTATCTCAGAAACCAAAAGAGGGAGATGGCTGAAATTCAGCTTCAATGTAGAAGAGACTATGCTTTTCTACATACCGAAAGCAGTTTACCCTAAAATGGATGGAACATAGTAAAACACAAAAGCACGAAATATTAACATTAATTTCAATAGAAAATCAATAAAAAACAAATAATTCTCCTACTTATCTCAGAAACCAAAAGAGAGAGATGGCTGAAATTCAGTTTTCTATATCCCGAAAGCATACTATCCTAAAATGGATGGAACATAGTAAAACACAAAAGCACGAAATATTAACATTAATTTCAATAGAAAATCAATAAAAAACAAATAATTCTCCTACTTATCTCAGAAACCAAAAGAGAGAGATGGCTGAAATTCAGTTTTCTATATCCCGAAAGCATACTATCCTAAAATGGATGGAACATAGTAAAACACAAAAGCACGAAATATTAACATTAATTTCAATAGAAAATCAATAAAAAAAACAAATAATTCCTCAACTTATCTTAGAAACTAAAAGAGGGAGATGGCTGAAATTCAGCTTCAATGTAGAAGAGACTATGCTTTTCTACATACCGAAAGCAGTTTACCCTAAAATGGATGGAACATAGTAAAACACAAAAGCACGAAATATTAACATTAATTTCAATAGAAAATCAATAAAAAACAAATAATTCTCCTACTTATCTCAGAAACCAAAAGAGAGAGATGGCTGAAATTCAGTTTTCTATATCCCGAAAGCATACTATCCTAAAATGGATGGAACATAGTAAAACACAAAAGCACGAAATATTAACATTAATTTCAATAGAAAATCAATAAAAAAAACAAATAATTCCTCAACTTATCTTAGAAACTAAAAGAGGGAGATGGCTGAAATTCAGCTTCAATGTAGAAGAGACTATGCTTTTCTACATACCGAAAGCAGTTTACCCTAAAATGGATGGAACATAGTAAAACACAAAAGCACGAAATATTAACATTAATTTCAATAGAAAATCAATAAAAAACAAATAATTCTCCTACTTATCTCAGAAACCAAAAGAGAGAGATGGCTGAAATTCAGTTTTCTATATCCCGAAAGCATACTATCCTAAAATGGATGGAACATAGTAAAACACAAAAGCACGAAATATTAACATTAATTTCAATAGAAAATCAATAAAAAAAAACAAATAATTCCTCAACTTATCTTAGAAACTAAAAGAGGGAGATGGCTGAAATTCAGCTTCAATGTAGAAGAGACTATGCTTTTCTACATACCGAAAGCAGTTTACCCTAAAATGGATGGAACATAGTAAAACACAAAAGCACGAAATATTAACATTAATTTCAATAGAAAATCAATAAAAACAAATAATTCTCCTACTTATCTCAGAAACCAAAAGAGAGAGATGGCTGAAATTCAGTTTTCTATATCCCGAAAGGATACTATCCTAAAATGGATGGAACATAGTAAAACACAAAAGCACGAAATATTAACATTAATTTCAATAGAAAATCAATAAAAAAAACAAATAATTCCTCAACTTATCTTAGAAACTAAAAGAGGGAGATGGCTGAAATTCAGCTTCAATGTAGAAGAGACTATGCTTTTCTACATACCGAAAGCAGTTTACCCTAAAATGGATGGAACATAGTAAAACACAAAAGCACGAAATATTAACATTAATTTCAATAGAAAATCAATAAAAAACAAATAATTCTCCTACTTATCTCAGAAACCAAAAGAGAGAGATGGCTGAAATTCAGTTTTCTATATCCCGAAAGCATACTATCCTAAAATGGATGGAACATAGTAAAACACAAAAGCACGAAATATTAACATTAATTTCAATAGAAAATCAATAAAAAAAACAAATAATTCCTCAACTTATCTTAGAAACTAAAAGAGGGAGATGGCTGAAATTCAGCTTCAATGTAGAAGAGACTATGCTTTTCTACATACCGAAAGCAGTTTACCCTAAAATGGATGGAACATAGTAAAACACAAAAGCACGAAATATTAACATTAATTTCAATAGAAAATCAATAAAAAACAAATAATTCTCCTACTTATCTCAGAAACCAAAAGAGAGAGATGGCTGAAATTCAGTTTTCTATATCCCGAAAGCATACTATCCTAAAATGGATGGAACATAGTAAAACACAAAAGCACGAAATATTAACATTAATTTCAATAGAAAATCAATTAAAAAAAAACAAATAATTCCTCAACTTATCTCAGAAACCAAAAGAAGGAGATGGCTGAAAGTCAGCTTCAATGTAGAAGAGACTATGCTTTTCTATATACCGAAAGCATACTATCCTAAAATGGATGGAAATAATAAAACACAAAAGCACGAAATATTAACATTAATTTCAATAGAAAATCAATAAGAAAACATAATTCCTCCACTTATCTCAGAAACTAAAAGAGGGAGATAGCTGAAATTCAGCTTAGAGATAGAACAGACTATGTAGATTCTACATTTAAAAAAGAAATTGCCCTAAAATGGATGGAACAGTAAAATATCACGGAACATGAACATTGAAGTCAATGGAAAACCAATGAGAAACCTGAAGTCGTCTACATATGTCAAAAGCTATAATAAGAAGATGGCTAATTGATATCTTATTGCAAATACACGATGAAGAGCTTAAAAACGATGTATAGAACGCAAGATAAATATGGATAGAACATTGTCAAAAATCAAGTTGTTTAAGTAAATAATAATAATAATAATAATAATAAAGTATATGCGTCTTCTTCCCTTCCCCTGCGTTGCACTGTCAAAATGAAATGATAAAAAGAAACACAACACAGACCCGAACCTCATCTACGTTGAAAATTTGAACGAGATCGGTTGGGTGATTCAAGAGTTATGATGTCACAAACATAGTGAGTTTCAATTTTATATTATATATATATTAGATTAGTACATTAATATATTGTACGCATTAATTGTATATATTCATATTTTATTGAGTTTCCAAGACGACTACAATATCGACGATTAACTATGTAAGTGGTAAGAGAATATGTAATTTGCGCAACACTGTTGGCCTGATGAAGTAGGAGATAATTTCGAAATATATCGAGGGTTAGTTTCGTCAGTTGGTAAAATTGAAAAACAGTTCCTGTGATGAGCTTGAAAATTCATAATCATTAAGATCTCTTTGAGAACGTGTTTGGAATTTGTCTTTCTTAATAGAAATAACCTAATTAATCCTTGTAATCTTACAATGTATTTTATAATATCAAAAGTGTGTATTTATGAATAATTATTAATTAAAAATAAACAATTCTAAAACGAATTTCAAACTTTTGTGTTACTTACGAGATTTCTCTGAAGACTTTAAACTATTCAGATATATGCTAACGAACCAATCCAAGGAATACTGGTACATGGGGTCAACGTTTGCAAGGTCATACAAACAAAAGAAGAGAATTTGTGATCTGACAGCAACTGGGTTATATAGCGACCTGTTGAAGTCTATGTCCTTCTGGGTTATTTCACTGGCTTCCACTTTTACCTATAAAGCAAGACAATAGCCAAATTACTCAGCATTAACCATCAGGTTCAGGTTAGCTTTGCTTTAGTAATTCAAAATACAAATTACCCACAATCTCTGAGAAAAGAAAGTGCTTTTGTTAAAATATCAATGTGTAACAGTTTTGCGAACTAACTAAACCTTTGGGTTCATCAGGCATATTATTTCTGATGGAGCGAAAGATTTTGTTAGTTGATGACACTATTACACATTGATATTTTAATAAAAACGTTGTATGTTACTCAGAGATTATAACCAGTGCCTTCAAAACATTAATTACCTTATTTTAGAGTAACTTTTAAGTTCTGAGATACAAGTTTTTCAGCCTCGACAGAAGGAAGCATATTACGAGTCTAGAAATGGAATTTTTTTTTTATTCAATATTTTTTTTCCAAGGACAAATCAGAAATTACAGACGTAGTCGAGATGCCAGTGATTACAGGTGTTCAATCATAGTTTGAGTAGCATCACTAGAAAAGGGTTGATCACTGAAATCAATGAAATAACTCAGTGTGTGAAAGGAATTTTGTTTTCCTTTCTCCAAATGGTTGCATCATAAATTTCACTTCTTTGTTTTTGCCTCTTTCTCCAAAGGGTTACATCATAAATTTCACTTCTTTGTTTTTGCCTCTATCTTGTCTTGCACAGAGAATACAGTAACAGTCAGAATACCTTGAAGACTCGATTAAATGGATTTAAGATGTTAAAAATGTCCACCAAATAAACAAGAGATGAAAGCCATGTGAAATAATTTACATTGTATGTTGATTCAAATTTAGGATTAATAAGAAACAACATTACTTCGTCACGGAGCTCAAACAGATGCATCATAATTTTACCCCGGGATAGTCATTTCCTGAGCGCAATAATAAGTGTTCATGATCATTTACCATTTCACTTCGAAGAGCAGAAAATAATAGGCCGTTTAGAGGATAGGTCCTAATAAAAATGACAAATGTTACTTAAGAATGGTTATCATCTTAAAGGGCATACGGTGTGTAGCTAGTCTAGTTTATTAATCCGAATAAAGATTTTGCACCAGGTACTACTTGCGTATTAATGCCACGAGTTCTTGATGGTGAGATATTTTGCACACAGAGTATATATATCTTTCAGTCTTGGTTGGTAATTTTGTTATTTCTTCCTTTATCTTTTTCTATTTTTCCCGTTTAGTTCATACTAGGTGGTGCATATAAAGTTTAAAGAAAATAAAATGTTCCGCGCATTTTCTATAACTCTCTCGCGGACCACACATTGGGAAACATTGACCTAGACAGTTGAAGCAATTAAAATTCGATTGTCAATGTTAATAGATAAAGCATCTCGATTATTCTCGTCTAAAATAGATAAATATAAATATCAGAACTAACGATTGATCACTTTTCGTAGTAAGTAGTTTCTGAGTATTACCTCCAAATGGGGAGAAATTTTGATTTTGTTCTTGACACCATTATAAAATTTACAAAATACCCTTACAGAGACCTCATCTTAGCTTAATGTCTCTTACTTAAATTTTCAAATTGTGTAAATATGCAATAAATCTATTTATTTATGTCTTCAACAGAGTAAATAACTCCAATTAAAGAAGGCTTACAAATACTGCTTACACAAATTAGATATATATCAATAAGCAATACAATAAAATAATATAAGTGTTAAATAACACACAAATATTAAAAATAAAACAAAAAAAATTAAAAAATAAAATAAAACAGAGTAGGAAGACAAAACCACGCAATGAAAAGAAATTAATGTAAATACCATCCTGTAATCTAATATTCATGTAGGAGAACTCATATTTTATTAATAGCGTTATATTAACAATGACAAATGTCATATTATGCTAAAATTCAAATTTGACAAGGATACATTTATAATATTCATACTTAGCCATTTGAATTTTTAATTATAGATTTTATGATTTTTATAAACACTGTCAAAGAGAACACACAAGTATACAGTATATAGGAGAGAGTAGTACACGATGAAACATTTAACTTCTTTCCGTTTACATTCCGTGTCTAGCTCTGTATGTTCTCCATTAGTACGCATTTAGTTGCTAAGTTCGCTCATCAAATGATTGGGCAGCTGACAAACTACAGATAATTATCTGTTTTTATATAGCAATTGGAAGGGGAGTTCGACAAGGATGCTGCCTCTCGCCAACACTATTTAATGTATATCTAGAAGAGATAGTGAAAAAGAGCCTACATGATGATGATGACATTTCGGTAGGAGGTAGAATGATTAGATGCATAAGATTTGCAGACGATATGACGCTTCTTGCAGAATCTGAAAAGAAATTCAATAAAATGTTAGAAAAAATGAGAAAGGGCTTTGAAGAATATGGGATGAAAATAAATGTTAGAAAGACAAAAGCCATGGTGATTGGAACGAAGGGGTCTGTGTCAAATATAAAAGTAGGAGGGGAGAAAATAGAACAAGTGAATAGTTTTCGATACCTGGGTAGTATACTTAGTAATGACATGAAATGCGAACGTGAAATAAAAGCAAGGATAGGAATGGCGAAAGAAGCCTTTAGGAGGAAGAAAAGTCTGTTTTGTGGGACCTTGAATAAAGATTTGAGAAAAAGACTCATAAAAGGCTTCGTGTGGAGTGTTGTACTGTATGGGGCGGAAACGTGGACATTACGTAAAGGTGACGAAAATCGACTGGAAGCCTTCGAAATGTGGGGGTGGAGAAGAATAGAAAGAATTAGTTGGGTCGAGCGGAAAACGAATGAGAGAGTGTTAGAAATGGTGGGTGAGAAAAGAAGACTTTTAGATATTATTAGGAAGAGGAAGAGAAACTGGTTGGGACATTGCCCAAGAAGAGATTGTATCATGAGGGACGTCCTAGAGGGTATGGTGGCGGGAAAGAGACTACAATTAATGGATGATATTAAAACAGAAAGATCATACGTGAAGACGAAAAGGTTAGCGGAGGACCGTGGAGCATGGAAGCTTCTCAGCTGCGGCAAGTGACCTGCCAATAAAGGCAGAATACCTATGATGATGATTTATATATCAATAGTTACCTCTATTGAAGGATTTTAAGCAATCAGTTTAATACTTCTACGTCTTGTGTTATGTTATTCCACAGTTAAATTTCAAAAGAGGCATCTTTTTTATTAGTTCACAAAAAGCTGACATTAACTCGATCTTGTTCATTCGACTGCCATATTTTGTTAATCTACCGTATAGTACACAGAGGGACAGTGTTTACATTTGTATCATTTAAGAATACAAAAATGTCATTAAATCTATTGGATATCGATAATAATTTAATGAATTTCTGTTAAGTAAATTAATTCTTCGTAGAGAATAATGATGAGCTGGGTTATTGTATTGTTCTATTTACCATATAATTATTATTTAAAATTTATCGTATATAAATAATAAAACAATAGCCTGTATAATTAAACCAGTATGATTGAGATAATTTCCGGTGAGAATTTCAGTACACACAGGATGAAAGTAGTACTGTGTAAATATAGGTAATTCCTGTTGATCACTATCGGAGGTTTGTTTCTGGGGGAATTTCGCTGTTCCCTGAAATAATCAATGAGTGGTATATAATGTATTCGTTGCTATTGCATTCTGAATACTTGAAATTAATTCGTATGTGTGTCTTTGCTTCATCTTCTAGTATAATTAATAAAAATGATAATTAAAATATGTTGTACAGGGCGTTACAAAAATGCGTCAGAATATTTTGTGAACAGATTCCTCATATCAAAATAAGAAAAAAAGTTCATATGGACTCCTGTTCAAAAGTGGATAGTTTCGGAGTTACAGGGTGTCAAAAACGTGAAACAAGTGAACTTTAAAAGTCCAGAAAAATAAACACACTGCTGAACAAGACTGCACTTATTTAATATAAAAACACATTTACACGTGACGTTTCGATCTTCCAGCCAAGATCCTCATCAGACGTACACTGAGTAATACAAAGAAAACTACTCAAGTATATATGCTCCATTAATCTCCCTATCTGCTCTCTCATTGGCCCGTTCAAACAGCCAATCAGAAGCGTGGAAATCTATCTGAACTGACCAATGGGTAAACATAACATTCTACCAAAAAGAAACAACAAGGAGCAAACAACCATTGAATACATTAATTCACATACATTTTTCTGTATTTATCAATAATATTTCTCCATTCTTTATTAATGCTGATACCTTTGGTCCAATTCATTAAGTTTACATCCCCTTCTTAAGCCTCTTCCCACTTTCTCGGCCACAACCTTTTTTCCCTTTCCAGCACAATAACTTCTTCCCAGTTCACATCATGTCCTGTTTCTTTTACGTGTTTAAAGATTGCGTTAGTTTCTCTCCCATATTTCACATCACTTTTATGTTGTTTAATTCTTTCTTTCAATAATTTCCCCGTCTCCCCAATATATTTCATATCACAATCCTTACAATTTATACTTACAATTTTGACACCTTCCTGATCTCTTATTTCTTCCCCCCCCCCCTTTGCTTTTGACCATGTCCAACAACGTTCTGCTACCTTTTCTATACACTTTTACCCCTTGCTTTCTTAACATCTTTTTCAAAATCTCGGTATCTTCTCCTAGCCCTACAATGCCTTTCCATGCCCCCTCATTTCCCTCCCTACTTTTACCTTTCCCAGAGACCACAGATGCTTTAGCGATATCTCATTCACATACTAGTTTCTCAGTGATATTTTGACCCGACTACGATCGGTCCTAGCGTAGTGGAACTATGGACCTTAGAAGTTCATTTTTCTACGTTTTCGGCACCATATAACTACGAACCTATGCACTTTTGACCACAGCTTTATATTAACCTTTTTCTTATTTCGAGGAACCTATGCCGAAAATATTGTGACAAAAGTTTGTAACACCGTGTATACAGCGCTCATTATGAAAGTAATGAGCATGATGCTACCCTGACTCAACAATCCACCGCAGCGCGCGCTGCTGGCGCGGAAAAAGTAATGGGTGGTCTGTCCTTCCGAACGCGCCCGGAGTCAGTCTGCTGCGAGCAGTGACAACGTGTGGATGTCGATCCGCGTGAAGCACGTTTTTAAAAGTTGTGACACGGCGCGATGGAGGGTTCGCTCGAACAACGCTACGCCATAAAATTTTGCGTCAAGTTGGGTAAGAATGCTACGGAAGCTTACCAGATGCTGAAAGATGCCTACAAGCAGGAGTGTTTGTCAAGACCCCAGGTCGGAAAATGGCACAAGTTGGTCAAGGAGAGTCGGGAGGAGGTCGCCGACGAGCCCCGTTCTGGACGCCCAACAACGGCCAGGACCGACGACAATGTTAACCGTGTGCGTGAAGTGTTGCGCTCAGACTGGCGTGTGAGCATTCAACAAATCGCGGACACCCTAAACATGTCAACATTTGCGGTACATGGGATAGTGACCGAGGACCTGCAAATGCGAAAGGTCTGTGCGAAGCTTGTGCTGAAGGTGTTGACGAACGAACAAAAAGAACTTCGAGTTTTGCGCTGCAAGGAGTTGTTGGCATTGCGTGAAAGTGGTCCGGACTTTTTAGACTCGGTCGTAACTGGAGACGAATCCTGGATGTTCGAATACGATCCAGAATCCAAAAGGCAGAGTGCGGAGTGGCACACCTCATCCTCTCTCCGCCCCAAAAAGGCGCACATGAGCAAATCCCGAATCAAAACCATGCTCATTGTCTTCTTCGACGTTCGAGGAATCATCCATTTCGAGTTTGTGCCACCAGGACAACCTGCCAACGCAGGATTTTATCTAGAAGTGCTCAAGAGACTGAAACGCAGGGTCGCTCGTGTTCGAAGTGACATCAATGACTCAATGAAACTCCACCACGACAATGCACCAAGTCACACCGCCTTCACCGTCGTTGACTTCCTGGCCCGGAGCAGAACCCCAGTGGTCCCCCACTCCCTGACTTGACTAGGAGTCCTGACCTGGCTCCTAGTGTCTTTTTTTTTTTTTGTTTCCCCGTTTGAAGAGACACCTGAAAGGAAAACATTGGGACTCCGTGCAGAACATTCAAGTTCATGTTACAAGGTTTTTAAAAGCCATTCCAGCCGAGGACTTTAAAGATGCTTTCCAGGCGTGGTAAACACGTCTCCAGAAGTGTATCGATGCAGAAGGAGCGTATTTTGAGGAATTTTAAAGATTCGGAACAATAAAACAGTTTTTCTAAAGCAATACTCATTACTTTCATAATGAACCCTGTATGATAAGAATGAATTGTAAATTTTGACAGATAAATGAATGATAATAAGCATGAAATTAATTTTTTCGTCGGCTATGCACAAGAAAAAAATAAATATTGAAAAAAAATAGTTTTTTGATTAAACTAAAATAAATATTGTGAAATTGAATTTTGAAAACATTGACGTTGATAAGTAGAACCGGTGATGATGAGAAAACATAATTAGTCAACCATTATTAGAAAATTCTCCATGAAGTTGAATTTGATCTGGGTTTGTGCTATTACGGAATACACATATCTGAATATTAAAAATCATTGTTTATATGGTAACATTTCTTCCCCATATGTTTTCGTTATTGGTAATATTTCTGTTATCAATTTCATATTATTACGGTACTACTAAATCTTGATGGTGATTGTGTGGCGTCTGAGTTAGATTGTTACATGTGTAGAAACTTTCGTTAACTTTTCATATCTAAACGTTTTATGGAAGATCAGCATCATGCTTTTTTATTTTATTTTATTATTGTGTAATCTACTTTCTAATATTCAAAAGTAAGTTTATTCTCGTTTATCTTCAGTTTGACCATTACTAAATTGATGTTAATACAATATATGTGTTACTTTGTTATCAATTCAATGCAATGGAAGATGGTAATTTTATTAAATTTCTGAAATCTGGAAAAATGAATTGAAATGAAATGAAATCTTTAAGTTTTACGTCCCATGGTTATGCCGGCCATGCTAAAGGAGATGGATGAAATGATTTGATGCAGAAAGTGGGCAACGTTGTCACAAGCAGCTTGACAGACCCGTACGGATATCCTTTGGAACTCTTCTATGATAGCTTCCTATAGTTCTGCCAAATTGCGTTGTGATGTTGATACACATTGTCCTTTAAAACACCCAATAAGAAAGAAGTCAGGTGGTGTCAGATACAGCCTCTGGGTAATTGTTTGTTTCAGAATACAAACGCACACAACGCACACGCTGCTCCAGAGACAACCGTTACGCCATCCTGTTTGGCATACATTATCGGTTCTCTCCAGAGACAACCGTTACGCCATCCTGTTTGGCATATATTATCGGTTCTCTCCAGAGACAACCGTTACGCCATCCTGTTTGGCATATATTATCGGTTCTCTCCAGAGACAACCGTTACGCCATCCTGTTTGGCATATATTATCGGTTCTCTCCAGAGACAACCGTTACGCCATCCTGTTTGGCATACATTATCGGTTCTCTCCAGAGACAACCGTTACGCCATCCTGTTTGGCATAAATTATCGGTTCTCTCCAGAGACAACCGTTACGCCATTCTGTTTGGCATACACTATCGGTTCTCTCTCCAGAGACAACCGTTACGCCATCCTGTTTGGCATATACTATCGGTTCTCTCTCCAGAGACAACCGTTACGCCATCCTGTTTGGCATACATTATCGGTTCTCTCTCCAGAGACAACCGTTACGCCATCCTGTTTGGCATACATTATCGGTTCTCTCTCCAGAGACAACCGTTACGTCATCCTGTTTGGCATACACTATCGGTTCTCTCTCCAGAGACAACCGTTACGCCATCCTGTTTGGCATACACTATCGGTTCTCTCCAGAGACAACCGTTACGCCATCCTGTTTGGCATACATTATCGGTTCTCTCCAGAAACAACCGTTACGCCATCCTGTTTGGCATACACTATCGGTTCTCTCCAGAAACAACCGTTACGCCATCCTGTTTGGCATACACTATCGGTTCTCTCCAGAGACAACCGTTACGCCATCCTGTTTGGCATACACTATCGGTTCTCTCCAGAGACAACCGTTACGCCATCCTGTTTGGCATACATTATCGGTTCTCTCCAGAGACAACCGATACGCCATCCTGTTTGGCATACATTATCGGTTCTAACTCCAATGTTGATTGTTATCCACACTCTCAGGCTACACAATGTTACCATATCGAAACTTTTTTTGTCCAGAATTACAAATACTACATCCAATCAAACATAATATACATAATTATGGGCCACTCTGCACGATAGATGTGTCATATCACCCCTGTAGTGAAAAGATACATCAAACTCTTTAAGGTCTAGTTAGCGGTAGTACTTTATATCAACTACTGTAAAATTTATATCTTATTGCTATGAGAGAATCAAAGTTTACCTTGATTTCGTCACTTTTAATTTTGGAAGCTTCTAAGGTGTCAATCAAGTCGATATCATCAATGGGGGAACCCTGAGATGTACTCAAACGATAAAGAATTCTATCTTCAATCTCTTTGAGTTCTCCTTTCATTTGAGCGCTGCTTACAATCAACTGCTGTCTTGCTTCTTCCAAATCAGGTCGCTCCTCTGCTACAACCTTACCCAGCAATTGATCTTCCAAACCACTACATTTAAACATAATAAGAGAGTTAATATTGAGTTATTTTCTTATTAATTAAGCAATAAACTTTACTTTAATTCAACTTTGTTTTAAAACTAGCCTTTGGCTAGCTGGGGGCTTCTCTCCCATACCCCCGAGTTTGCTCGGCCTAAGGCCTCGCATTTCTTATCTATCGGCCTTTGCATCAACAGTGAATTTCGTGAACTTGCTCTTCATATTTCCAGAATTTGCCCATCCGGCTTCGCCCCCACACACTGTCTTTGATCGGCCTACGGCCTCGCACCTCTTGAACCCATAATTCTATCGTTTCTTTTCCTATTTCAACTATCTAAAAGATAAGATTTTGTGTCCCAAGAAAACACCCATTTAAATAGCATGGGAATTTCTTCATTCCCCTTTAGACCCCTAAAAAATTAAAAATATTCACTTTTGGCAATTTTCCTGTTGGTTAGTCCTGGAAGGCTAGAATCATGTCAAATTTCATGATTCTAATCCTGCCGGAAGTGCCTAAACATTTTGGGGTGTAGAAGACGTCCCATATAAATAACATGGAAAATATTTTTCAGTTCCCCATAAGAGCACTTTAAAGTTAGAAATTTCTATTTTTGGTGATTTACTTAGGTAATGCTAACGAAAACGTACAAGCATACCAAATTTCAAGTTTTTAATCCAATTTTAAGTACTTAAAACATGAGATTATAAGTCCAGAAAAAGGCCCATTTAAATAACATGGGGGAATTCTTCATCCCCTCTTTAGACCCTCTAAAAATTAAAAATATTCACTTTTGATAATTTTCCTGTTTGTTTGTACCGGAAACCTACAATCATGTCAAATTTAATAATTGTAGCCCTACAGGAAGTGCTCAATAATTTGGGGGTGTAAAAATGTCCCATATAAATAACATGGGAAAGAATTTTCAGTTCCCTATAAAACCAATGTAAAGTTGGATTTTTAAAATTTTTACTGATTTACCTAGATAGTGCTAACGAAAACGTACTGCATGCCGAATTTCAATTTTTTTATTCAAATTCTAAGTATCTAACACGAGATTATAGGTCCAAAAAAGGCCCATTTCAATAACATGGGAAATTCTTCATCCCCTCTTTAGACACCCTAAAATATACAAATATTCACTTTCGGCAATTTTTCTGTCGGTGAGTTCCAAAAAGCTACAATCATGCCAAATTTAATCATTGTAGTCCTACAGGAAGTGCTCAATAATTTATGTCAGCTCATGTAGTTTTATATATAGTGAAGATAATGATCTGTGAACGATCGAATATACTATTAAGATCATTTTATCGTATATCATTCATGGGAAGCATACTACATTTGATGTATTACTTCACACGATTGTTTGTTACCAGAAATAATCGAAAAAGTCACACACATAGCTTTTACTTTTTTACAACTTACGTTGCAATTCAGTATACTTATTCGGTATTCACCTAGACATTGTATATAAATGTGCCAAATACTCAGTGCAGCAATACAGTTTTCACAATACAGAAGGTTAACGCCATGGAATAAATAGGAAAGAATGAGCTGAGAGTGTCCGGTACGCAAGCGAGTCAGAACCACTTCATTTCGGTGAATAGAACGCAAGAATGACTTGACAATTCTCCGAGAAAACGTTTTATGAAACAGAGCTTGCGAAGACTGTTGAACAATTAAAAAAGTACATAGACTAAATTTTACGGTGCACCATAAACGCTGTCCTTATTTAATATTCTATTTCCACTATATTGCGGTCCTTGCTGTGACCTTGCTTCCACGCATATGCTAAATCTCCAGAGACTATCACTTTAAATCTTTGTCCCTTTTCTTGTAAAAAGAAAAACTAGGGATGGCCATAAAGTTCCGGTTCCGCGAGGAACCGGCTTGGAGATCTGGTTTTCAGACCTGGATCCGAAAACCCGGTTCCAGGACCGGATCTTAGGAACATGTTCCAGACCTGGATCCGAAAACCCGGTTCCAGGACCGGATCTTAGGAACATGTTCCAGACCTGGATCCGAAAACCCGGTTCCAGAACCGGATCTTACGAACCGGTTCCAGACCTGGATCCGAAAATCTGGTTCTAGAACCGGATCTTAGGAACGGTTCCAGACCTGGATCTGAAAGCCCCCAAAGACCCGTAAAAAAGGCACAAAGTTCATCTTCAAAACACTGTAAAAAGGACCACGCGCTTGTGCCCTTCCTGCTCAGACCCGTTTTGCCATCCAGAAAAAAATTTGGTCTACCAGTGGATGTTTAGCCAAATGAGTTTACAAGTTTGCCTGTTTAGCCAATGAGTTTGCCAGTTACCCAGTTTGTTTAGAACAAATGAGACAAGCGGCCGCCACCTGGGCGCCTGCCTGTCGCTTCCACCATTTCATCTAGCACACTGTTCACAGCCTGCCAGAAGCTCGGGTTTAGCATAGTGATGGCAACAAAGTTTCGGTTCCGGCAACAAAGTTCCTTGGAGAGCCGGTTTTCAGAACCGGTTCTAGACCTGGATCCGAAAACCTGGTTCCGGAACTGGAACTTCTAGAACCGGATTCGTTCAGAGCCGAAAACCGGTTCCACTAGGAACCGGTTCTGGCCATCCCTAAGAAAAACCGACTCCAAGTATTCCAGAAAACATACTCATGTTTATTAATTTAAACATTCGAAGGTATTAAATCAATAACTTCCTTGAACTTGAAATTTTTATCAGAAGAAAATATAGTAAGGGAGATTCAATATCACTTACCATAAAAATTCACTCTGAAAATTGCTGAGTTCCTTTGGTGATTAATTTCTTATGTATTAATGAACTTCTTCACGCTTGTGTACTGCCATATATTATTGTTTTAATATTACATTCACTGTAACTTCTTTGATATTATCTCATTAAGTGCCACTGTATATTATTTAACACTGAAAATTTGTCTTTTACTTGTGTTTTCAGAAACTACTTCCTAACATAAGGTTTCAAGGGTATTTCTCTTACAGAAAAAAGTTACAAAATGAATTAAAGTGGCAGTCTTCCCAAACATCCCATATGCACGGGAGCAAAGTCACACAGATGACCGAAATATGGTTGAAATGGAACACTGTAACAGGTTTCGTACTGATTTGGAGAAATCTATTTGGCAGGAAATTCCCTGACTTTCATAACAGGTGTCGGATGACGTTGACATATAAATAAGGAATAAATAACTGTGAATATTTATATATAAGAACATTTATTCTATTGAGACAAATAGTAATCAATTGCTCAGACGTACATTTCATTTACCTCCCATAAAAATCTGAGCAACGTCCCATACTGTGATCACTAATATCTACTCACAGACGTCTGACGATCAATTACTTTGTAGATACAATACGTCTTATACATTCATTTATAAAATTTCCTTGATTTTCCTGATTTCCACTCTTTTCCCTAGGTTCTCTGACCTGCACCTTTTTCCCCGAGTTTTCCCTGACTTTCCTGACCAGTAGGAACCCAGTATAAGCACAGCGTTTGTGGTACGCGTTAAGATTTAGTTTAGGAAAACTCGCCTTACGTTATATGTCAGTAAATATAAAAAGCATATCCTTCGTTCATTTCTTCTATATGCGAGTCCAGCATATGCACATGTAAGGATGAATTTTTCATGAGACAAAAAGCATGCAATAAGTACTACTACAAACCGTGGCGTATTTACAATTTTGTTTCGGAGAGCCTACGTAAAACATGGAGAAGCAGGGAGAGTAATTGCCCACCTGAGTTTGAGAATTAAATATATTTTAATTTAGACATAAATTGAAGTTTTAATGGCAAGAATTGCAGACTGAATAATTCTATGTAACATGATACACATATAAATTTAGCAGTGAATCTAACCTTCTATTCTATTCATAGAAGAAAAGGAAGCATCCTCTTGGATTACCAAATTTCCCGGGCTACTTATTCCCCTCTCTTGATTTTCTTTAATTCAAACATTTACCTTTCTTTATAACTAAACGATGTAAATATTCCATTGCTATAATAACTAAAGTCCCATTATATTGATATCCATGCAAGTTGGTGTGGAACACCAGTTTTGCTTATCAGCTGCTCTTAGTTTTGGTGTTACTGACGACGGTCGACTTGAATCACAACTAACAACGGTCGAAAGTAAGATAGGAGAAACGAAAGAAAGTAATAACTAAGAAAAAGCAACAGAAGAGTAGAATGGACGAAAGAAAGAAAGAAAAAAAAGAACGCAGGCCTTACATGGAATGAAATTTGACAACTACCTTTATTATTTCTGAACAAAGAGCATAAGAAAATATAAAGTCAATGAAATTCTTAGAAATTGTAAGAAGGATTATTGTTGTATGTGGAATGCGAAAAACTAACAAATTCATTACAGGAGAGGCTTGAGTCAGATAGGTCCCCTAAATACGCCACTGAATACAAATATTGGTATACAATAAAATTAGATGATCTCACCTTGGTCCCAGAGTAAAATTAACCAGTAGCACTTTGACGGAGACTTCTGGAGTGTAGTGGGGGTTCGGCAGCTTCGTTGTGATGTAGAGTCGAAAATCATCGTTGTAAGGTATCACGTTGTCTCCAAACTTTATCACCCACTGTCCAGTTTGTTTGAAGATACTCTTCTGAAGAATGGGATCAAGTGATGGGTCAAGCTCTTGACCAACATTTTCAATTAAACAGGATTTCCCAAATCGAATGCCTGTCTCTAGATTTCGTTGCAAATCTCGATCTGAAAGCTTTAAGATCAACAATCCAGCTTCTTCCGTTTTGCACTGAAATAATAATTTATAGAATGATTGGTTGGTTGTGGTATTGCGGGAACGTGAGCAGCTAAGCTTTTTCTCCCCGTCAGGCACACATTAAAAATTCAAAATACAACTTGTAAAACAGTGTAGTTCACAGAAGTTCGATAAATTAAAAAAAATAAAAAAAACTAAAATTATGACAAAACTAGCGAAAAGGATTAAAGAAACAAAAACTAAATACAAAACATATAATACGAAAAGAACTCAAAATTGATTATAATAATAACATATTAAGAACACACTAAAAAGATAAAACCTTAGAGAATGGTTCGGTATTCAGGCGGAGAATGTAGTTCCAGTTCAAATAAAGATACTACAAAATAAGGCATTAAAACAGAAAAAAACATTAAAAGAACAAAATACAGGGTGGACATAAAGTCTCTCCCTGACAACAAACATTAATAACAAGAATACCAGGAATGATAGAAGCATGCGGTTTGCAGCAAATAATAGGAAAAGTCAAAAAGTTTTTTTTTACGTGATTTAGAGAATTTCCATATGTGCTCCAATAGTTGCCTAAAGATATCTATGCAATGTCACTTGCGAAACTTGCCCGTAGGGAACGGTCTTCCTGTGTTAACGCATGAACAATCTGAACTGATATGCGTATATCTTCAAGCGTTTGTAATTTTTTTTACTCAGTTGAATTTGGAATGTCCAGTTCGCGTGATGCGCAACGCAAGAATTTCCATAGCTTCAGGTTAAAGCAACATGAACAGCTTCCATACGTTCCTCATCAACACTTGGTCTACCGCTTCTATCACGATCTAAAACACTTCCTATTGCAATAAACTTGCTGTACAATTTCTTTACGCTCTTAACATTTGGTGGTTGCTGTCCATACTCTCTGCTGAATGTTCGTTGAACTGGAACGCGAGATTTTGTTTCATGATAACGTAACATACACTTCGCTTTCTGCTGGGCTGACGCCATTTTTTAAAAAATGACTTTCGCCCTGCTGTTAGCAGCAGTAGATGGCAACACAGGCTGTGACAAAATCTTGAAGTACTGTACAAGCGATGTTTTCAGACCGCATGGTTCTATCATTGTTTGTTTTCTTGTTATTAATGTTTGTTATCAGGGAGAGACTTTAACAGCATGCTTCTATCATTCTTTGTTTTCTTGTTATTAATGTTTGTTATCAGGGAGAGACTTTAACCGCATGGTTCTATCATACTTTGTTTTCTTGTTATTAATGGTTTTTATCAGGGAGAGATTTTACATCCATCCTGTATCAAATATAGAAGAAAATAAATAAAAAATAGTAATAGTAGAAACAGACAGCACGAAAGAACTAATTAGAAAAACTTTAAAGCACGTTAGCTATTCCAATTTCACGAACAAAAGTGAGAATGCCGTAAATAAAGACTGCATTATCTTCCAAAATCTGACAAGGATCTTCAGGCATTTCTAAACGATGTCTCAATATTCTGGACATTTTACAAGAATATGCCGAACACCCAATAGGACAATATAATCTGCATAATACGGACCATCTACTAATGGATTGACCATAAGTGAATATCATATACAGGGTGCTTCAAAACAACACCAACATCGATTGGAAGGCGATTCCTGACACCAAGATAAGACCAAAACTATAGACCAACATGGGTGCACAAATGCTTCCTCTCGGAGTTATGGGCTGTCGAAAACATGAAAAAAAAATCAACTTTAAAGGTCCATAGCTTCAATACTATGGGACCTACCGTAGTCTGGTCAAGACTTCACTTAGGAACTAGTATGTGCCCTATCCAAATATCCACGTTTCAGAATCCTGCAGTACTTTCACAACAATTTTTATACAGGTAGTTGGTTACTTCTTCAAATTATATACCCGCATCCAAACTCACTCTATGAAAATTGTTGCGTGAGTATCTTAGGACACTGTACAACGATATTGTAATTTCTTCTATTTTTGTATCTTGGTTTTGGGCAACGGTGCATAAAAGTACACAATCTATCGTGCAGAAGAAGAAGAAAAGAATATGTATGTTGTTGATTCTAACTAGAAAGAAATAAGATTTAATCCTAGTAGATGAAGATATGTGTTGATTTTATGTGTATAATCGTTACATTTAATTACCTAAACAGCAGATAGTTGCTTGTTTAAAACGTTGCTATGACAACCAAAAAAGGAAAGTTTAATTAATGGAGTTTTAGAGAATGAAGGTAATAGTGATATACTTTGTCGTGCCTGATTTAATGTGATTGAATCATTTTGACATATTTTAAAACTTACACGGACTGTGGGCTGAAATGTGACGTCCGTATAATATAAATTGATCGTTATATTTTAAATGGTGGTTCCCAGTGGCGTATTTAGGGGGGTGGCTTCCGGGCTTAAGCCCCCCCGAAATCTTACTTAGTATAGTAAAGTAAATGAAATATCTTGCAGAATTTTCACATTTCCAGGCAAAGCCGCCCCCCCGAAAGTTGAGTTGAGTTGTTGAGTTGATTTTAGTTTAGCGTCCCTTTCAGCAGCGAGGCTATATGAGACTGGACCTACTGATTAACGTGGAATCCGAACCACATGAGCTCCCGCCGGGAATCGAACCCGGGTCTCCCACGCCAAAGGCGCGTACGCTAACCGCTTAGCCACGAGGGAGCTCCCTCCCGAAAGTTAGCAAAGCCCCTTCCGAAACAAAATAGTAAATGCACCACTGGTGGTTCCTATATACGTTACTGCTGAAACATGTATTTTTGGATAGCGCACATGCTAGTTCCTAAGTTAAGTTTTGAGCTCCTTGGTGGCTAAGCAGTTAGCATACGAGCCTCTGACGTGGGAGACCCGGGTTCGATTTCTGGCGGGAGCTCATGTGGTTCGGCTTCCACGTTAATCAGTAGGTCCACGTCTCATATAGCCTCGCTGCTAAACGGGACGTTAAACTCAAAATCAACTCAACTCAACTAAGTTAAGTCTTGTCCAGATTACGGTATGTCTCATAGTATTGGGGCTATGGACCTTTAAAGTTCATTTTTCATGTTTTCGGCAGCCTATAACTCCGAAATGACAGATTTCTGCACCCAGGTTGTTCTATACTTTTTGTCTTATCTTGGTGTCAGAAATTACCTCCCAAGCGTTGTCGGTTGCTTTGAAACGCCCTGTATATTCACTATAAATTACTTACCTTATTTCTAATCCATTTATTGGCTTGTCCTTGGGGATCAATAAAGAGAGGCCACCGCTTCGAATGTTGCACCATCACAGCGTTCTCAGTAGAGAAAATATCGCGAGGCAATCCTTGAATCTGCCATTCGCGAATCAACACTGGCTCCCCAAGTGTCTGAACAGGCGAACATTCTTCACTGTGAGGGACATTTTGTTCAGTCATATAATTCAACCATTCTCCTATGAGAACGTGTCTGTAGGTGGCAGTGAAAGGAGCCAGGTACGCAACGCATCCTGCAATTAAAAGAGAAAGTGTTACCTATGGTTAAATAAATAATAAAGTACTTCACTACCCCGTGGCGAATTTTTATTAATTTGTAAACGATAGTGGTGAGCTCTGTGGTCTTTCTCAGTGCCAATTCTGGTTCTAGATTGTACATGGATTTTTTAAGCTATTTATTGTAAATAATTTGTCTGACTTTGAATAAAAAAGTTTAGAAAGAGCCCCATAAAATGCTTCTTGTGGAGTATTGTGCTGTATGGGGCAGAAACATGGACATTACGTAAAAATAGTTAAAAACGAATGGAAGCTTTCGAAATGTGAGTGTGGAGAAGAATCGAGAGAATTAGTTGGGTCGAGCGGAAAACGAATGAGAATGTGAGGGGAGAGAAAATAACAATTTTGGATATTATTAAGAAGAGGAAGAGAAACTTGTTGGGACATTGGCTAAAAAGGAACTGTGTCATGAGATACGTGCTAGAGGGTATGGAGGCAGGTGTTACGTGTTGTAACTTTATATATAAAATAAAAAAAATAACGAGAATAGTATTAGAGTTGTGTCTTAGTTTTCTTTTGTTTAAGGGTTAATCAGCGCCGCCAAGTGGTTGGTTGACGAACTATACCATCATGTATGTGAAAGATGTGTAAGGCCGCTTCATACTGAAGTTGGTGATAGCAAGGGTAAAATATATCTAGTGTAGAATTGGATACTAAACGAAATCCACATTATTACGACGAGTTTGAGCAGATTCTGTAATGAGTTGTGATATTTCGCTCTTCTTATTAATAGAAATTTGATTAAACTTTGATATAAGGTTGTTCTACGAATTAATACTAAATAGGAGGATAAAAAAAATGGATTTATGTGACTCTGTGGACGTATAAATGGAAGGTGTAAGTCTCATTAGAAGCATATGTTTGTGGTGCATAAAGACTCCAGTGTTCAAGATTTGTTAAGTTTTGTACATTCGTTGGTTTATTTAATTCCTATAAAGATATATTCGTTCATAAGAGCTTATCATTTAACCCGAATGAAGAACTTAGTGATATATTTCTTAATGATCATTTTTTTTTTTAATCTGTTATTTCGCGGCAAGTAAGTAATTTTCCAGGTGAAAGAAAGCTTTATGTCATATGGTCTCTGCAATATTCTGGTGAATTTAGTGAACTATTGTTTCTCTCTCTCTCTTCTTCAATTTCACAAGTTAATCAAACAAAACGTGGGGTGATTTCTCGGCTGGGATCACCTTACCCTATGCGACTGTCCATGCTTACTTCGGTAGGGTCACATGAGCACAGCGTAACACAGGAAAGAGATGGAGGGGGCGAAGGGGTCTACAATTAATGGACGATACGAAAACAGAGAAATCACACGTAAAGATGAAGAGGTTATCGGAAGAACGTGGAAGATGGAAGCTTTTCGGTTGCAACAAGTAACCTGCTAATAATGGCAGAATACCTATGGTGATGATGATGATTGTAAAAAGTTGTTACCCTGAAAAAAATATAAGAACTCAGGATTGTCTGAAAAATAATTTAACTGGTGTATTACAATTCTTACTAGACGATACTAAAGTGAGCAAAGGGGAGCACCTTGCGATGCCATGATATGCCCCCCGATTGTCTCCCCAGACATGTATTTTAAGGTATGTTAAACAATATAAAATTATCATTTTCGGTATAAGCAAAAATAACTGTTTCCTACAACTTCCTCTGTCTTCCATTCATTCCACCCAAGAAATTAAAGTTGGCATCCTTTCTGCTTGTACTTCTGCAATTCCTCAATTGTGAACAGTTTTGTTCTCATGGTAGAAAGTATCTATTGAGAAAATCACGGTTATTATTTTCTTTACATGTCCTCCTATCAGAACGATCAAATAACGCGGTTGTCCCTTTTAAAGAATTCCTTAATTTTGTTTTTTGTCTTAAAAGCAACGAAGTTTTCATAGTAAATAACAAAATTCACAGGGGTTCATCAAAACGAATGCACGTAACGAGAGCGAAGACTATACAGATCAGCCAGTGGCGTATTTAGGGGGGCTTCCGGGCTTAAGCCCCCCTTGAAATCTTACTTACTATAGTAAAGTATATGAAATATCTTGCAGAATTTTAACATTTTCAGGCAAAGCCCCCCCGAAAGTTAGCAAAGCCCTTTCCGAAAGAAAATCCTAAATACGCCACTGAGATCAGCAAACAAAACGATGTACAGCCAGTTGAAGTTGTTGTCGAGTAATGTTGCGAAGGTGTCGGGAGCGACAATAAGTCATGAGATCGCCAACATAAAGGAGACCACGAACAGGAGACTTGAACACTGTTGACAGCGATAGCAAACAACATGACACTAAGTACACTGTCCTGTGGAATACCATTTTCTTGGACAAAGAGCTCTGAAAGACTAGACCCGACACGCACTCGAAAATGTCGCTCATGAATTAAATTCACATTAAAGTGAGCCATACGCCCATGGAGATCCCAATCATATAATTGTTTCAATATACCGTAACGCCATGCGTTGTCATTTGCTTTCTCGAAAAAATAACAAGATGTTCTCCGTTGAGGAAGGCATCATGAATCTGCCTCACGAGATGAACGAGATTGTTACTAGTGCTTCGGAAAGATCGAAACCCACCCTGACAGCTGTTCAAGAGCGAATTAGATTCTAAATTTCACACACAGAAGGCGTATATTTATCATGCGTTCAAATAGCTTACAGACGCAGCTCGTAAGACCAGTAGGTCTGTAGCTCATAGGACTAGTTGCGACTTTCCTTGATTTCAAGATGGAAAGAACTTGAACCTTACGCCAAAAGGATGGGAAAAATCCTCTAATCAGATGCGATTATACAATTGTAATAATGCAAGCAGTATAATTACGAGACAGGTTACGCAACATTTCATAACAGATGCGGTCAGGTCCTAGGACAATGTTGGACGATTCACGGAGAGCAGAATCAAATTCAAGCTTGAAAGGGACATTATAGTGTTGACTGTTGGCGGTGCGCAAGTTTAACGAGTTTCGCTCTAACGTTGCTGAAAACGAGCAAACGCTCTAAGGTAGTGTGCAAACTCAAAGATAGACGCAAAGTGGTGGCCCGAAGTGTTAGCTATCTCTCAAGAGTTAATCTCTAACCACCATTCACAGATAAATGAGGTATAACAACAGAAGAATTATTACCAGTAAGAGAGCGAACCGATGCCACACTGCAGACACGGGTATTCGACATAATTTTTTAACTTTGGCGTTTCGAAAGTTTTACAAGGCGTTGAGCTCGAGCACGCAGAACACGAAATTGCTGAAGATTTTCGTCAGCCGGATGACTACTTACATCAACCATTCAGGACATCACTCCATCTAGTACTGCTGAATGCCTATGCGGTTCACTCCTCCATGGCTACGGGTCCATGCGCCTTAAATACCACAAATCCATTTATTGGACACAGGATATAGCAAGATTGGCATGCAAAAAAAAAAAGCAGTCCACATCCGAGGCCAATCTTTCTACTGTGCTCGATCGCAGGTTTTAAATGCCGAGTGAAAGGCCCGGCACAACCCCCAACTTGGAGGACCAGTGGCTGACCGCAGTTCCGAAAAACTGGGCGATGGAGTCAAGAGATCCCCATGCCGGGATTCTACACAGAGAAAAATCCGTTCTCCGGACAGCGGTATATTGTACAAATTTACGGTATCCTCTTGCTCACTATAGAAATCAGTACGGAGCATACGTTATCCGTATGCTACATAAGCACTGTCCTTAGATGTTACATCATGCCGTTGCAGGATGTCTGACATCTAACAGTTTTCCGTATATCACATGCATATACTTTTGTTACCTTCGTCAGCTATATGTTATATACGTCCATTTGTATGTGAGATCCTGACCGCCTACATTGTTTCATACGAAAAGTACGTATGGATGGAACACTTATACAGAAAGTATTATAAAACATGCTTTTTCAGTTATACGTCTGCTGTACGTTAAGTCCAAAAACTACAGGAATTACGCATGTAACCTATCTTTTTAAGTATGCCACCTACAATTTTTTTTCTCAGTGTACAAGAATGTGCCGAATACTCGTGGGGCGATACAATCTTCACAATATGGGCAGTTAATGTCATGCACTAAACTGAAATGAGAGAGATAAGACTGTCTGACATGCCACAGTGTAAGGATTACTTCATACGCAAATAAATCAGGATGAAAAATGAAATAAAATCTTTAAGTTTAACGTCCCATGGTTATGCCGGTTAGGCTAAAGGAGACAGTGATAATGAGATATGAGTGAAATGGTGGAATGAAGAAAGTGGGAGGAAACGGGAGAACCCCGAGAAAACTCACGCGCACGGTGTTTGTCCACCACAAAGTCCACACGGCGCGAGCTGGGATCGAACCAGGGACCCCAAGCACCGGAGGTGAACTCTACCACTGAGCCACCGCGCCACCATAAATCACGATGGATAGGGGACTTAAAGCTACATCAATATACAAAATCATATGGAGAAATAAACACTATATAAAAATAAGATTATTCAGAATATGAGGGTCCAGCTCAAGGGTCATTAATTCCACACAACTACGGACATCGAGCTTGAATTGCAAGTGCTTGACACCTCCAGAAAGAAGGTTTTTATTAACGTATTCCAAGAGTTTCATTAACATTGAGAAAGTTGTTTTGTTGTATATACAAGGTAGCTATTTTGAAGATGATAGTCTGTTAAACTTAAATAAGTAAAGTACTTTCTTGTTAACAGAACTAACTTTGAAATATTTTTGATGCTCTCTTGCTTTTCGGCTAGTAGTCTACTGTAACTCAAACGTATAATGAGTAAAACTGACAATACCTGCACTAAGTAGTACATCGCCCACAATATTGACCAGGTCGATTTTAAATTGGGCTGAAGAGTCTTGCCAACGGCCAGCTTCGCCTGCGAGTCCTCCTGTTAGTTTCTCAGCTCGGATCATCCTATCCTCACACAGCTTTATGTTGCCTTCAAGTTCCGCTTTCCTCGCTAAACAATCGTCCAATTTCTCTTGCAGAACTCTTAAGCCCTCCGAGATCTAAAGGTTGGAGAGAAAAGCTTTGGATTAACTTACTGCTATAAAAATAAGAAATGTACAGGTAATCCAAGAAAAGTTCATAGTTAATACTGTAGTGCCTTAAATATTACTTATTACTGTTAATAATTCATTTGAAAGGAAAGAAGGCGAGTTTGTCTAAAGCTGTTTGTACTTACGTTGAAGTTCTTCGAGAGAGTTTTGGAATGTTAATTTGGAGAAGAACCGGAGAGATTAGTAGGTTTAGATCTTGTTAATAAGATGTCGACTTTCAATGGTTCGAGAAATGGATTAATTAATGGAAGTTCAATTGGTATGCCAACAAAAATGCTATTTGTTCCAGTCACAATATCGTGCCGTGAGGGGGGCGAGCGAGGTGACGGCCCCGGACACCGAAATTCGGGAGGAAAAAAGAATATATATAAAAATGGAAGGGAAAAGTAATAAAAAGTGCTCAAAATCAAGGAAATGCAGGGTTTATTTTTGAAAATTTTCTTACACTTCGTGCCTACCATGGTGGCGCTTTGATTCTGGTTTGTCGACCTCATTCATATATACCGGGGAGGGGGGGAGCACTGTCGTATACTCTCGCCCGGGGCGCTGATTTTCCACGGCACGGCACTGCCCAGTTGCAACAAGAATAATGACCAAGGTCTGTTCGAAAGGAAATGAAATGAAATCTTCCCACGATTATGCCGATTGGGCTAAAGGGGACGGTGATGATGAGAAATGAATGAAATAGTGAAATGAAGAAATGGGAGGAAATGGGAGAAGTCCGAGGAAACCCACGTACACGACGTTTGTCCACTACAAAGTTCACTTGGCGCGAGCTGGGATCGAACCAAGGATTCCACGCACCAGAGGCGAATGCTCTACCACTGAGACACCGCGGCCCTCAAGGTCTGTTCGAGGTTCCAACCATGCTGTACGAGGTCTTTTCATAAAGAAATCGAATTTTTTGAACATAATGGTTCTTATTGTTTGTGGGAGTTATTCAGATTTATCTCCTTGAAAATAATTCGTTCTACTATTAATACATCGTTTGGATCACGTATTCCATTGCTCGAGTACATTTTTTGAAATAATCTGGTGGTCTCTTAGTGATTTTTTAAAAAAAATATTCCCTGTAATCGGAAACTGCGACCTTTCAGCATAGATTTCAACTTGAAGAACAGGAAGAAGACTGTAGATGTCAAATTAGGTTAATAGGCTGGTTGGAATACATGATTCATGTTGATATCGGCAAAGCTGCCTAATCAGGAGCGCCGTATGGAGCACTATAGTGATGTAGGCCATTACTCTTTTCTTCCTCAAACATCTCACCAGTGATGTAATGCTCGACCGTTTTCAAAAATATAGCGTATACACGCTCGATCAATCGTAAATTTAAGATGATTATATATAAACATTAGGTGAATGTACTCCCATATCCACCCCATTACATCCCTGCTAGTCACTTGTAAATAATACTTCCTGCTGACAGGGGCGTAAATAAGGATCCCACAGACCCTGCATTGCGGGGTGGGGGGGCTCAAGCTATCAGGGGCTCCCAAATCGTGAAGTGGGACGTAGAGAAGGGGCCCCGCTCCAGGCTGTCTGTGGGAGGGCCCCCAAGTCTTTAGATACGCCACTGCCTGTTGATGGTTGACTAAGTGGGACGTATTCATAAGAAACACCACCAGAAAAATCAAAGAAAACAATAAGCATGACTTACGTTTGAGTGAACATGACATACTTGCTTAGGTCTCGGCGAAGATTTCCCTACCCATCGGGGTGACCGTCTCTTTGTTTCAACGTTTTAGTTATAGACCCAGGCCTCGCCAAATTTTGCAGCAACGCGATGTATGTTGAATTTTTATAAGTGCGATCACATAACAGAACGATTTTCTGGCTCTTACTTCTTCACCTACTTCACAGATGGTCAAACATGTCTTAATAGTGGTTTTTCTACATGTCTTTCTTTTTTCCCCTTGAAAAATCTTAAAAACTTCCTTTTTTCTCTAAGAAAGAAAATTGGCAACCCTAGGTACAACCAGCGCCGTGACTTAGATATCTTTCTGGGGGAGGGAAGCATTAATACGCGTATTTGGGCCCCCTAGAAAAGTAGTTTTTTCTAGTTTTTGGGCCCCCTCTTTCATCTTTCTCATACTTTATGGCCTCCCTGGAGTTTGTGGGCCGTCCCGCACGGCAAGGTCTACAGGGCCGTTAGTTACCTCCGGGCCTGTTCCATACATGACTAATTAATTAAGAGGACAATATTGACAAATCTTAAAGCCAGACAAGTAAATATTATTTCAAGAGCCCCTAACAGTAGACATTTCTAACTGAAATGGGCCCAGGACTCATTTTTGTTTTATTGACCTTTTGTATGTTGTTTTGGTTATGTAATGTAGTGAACCTCTTTCATGTTTCATTTATAATTTCATATTCGTATCGTATATGGAGTAAGAAAATTTTGTCTGAAAATGGGCTCCCCTCGAACGGCGGGGAGCTTCCCTGGGGGCAGTTGCCCCCTGCCACCAACAAGTTACAGCCCTGGGTTCAACAGTAAGAAATAATAGACTATCCAACAATTAACGTTGCAATTAGCCGTTTGACAATCAACTCAAATTGCAAATGTAACAACTATAGAAGAAATAAAATTTGGATTGAGATCGCAACTATACCTGAAGGCAAATTATTGGTTCGCCACGTATACTTTTAACTATTTTGGGCGAACATAAATCAAATGTATTTCTTCAATTGCTGTTTTCACAAATTACCACTTTAGACTGAAAATCTTGTCACAGAGACTGTAATTTAACTTTCATTTCAAAGACAGATAATACATAGAGGAAACTATTTAACAGAACACTACTCTCCTGAGAGACGTTCTCTTTGGCAATAGCCAACATATTTCTGTACGCTAGTTCTTCCATGTTTTTAGCTAAATTATGCAGTTTAGGCCTTCAATTGCAAATAGAGACAGTCCTTTAACTCTCTTTTCAAAGACAGATAATACGTAGGAGAACAGAACTTCTCTCCTGAGACATGAGTTTTTTTTTTTTTTTGAATTACCTGCCTTCCCTGCGTACGCTAGTTTTTCATAGTTTTAACTAAGGTCTTCATTTTGGCTATAGATTGCAGATTGTGTGCTACAGAGACAGTAATTTAACTCTCATTTAAAAGAGAGACAATACATAGGAGAAATTCTTTTGACAGAACGGAACTGCTCTCCTGAGACATGTTGTATTTTGGTAATAGTGTGTATTTTCTCTAGGTAAGCCCGTCCTTTAATGGATTTAGCTAAAACATGCAGTTTAGGCCTTAAATTGGAGATCATGTGTTATAGTGACAGTAATTTAACTCTCATTTGAAAGACAGATAATACATAGAAGAAACTGTTTTGACAGAACAGAACTACTCTCCTGAGGCATGTTGTCTTAGGCAATAGCAATTTTCTCTAGGTACGCCAGTTCTTCCATAGATTTAGCTAAATCATGCAATTTAGGCCTTAGTTTGGAAGTCTTGTGTTATAGAGATAGCAATTTAACTCTCATTTCAAAGAGAGACAATACATAGAAGAAACTTTTTTGACAGAACGGAACCACTCTCCTGAGACACGTTGTATTTTGGTAATAGTGTGTATTTTCTCTAGGTACGCCCGTCCTTTCATAGATTTAGCTAAAGTATGCAGTTTAGGCCTTAAATTGGAGATCTTGTGCTACAGAGACAGTGTAATATAACCCTAATTTCAAAGATAGAGAATGTATAAATGAAACTGTTTTGCGAGAAAGTACTACTAACCTTAAACATATTCTCTTTGGCAATGGCCAACATCTTCTCTGTGTACGCCAGTTCTTCCATTGCTTTAGCTAAAGCTTGCTTTTTTGGCTTCACATTTAAAGCCACAAAATAATATTTATAAATGGCGTGCACCCACATACACAAAGATTTACAAGCCTTTGATACCTGAAATTAGAATTAAAAATATATGGTTTAATAAGGACATCAACACAGATGCTATTTTTGTCCTTGTCACATGATAAGGACACGCAAATAGCCGACACATACTTCACTAAAAAGAATTGTACAAACAGAAGGTCTACACAGTAAGAGATTGCAACAACTAAAAGATTAAAACACAGATCACGGATAGACTAAACAAGAAAATAAAACATAAAAGAATATATAAGAAGAGAAACAATTAAAATAGCAATAAGAAAAAATACAAGAAAAATGTAACGTTAACCATTCCAACCTCACGAATAAAACTGACAATCTGATCATTAAAAACCACATTATCTCACCAAATACGATTAATACTATTAGTTACTCCTAAATACTCTTTGAGGTCTGAATATTGTAGACATTCTACAAGAATGTGCCGAATATTCAGTGGGGTGATATATTTTTTCACAATACGTACGGTTAGAGCCAATCACTAAACAGTAATGTGTGGGATAAGAGCGACCAATACGCAGGCATGTCAAGATCACTTCGTCCTAGTAAGTATCACTTATCGTCTCTGCTAATTGCTCAAAAAAGATATGTGTCTGAATGGAGATTATTTTTGTTGACCTGGTTCCATTCCGCTTGCCAATAAGAGTGCGCCGTTGTGGTAAGAAGCTACTAAGATTAGAGCATGGCAAATAGTGCTCTAGTGCAACATCTACCAACGCGGTGTTCTTGGCTGTTGTGTCGGCACGATCATTTCCTCAGATGCTGGCATGTCCTGACAAAAGAATGTCTTACATGGGTCATGTTTACTAAAGACATTTTGTAGGCTTACAATAATGCTTTGTAAGTCAGTGCAGATAAGCACACGACGCAGCGACAATTTGTTAGTGTAGTCTGGGGCAGGCTTAATCGTTGTTAGTTCTGCCGTAAGTAATGAACATAGGCGATGCAGACTAAATTCTAAGCCTCTTTTTTTTTTTTTTTTTTTTTTTTTTATCACGATGACACAGCCAACGTATCTTCTTTAGAACCGAACCACATTGAAAATGGAGTACTTTTCTAGTAACAGTCAGAACTACTGGTAGAGCTCCTGGATACTTGTATATTGTTTGGTATGTGATGACAACCTAAGATTGAGCCTTAGTGGAATCAATCACCATGGTGGAAGAACACAAACATCTAGATGATCGCACAAATTTGTCTAACATGTAACTCTCGTAAATAACTTATTTATTAGAAATACACTTAAAAAATGCATTTTTATTCTTTATAAGGCGCTCTGTAGAAAATAATATGAAATGTATCTAGGTTATTTGAGCAGTATTAACAATTTAAGTTTTAGTTTTTGCATGTCATTGAATATTTCTTCTTCTTGTTGTTCACCTCAACCATAGGTTGGTGGGCAACATGGAAATTTTAAAACATTTCTCTCGCTTGGAGAATTGTTTTATACTTTGGTAAGGCCTCTTCTTCGGAACTGCATCTAGATATTCTATCCTTGGTCTTCTTCTTCCTGGTTTACCTTCTGTTTTTTCCTCTATCAATACGATGATCCAATCGGAGTGTCGAATAAGATGGCCAAGCATGCTGTTTCTTCTTTTTCCTATTATCTTCATGATCTGTCGTCCTTCATTAGCTTCCTTTAGTACGTCTTCATTCCTTTTCCTTTCGGTCCATGATATGCACAGCATTCTGCGCCAATACCACATTTCAAATGCTTCCACCTGGGATATTTCAGCTTTTCTCAATGTCCACGTCTCTAATCCGTACAGCGCCATGCTCCATATCAATGTCTTAATAAATTCTTTACGAACGTCCAGTGACACATTTCTTGATGTTAGTAGTCCCCTTTTCCTATTGAATGCTTGTTTAGCCTGCGCTATTCTGGAACTTCTTCCGTCTTTTTCACTTCCGTCCGAGGATATTAGACTTCCTAAATAGGGGAACGTCTTGACGTCTTCGATTTTCTCTCCATCTATCCATACGTTTGTCCCTTCCTGTCATGATCTTGTGCATTTTATCACTTTCGTTTTCTTCTTATCTTCATTTTGCATGTTTTTTCCAGTTGGTCGTTCAAGTTTGAAAGTGCTTCTTGCATGTCCTCATCGTTCTCCGCTATCAATGCTATGTCATCTGCAAACCTTATTGTGCTGAAAACCTGACCATTTACTTTTACGCCTTTCTCGTTTTTATCCAAGAATTCTTTCATAACCTCTTCTATATGGACATTGAATAGGAGAGATGAAAGTCCACATCCTTGCCTCACTCCTTTACTTATTTTTGTTTCCTTCTGATCTCTTCCTGTAACAGCTGTCTGGTTCCTATAGAGTCCGTATATTATTCTTTTGCTCTGTAATCTATTCTCAGCTTCTTCAACGCTCTGAACATGATATTCCAATCTACGTTGTCAAAAGCTTTCTCTATATCTACAAATGCTATCACAATTGGTTTGTTTATTCTGATGTGCTGTTCCATGATCAACCGTAGACATAGTATTGCTTCCCTTGTTCCTCTTTTCTTCTTGAATCCAAACTGGTCCTCCGATAACCGTTCTTCGACCTTCCCCTCTATTCGTTGTGCGATAATTTTGCACAGTATTTTTGATGCATGGGAAAGCAAACTTAACGTTCTGTGTTCTTCACATTTCCATGCACCTTTTCTCTACGGGATAGGTACCAATATGATTTTCTCGAAGTCTCTTGGTATTTTTCCCGAGATGTTCATTATTTGAATATTTACGTTCATTATTTCGAGTTAAATGTTAGCGGCTCATTCTTGAATTTAAGTGTCTATTTTTCTTACTTTCAGAGCCAAAATGCCCAGTTGTACCAGCTTCAAAGCTGCCAGAAGAATTGCATGGAATGGAGACTTATGAAAGAAAAGAGAAGAGAAAAAAGGAAAGAAAAAAGGGAAAAGGAATACGATTGAATCTGTAACTTAAGTAATTGAATTCATTAAAAATAATACTTGATACTTGTGCTTTATTATGTATAATAGCATATATTTAACAACGATTTAATTGATAATGATACTCGGATTGTAATTGGTATTAATGGCTTCAAAGCGTTATACAAAATTCTCAAGTTTTTTTTAAATGAGTCATTGATACGAGCAAGGATGTTATAAAATAGAGGATCTGTCCCTACAACAAAATCTTGAAGCCTTACGTCACAGTTTCGCCACCCCATCTCTGCCCACTCCGTCCAATAAGATAGCAATGTTTTGAGCCAACAATCATGGTGGGAACGAAAGTAGCCAATCAAACGATGGCGAAAACGAGAATAGCCAATCAGATGATGGCGGAAACGAGAGTAGCCAATCAAACGATGGCGAAAACGAAAGTAGCCAATCAAACGATGCCGATGCTGGGTTTTTGTTTCGCTTCATTGATTTAATAGTATGAAGATACATTAGGGCAGATTCTCTATTTTATTAACATCCTTAAATTACAGTCGCAACACTGTTTTGCTCTTCGTGCCATGTGATTTCTTGGGGGAACGTTAGTTCAACCAAGGACATCACCTGACCGCGACATGGTTAGCTGGAGAAACTCTACTTATATATTTTTGCTTACAACGAATATATGTTACTCCAAATTGACTGATAGTAATATTTTTGGCAAAACGAATTTGCCGTCATTTTAGGATATCTTTTGGGAAAAAGTTCACTCCTTTTAAAAACTTTGCGCCCTTCTGTCGAAACAGACGAGCTTGGTTAACCTAGCAATTGCCTAATCGAGCTTCAGACCAATTAACTAAACCTCTACTTACCACGTAACACGCTAATGAAGATTAGGCTTATCTTATTTGATTGAGTGATTGGTTGTAATTTTAATTGGGACGTCAACACCTAGGCTACTTATTCCCGTCACGATGAAGCCAATGATTATACATGCTGCACATTAGAAGTTGAAAACAAGACTTAAAAAAAAAAAAAAAAAACTGTTGCTCTTAAATGCAGATGTTAAAACAAAAACAAAGTCACAAAAAGGCTTAAAGAATGAATAGAAAGCATACAACAGAAAAAAAACAACAATAATAACACGGAAAACGAATCAATAAAAAAGAATCTTAAAGAACGTTAACTATTCCAGTTGCACGAATACAAACAGTAAAGATAATATTATAACTTAGAAAGATAATATTATCACCAGAAGCCTAATTAACATTTTTAGACAATCCTAAGGCCTGGATATTATGGACAGTCTACAATAATGTGCCGAATACTCAGTGAGACATTACGGAAGGTTGTTCCCTTTATATCCGACCATTTTTGATGGGTACCCACCTTACGAGATACAGAGGCGCCAGACCAATCATGTTCTATTGGATCCCAAGCAATGTGAATTATCACACGAGATCGCAGCTTCTATTGCAGCGAACTCCGACGCAAGACAGGCATGGGAATTCTATCCCACTTCTCCCTGCAAGCTTTCCATACACAATCTAGGGTGCTCGATCGGCGATATTGTAGACGTCGTTTCAACAGTCCAAATGCGTAAAAATCCATTGGACTGGCATCTGGGCTTTACACAGCAATGTCTTCAAATGAAATGTCACGAATTCCTAAATTTCTCTGCCATTTTCTGATAAAAACGTGGTAATGCTCTGCGCTATGACTCGAAGACTTGTCCATATGTATCGTTACTCGGTTTGCGTCCAGTCCATACAATTGTGGAGGGCTTCCCCATAGATAGGTGTCAGAATGGATTCTTGAAAGTATTTTGCACGTTTTTGTCCACCTTACGTATCATTAACTTTCTCTCATATTCGAATCCGGTTTGGGTACAAAACCTCGCGGCCAGAACCTCACGGCGACAACCTCGCGGACCAAAACCTCGCCTGGCCAAAATCTCGCCTCCCAAAACCCCGCGGCCCAAAATCTCGCCGGGCCGAAACCTCGCCTGGCCAAAACCTCGCCGCCCAAAACCTCGCGGGACAAAATCTCGCCTGGCCAAAACCTCGCCGCCCAAAACGTCGCGGGCCAAAACCTCGCCTAGCCAAAACCTCGCCACCCAAAACCTCGCGGGCCAAAATCTCGCCGGGCCAAAACCTCATCTTCCAAAACCTCGTGCCTCAGAAAATCGCCATACCCAAAATCTCGCCTGACCAAAATGTAAATGTTCCAACAGATGATAAGGATGACGGTATAAAAGACGCTGTTTCAGAAGAAATATCACGGGTATTTGACCAAGTCATATAAAAATTCTATTTCTGTATTAGAGGATTTCAATGTGAAGGTAGGACGACAGGATGTTTTTAAACTGGTTATAGGGAAAGAAAGTCTGCATAAGGAAAGTAATGACAACTAACGGGTTAGTTTCGTGAACTTTGGAACATCCAAGAACTTAAAATTTTAACAAAAATCTAATAATATTTATGAAAGTATGAAATAATATATGAGTTTTTACGACGTCCCTTGATTATGTCCTGTAGGTTAAAGGAGACGTAGATGACCAGGATGAAGGAAATGATCGAATAAAGAAAGTGGGAGGAAACGGAAATAACCCGAGAAAGCCCACGCACACGATGTTTTGTATCTTCTTCTTCTTCTTATTATTATTATTATTATTATTTGTAATGTGGAATTGCATATTAAGAAACTCATTGGGTAAATTTTAAAGAAAAGTTTCATTCGAGGCGAGGTTTTGGCCACGCGATGTTTTGGGTGGCGAGGTTTTGGCCCGGCGAGATTTTGGCCACGCGAGGTTTTGGGCAGCGAGGTTTTGGCCACGCGAGGTTTTGGCCCGGCGAGATTTTGTCCCGCGAGGTTTTGGCCCGGCGAGATTCTGTCCCGCGAGGTTTTTGCCCGGCGAGATTTTGTCCCGCGAGGTTTGGCCGGCGAGATTTTGAGCGGCGATGTTTCGGCCGCGAGATTTTGTCCGTATCCCATTCGAATCCCGTAACAACTATAAAGCCACGAGGAATACTTTCCCTGCTTTGACAAGCAGAGTTGCAGCGTCCATTGCCGTCATATCAATATCACGGTATATGAACGCCCGAATGTGACCACTAACCGTGAGATGGGCATACAATTCATCCATTGTGCCAACTTTCTTCCATTTGGAACCCGCCAGGTACTTTTCACACAGTTTTATGCACTTCGTCTTACGTTCGGAATGTGACACGGTAGCAGTAGGTATACACTGGGTTTCCACACAGACTTCAACTTGAGGAGCTTGTATATTGTTCTGTTCACAGTTGACGGTGCAAAGTGCAAATATAGTAGTCATCCCGAGAGTTAACCGATCCTCCCGACACTGTTTCGCAATGCATCCGTACGAAAACTTAGCAGAGAAAAGGGGACATTACGAACCTTTCCAATACCGGTTGATTTTCGGGGGCATTTGATAACACACATTAGCAACACTCACGCAGCTATAAGATTAGACACGAACTCAGAATTCCAGCACGATATGCCAGGTGGCGCCACCGAATCGAAAATAGTCGGATATATAGTAAACAACAGTCTTCAAATAAGAACGGTTACCTCCACGCAGTTTTGATATGAGAGAGTCTTATGGAGGAGAGAGCTAGCCTTAAGTCTTACCTTGGCTATTTTGTCCGGTTGGAAGTCTGGGTTATTAATGTAAGGCACTACGTTCTTAATAACGGCGTCCGGAATATTATCCTTGTCAAATTCCATCAGCTTCTTCAGGAAGTCTCCTGGATCTGCCAACAACCCTCGCGCAGAATCCCAGTAGTCCACCTTTTTTTCTCCTGGCTTTGCACCAGCAACCTGTTGATAAACAGAAACATATAAAATATTTTATTACGTATCTTGTGTTGAAATACACTGCGTACCACATTAACATTTATAATAATAATAATAATTAGAGACCGGATTTTAAGGTGCAAAAAATGTGGTAGGAAAAAGGGAATAAAAGATGCTGAAAATCATTCAAAAAGGTGCAAAAAAGGTGTTAATAGGATATCTTTATTAATTGCTATAGTATACGTTACGTGAACATCCTTTATTCATTACACCAGCAAATATTGTTAAAAACTTGGCTTCAAACATTTGACATAAATTGCAAAATTATCTAATCTAAAACTTGTAAAACATTCAACATTCTTGTAATAAAATTGTGGTTAAAACCAACTCGGTATTTAAAAAAGACATTAATTTAGCAATATTGTGGCTTGAGAAACCGTTACTTACTACTGGGTTTTCGGAAATTCGTTATACTTGATTATGCACAACATTTCTGTTTGCGAATGTTAATTTCGCTTGGAATTCAGGTGATCCTTAAACATTGCTTGACATCAATGAAAACCAGTGGTGCATATCTTGTAAGCACAAGGAGAGGAAGCTCAGTTGAAGTTACAAAGGTTTCTACGCTCTATTATTTCGCAAATTCAGTTCAAATTTGTCCCTAGAAAATCCGTCAAGATTACGTCTAAATTTATGGAATATTATGTGTAAACCAGATTGAAAATAGAACATATTGTTCTGTCCAAATTTAAAACAAAAAATAGAAAAAAAGGGACAATAAAGGTGCTGAAGGCTACAAGAAGTGAAAAAAAGGGGAAATTTTTATTAATTTAGCCAAAAAGGTGCAACATTCACGAAAAAGGTGCAACAAAGTGCGTTCATTTCAGTTCGTTTTATGCCTGGAAATACATATTTTGAACTTTGGTTGTTTAACAACTACATTTTTAGAAAAGGCGTTGTACCTTAAAATCCGCTCTCTAATAATAATAATAAGAGCAATAATAGAAAATTTGGTGCAGCGAACAAAGATTTTTTGGGCTCACTTTCTTCCATTCTTTTTTCTTCGACTTCAAAACTACACTAAACCAAACTATTTGAACAATTTTGTGGATAGAATTAAAATTAAAATTGACCAGTATCTTTGAGATTAAATAAAACTGACATGGAAGTAGTAGGCCCCCCCGTATGGCTTAATGACTCATAGGTCAAAGGTCAATGACCTTGGCCCGGGGTCAATGACCTAGGGGTACCTAGGACCACCCCCTCTAAATTTTGGCAGGGGTACCATGGCCCACCCCCTAAATTTTGGCAGGGGTACATAGGACCACCCCGCTTAAATTTTGGAAATTGCCAAATCTAAAAATTTGGTATGGTAGCCTAGGACCATAGTATGTACCTCTATTAGTATTGGGTGTCTATGTCGTTCCCTTTCATGGGTAAAAAATTGCCAAAAATTCAAATTTCGGGGGTTTTTGACCTAATTTATCCTCTTGGATGAGGTGTTATTACCCTATATGGTTATATGGGCGTATACAGGGGTCTATTACCTATCATAAGACATGGGTATATTAATGCACCCCTTGAAAAATTTGGGAGGGGTACCTTGGCCCACCCCTTAAATTTTGGAAATTGTCCAATTTAAACATTTGGTATTATAGTATAGGACCCTAATATGTATTATGATAAATTTGGATGGTCCACCTCGTTCCCTTTTAGGGGTACCAAATTGCCAAAATATAAACGTAAGCAATACGTAGTACCACGTGTTTGGTTTTGACCTAATTTATCCCCTTTGATGAGGTGTTATTATCCTATATAGTTATATGGTCATGTATAGGGGTCCATTACCTATCATAAGACATGGGTATATTAATGCACCCCTTGAAAAATTTGGGAGGGGTACCTTGGCCCACCCCTTCAATTTTGGAAATTGCCAAATCTAAAAATTTGGTATGGTAGCCTAGGACCATAGTATGTACCTCTATCAGTATTGGGTGTCTATGTCGTTCCCTTTCATGGGTAAAAAATTGCCAAAAATTTAAATTTCGGGGTTTTTTGACCTAATTTATCCCCTTTGATGAGGTATTATTACCCTATATAGTTATATGGTCGTATACAGGGGTCCATTACTTTTCATAACATATGGGTATATTAATGCACCCCTTGAAAAATTTGGGAGGGGTACCTTGGCCCACCCCTTAAATTTTGGAAATTGACCAATTTAAACATTGGGTATTATAGTACAGGACACTAATATGTATCATGATAAATTTGGGCGGTCCACCTCGTTTCCTTCCAGGGGCACAAAATTGCCAAAATATAAACGTAAGCAATACGTTATACCACGTGTTTGGTCTTTTGGCCCAATTTATCCTCTTGGATGAGGTTCTATTACCTTATATGGTTATATGGTTATGTATAGGGGTCCATTACCTATCATAAGACATAGGTACATTTGTGCACTCCTTTAAAAATTTGGGAGGGGTACTTTGGCCCACCCCTTAAATTTTGGAAATTGCTCATTTTATATATTTGGTATTATAGTACTGGACCCTAACATGTATTATGATAAATTTGGGTAGTTCACCTTGTTCCCTTTTAGTACAGGACCTCATTATGTATCATGATAAATTTGGATGGTCCATCTCGTTCCCTTTCATGGGTACGAAATTGCCAAATTTAGGTACAACCACGTGTTTGTTTTTTGATTTAATTTATTCCCTTGGATGAGGTCCTATTACCTTATATGGTTATATGGTCATGTATAGGGGTCCATTTCCTATCATAAGACATAGGTACATTTTTGCACGCCTTTAAATTTTTGGGAGAGGTACCTTCGCCCACCCCTTTAATTTTGGAAATTGTTCAATTTAAACACTTGGTATTACAGTATAGGACCCTAATATGGATCACTATAAATTTGGGTGGTCCACATCGTTCCCTTTTTAGGGGTACAAAATTGCCAAATTTTAGTACAACCACGTGTTTGGTCTTTTGGCCCAATGTATCCTCTTGGATGATGTCCTATTACCTTATATGGTTATATTGTAATGTATAGGTGTTCATTTCCTATCATAAGACATAGGTACATTGGTGCATCCCTTTCAATTTTAGGAGAGGTACGTACCTTGGCCCGCCCCTTAAATTTTGGAATTTTTTTGATTTAAGCATTCGGTATTATAGTACAGGACCTTAATATGTATCATGATAAATTTGGATGGTCCACATCGTCCACTTTCATGGGTACGAAATTGCCAAAATATAAACGTAAGCAATACGTTGTACCACGTGTTTGACATTTTGACCCAATTTATCTCTTGGATGAGGTCCTATTACCTTATATGTTTATATGGTTATGTATAGGGGTCTATTCCCTATCATAAGACATAGGTACATTTGTGCACCCCTTTAAAATTTGTTAGGGGTACCTTGGCCCATCCCTTAAATTTTAGAAATTGCTCATTTTATATATATTTGGTATTATAGTACTGGACCCTAACATGTATTATGATAAATTTGGGTGGTTTACCTCGTTTCTCTTTCATGGGTACATGTTATACGGGTATGTACAGAGGTTTATTACCTTTATATGTTTATGTTCCCTTTTAAATTTGGGGACTTATCAAATAACAAAATTCGGTAAACCTTTTTCTAGGACCCAATGTATCCTCTTGGATGAGGTCCTATTACCTTATATGGTTATATTGTAATGTATAGGTAGATGTTGGTGTTCCTCTTATGGCCAAATATTCAAAATTTAAAGGTTATTGACCGGCTTTATTATTGAATAAGTACAGGATTTATTACTTTTTCATAACACACAGGTGTATTTGTGTACCAATCTTAAATTTTGGGAGGGGTACATTTCTTATTGTCATATCAATAATTGGTAATGGTTCTTAAAATTGGATAGTATCTCATTCATTGGGTAAATCATTGTGATCACGTGATCAGGACATTGGAACATTGAAACTTTGTAGGATAATTTGAGAATTGCGTCATTGGTTTTGATTATTCCCGCCAAATATAAACGTAAGCAAGACGTTGTACCACGTGATTGTCCTTGATGAGGTAGTGTACAGGGATTCATTTCCTTTGTTGTGGTACTTCTTAAGTTTGAGTACACACACACTTCTAGAAAACAGTTGGTTCTACTCAGGTAAACAATTGACGGACATTATTGACATTATTGAACATATAATGATATGATTAACTCTAAGACTTAGGTATATCAAGAGAAGTATTCTTTAAATTTGGGAATGGTGATAAACAGAATTTTAACATAAGGTGCGAAATTTGAAACAATACATTGAACTTTAGTCACAGCTCATAGTCTAAGATCTTTGGCGGTGATTGATTTGAAATCTGATAGCTAACCTTATTGAATTTTATGACTCATAGACGAAAGGCAATACATGCTACAACACTGGCAAAGTTATTATTAATGCAATTTGATTGGTTGATCACTATCTGTCGTGCAATCTGATTGGCTGATCACTATCTTTCGTGCAATCTGATTGGTTGATGATTTTCAAATCTTTGCTGTATTCAGTTTTAAGTTTTGTTTAACATTTAAAAATCTTGGTTTCGTTCAACATTTTGCACTCACTGATAAATATGATCAAAACCGTTTATTTGTTAATCGAATAGTTAAAAACCGGATAAAGTTTGACGGTTAACCGTGAAACGTAAAATTTTTTTTTGCTTGAAATTTTTTGTTTGAAAATTTTTTCGTTTCAAAATTTTGTTTGAGATTTTTTCGTTTGAAATTTTTGTTTGAAATTTTTTTCGTTTGAAAATTTTTGTTCGAAAATTTTGTTTAAAATTTTGTTTAAAATTTTTCGTTTCCAAATTTTTTGTTTGAAATTTTTTGTTTCAAAATTTTGTTTGAAATTTTTTTCGTTTCAAAATTTTGTTTGAAAATTTTTGTTCTCGAAATTTTTGTTTTCAAAGTTTGAGTTGACATTTTTAAAAGTTTGTGCACTTATTAGTAAAGAACCGGAACTGTTTAGAGCAAAAACCTTTGACAACATTGTGGTGCAATAGTACACGTCAGAACCTGAGTTTGTACTTGAAATGAAAAAACACAATTCATTGAAATGGATCATTTTATTACACTCCACATACATCCATACCAGATAGTGGTTCTGGATATTGTCGATACAATGTATTTTGAACTTCTTGCACTAGTTTGTCTTTAGCATATAATTTTAATTCCAGTTGAAGTCTTTTAAGGTCTAGTGCAATATCAATTGGTGGAAACTCAATGTCCATTTGATCACAAATAAACTGTTTATCAATACAGGTATGCACTAGCCGGAACTGTTTAGAACAAAAACATCTGGCAACGTTGTGGTGCACGTCAGAACATGATCATGCAACGTCATCAGTTTTGCATCATATATAAGTATCGTTCGCGTTAGTATTCATGATAACGTCATCATGGCTACTTGTCTGCAGTTTCTAAACACACGTGATGTGATGAAATCATTTACCAAGATTACTAATTTACAACAGAATGTACCTTATAGAATCTTAGCTAGCCAAATGATCCCTACAAAGTTTGGATTAAGAATCGTAGTGAAGCTTGAAAATGATAAGAATATAATTTTACCAGCAAGATATTTACCCATGGAAGCATCAAAACAAGAAGAACTGCTGCGTTTCTTAAATACTGGATCTGTATCTTTATGTTACAAAGGATTCTTGGGTCGAAGTCATCAACTTGAATTTAGTACACAGCCGGATTCGTCAGCCATTGTGATGAAATCATGAATTCAAACGTCAGACATAGTTGTATGAATTTGGTTGGTCAGCATGACGTCAGCAACTGTGATGAAACCATGAATCAGCACATTCCTTACCAATGACGTCAGCAATAACTATAAATCAACCAATACAGTGTCATCCCACGAAATCATTTGAGCAAGTGCTTTTCAGGAGGAAAGATGTGTACTTCTAACGATAAAGAGTTCATCTTCGCAAGCTATTATCCAATAAATATATTTCAAACAAAACATGTGATGATTGGTATCAGTTCTAAAACATTTGAACCAGTGATTCGATTGGGCAAAGCAGAACAATTTGGTGTACAACTGACCTGTGAAGAATGGCAAATATTATGTTCACGAATCGACCAAATGAACGATTATTTTCATGATGAGCTAAATGTGACCATAGTCAAATCATTAGGCTCAAATCATGAAGTGGTGCTGCGTACAGTCCTCGAAGAGAAGATGGTGCTGTTACGTAAAAAGAGTACATTTCATGTCCCTCGCAATATGGTGTATCTAACACAAACGGAATGGAACAAATTCATCAGCGTATTTCAGTGTGTGAAACATGCAGTGGAAGTGTGTAACAAAACAAGTATATTCCTGAAAAAGTACTATTTTGAAAAATGTGTTATGCATATTGTACAACATGTATCTAGATATTGTGATGGTTGTCAACATCGTTCGTGGGTGCATAACTGTATTGATAAACAGTTTATTTGTGATCAAATGGACATTGAGTTTCCACCAATTGATATTGCACTAGACCTTAAAAGACTTCAACTGGAATTAAAATTATATGCTAAAGACAAACTAGTGCAAGAAGTTCAAAATACATTGTATCGACAATATCCAGAACCACTATCTGGTATGGATGTATGTGGAGTGTAATAAAATGATCCATTTCAATGAATTGTGTTTTTTCATTTCAAGTACAAACCCAGGTTCTGACGTGTACTATTGCACCACAATGTTGTCAAAGGTTTTTGCTCTAAACAGTTCCGGTTCTTTACTAATAAGTGCACAAACTTTTAAAAATGTCAACTCAAACTTTGAAAACAAAAATTTCGAGAACAAAAATTTTCAAACAAAATTTTGAAACGAAAAAAATTTCAAACAAAATTTTGAAACAAAAAATTTCAAACAAAAAATTTGGAAACGAAAAATTTTAAACAAAAAATTTTAAACAAAATTTTCGAACAAAAATTTTGAAACGAAAAAAATTTCAAACAAAAATTTCAAACGAAAAAATCTCAAACAAAATTTTGAAACGAAAAAATTTTCAAACAAAAAATTTCAAGCAAAAAAAATTTTACGTTTCACGGTTAACCGTCAAACTTTATCCGGTTTTTAACTATTCGATTAACAAATAAACGGTTTTGATCATATTTATCAGTGAGTGCAAAATGTTGAACGAAACCAAGATTTTTAAATGTTAAACAAAACTTAAAACTGAATACAGCAAAGATTTGAAAATCATCAACCAATCAGATTGCACGAAAGATAGTGATCAGCCAATCAGATTGCACGACAGATAGTGATCAACCAATCAAATTGCATTAATAATAACTTTGCCAGTGTTGTAGCATGTATTGCCTTTCGTCTATGAGTCATAAAATTCAATAAGGTTAGCTATCAGATTTCAAATCAATCACCGCCAAAGATCTTAGACTATGAGCTGTGACTAAAGTTCAATGTATTGTTTCAAATTTCGCACCTTATGTTAAAATTCTGTTTATCACCATTCCCAAATTTAAAGAATACTTCTCTTGATATACCTAAGTCTTAGAGTTAATCATATCATTATATGTTCAATAATGTCAATAATGTCCGTCAATTGTTTACCTGAGTAGAACCAACTGTTTTCTAGAAGTGTGTGTGTACTCAAACTTAAGAAGTACCACAACAAAGGAAATGAATCCCTGTACACTACCTCATCAAGGACAATCACGTGGTACAACGTCTTGCTTACGTTTATATTTGGCGGGAATAATCAAAACCAATGACGCAATTCTCAAATTATCCTACAAAGTTTCAATGTTCCAATGTCCTGATCACGTGATCACAATGATTTACCCAATGAATGAGATACTATCCAATTTTAAGAACCATTACCAATTATTGATATGACAATAAGAAATGTACCCCTCCCAAAATTTAAGATTGGTACACAAATACACCTGTGTGTTATGAAAAAGTAATAAATCCTGTACTTATTCAATAATAAAGCCGGTCAATAACCTTTAAATTTTGAATATTTGGCCATAAGAGGAACACCAACATCTACCTATACATTACAATATAACCATATAAGGTAATAGGACCTCATCCAAGAGGATACATTGGGTCCTAGAAAAAGGTTTACCGAATTTTGTTATTTGATAAGTCCCCAAATTTAAAAGGGAACATAAACATATAAAGGTAATAAACCTCTGTACATACCCGTATAACATGTACCCATGAAAGAGAAACGAGGTAAACCACCCAAATTTATCATAATACATGTTAGGGTCCAGTACTATAATACCAAATATATATAAAATGAGCAATTTCTAAAATTTAAGGGATGGGCCAAGGTACCCCTAACAAATTTTAAAGGGGTGCACAAATGTACCTATGTCTTATGATAGGGAATAGACCCCTATACATAACCATATAAACATATAAGGTAATAGGACCTCATCCAAGAGATAAATTGGGTCAAAATGTCAAACACGTGGTACAACGTATTGCTTACGTTTATATTTTGGCAATTTCGTACCCATGAAAGTGGACGATGTGGACCATCCAAATTTATCATGATACATATTAAGGTCCTGTACTATAATACCGAATGCTTAAATCAAAAAAATTCCAAAATTTAAGGGGCGGGCCAAGGTACGTACCTCTCCTAAAATTGAAAGGGATGCACCAATGTACCTATGTCTTATGATAGGAAATGAACACCTATACATTACAATATAACCATATAAGGTAATAGGACATCATCCAAGAGGATACATTGGGCCAAAAGACCAAACACGTGGTTGTACTAAAATTTGGCAATTTTGTACCCCTAAAAAGGGAACGATGTGGACCACCCAAATTTATAGTGATCCATATTAGGGTCCTATACTGTAATACCAAGTGTTTAAATTGAACAATTTCCAAAATTAAAGGGGTGGGCGAAGGTACCTCTCCCAAAAATTTAAAGGCGTGCAAAAATGTACCTATGTCTTATGATAGGAAATGGACCCCTATACATGACCATATAACCATATAAGGTAATAGGACCTCATCCAAGGGAATAAATTAAATCAAAAAACAAACACGTGGTTGTACCTAAATTTGGCAATTTCGTACCCATGAAAGGGAACGAGATGGACCATCCAAATTTATCATGATACATAATGAGGTCCTGTACTAAAAGGGAACAAGGTGAACTACCCAAATTTATCATAATACATGTTAGGGTCCAGTACTATAATACCAAATATATAAAATGAGCAATTTCCAAAATTTAAGGGGTGGGCCAAAGTACCCCTCCCAAATTTTTAAAGGAGTGCACAAATGTACCTATGTCTTATGATAGGTAATGGACCCCTATACATAACCATATAACCATATAAGGTAATAGAACCTCATCCAAGAGGATAAATTGGGCCAAAAGACCAAACACGTGGTATAACGTATTGCTTACGTTTATATTTTGGCAATTTTGTGCCCCTGGAAGGAAACGAGGTGGACCGCCCAAATTTATCATGATACATATTAGTGTCCTGTACTATAATACCCAATGTTTAAATTGGTCAATTTCCAAAATTTAAGGGGTGGGCCAAGGTACCCCTCCCAAATTTTTCAAGGGGTGCATTAATATACCCATATGTTATGAAAAGTAATGGACCCCTGTATACGACCATATAACTATATAGGGTAATAATACCTCATCAAAGGGGATAAATTAGGTCAAAAAACCCCGAAATTTAAATTTTTGGCAATTTTTTACCCATGAAAGGGAACGACATAGACACCCAATACTGATAGAGGTACATACTATGGTCCTAGGCTACCATACCAAATTTTTAGATTTGGCAATTTCCAAAATTGAAGGGGTGGGCCAAGGTACCCCTCCCAAATTTTTCAAGGGGTGCATTAATATACCCATGTCTTATGATAGGTAATGGACCCCTATACATGACCATATAACTATATAGGATAATAACACCTCATCAAAGGGGATAAATTAGGTCAAAACCAAACACGTGGTACTACGTATTGCTTACGTTTATATTTTGGCAATTTGGTACCCCTAAAAGGGAACGAGGTGGACCATCCAAATTTAACATAATACATATTAGGGTCCTATACTATAATACCAAATGTTTAAATTGGACAATTTCCAAAATTTAAGGGGTGGGCCAAGGTACCCCTCCCAAATTTTTCAAGGGGTGCATTAATATACCCATGTCTTATGATAGGTAATAGACCCCTGTATACGCCCATATAACCATATAGGGTAATAACACCTCATCCAAGAGGATAAATTAGGTCAAAAACCCCCGAAATTTGAATTTTTGGCAATTTTTTACCCATGAAAGGGAACGACATAGACACCCAATACTAATAGAGGTACATACTATGGTCCTAGGCTACCATACCAAATTTTTAGATTTGGCAATTTCCAAAATTTAAGCGGGGTGGTCCTATGTACCCCTGCCAAAATTTAGGGGGTGGGCCATGGTACCCCTGCCAAAATTTAGAGGGGGTGGTCCTAGGTACCCCTAGGTCATTGACCCCGGGCCAAGGTCATTGACCTTTGACCTATGAGTCATTAAGCCATACGGGGGGGCCTACTACTATGGAGATAAGAATATCCTAGGATAGATCTACTACTCGCGTTGAGTATGCTCATCTTGAAGTACGATGGGATAATTATTATATGTCGTATCATTATTTTGTTTGCGACTAAGAAAAGCCAACAGGGGGTCTAAGATCGTTTTATCTCGAGTCTAAATACTATCATGTATAAGTACATTTAATGAAAGTACATCGAGTACATTATAATAAAATTTACCAGCATATTGATATTAACAAAAGTCGACAGAGGGTAAGAATATTTCAAAGTTCCACGTACTGGTTGTAAACACACTTCAGATGAGAACCACGAAGAAGATGCCGTCAACTATCGTCAACCATCGAAAGTGACATCAACATTTCTGGATTGAAGGAGAGACGGAACGCTGCAGAAAGCATCAGTCTTCGCCGATTTATCACCCACCACTCTCTAAGACGCCTAGTTATTAAGAGAAACCTATCCTATTCTATCTATTACACACGGGCGCCTGAAGGGGAGGGCAAGGTGGGGCCCGGCCCCCCCTCTGGCTCAAGAAAAATGTATTAAATTTCTTAATACAAATAAAAACATATCAAATGTAATATAGTAACCAGGGAGATGAGCCCCTCCCTAGGAAATTTTCTTCGGGAGCCCATGCTATTACACCTAGTCATTGGTTCCTACCCCCTACGACGCATGCTCATTGGGCTTCTACTGATTCACCAGCAAATCAAGTTATTTAGAGGAATTATATTTATCTGTAATATTTATTATTATTGTATACAAGAGGAAACTTGTATGATAAAAAGGTGATGTGAAAGTCCAAACTCCCGTGCACCATCTTTTAGCTTTACTCTAAAAGACAGAACCTCTACAATAAGCTCCGATAGATTAAATCCTGTTGCGGGCATATTGGAATATTCATTATAGTCACCGAAAAATTTGAGGGTATGTCTGTCCTAGGACTGTTTTGCCGGAGGTATATCTGTCGTAGGACTGCTCTACCGAGGATTATGTTTTCCTGGGGTTATATCTATCCCACTACCAGCAGACAACGACAGCATATTTTGTTGCTGAAGCTGATAAGATATCTCAAGAGTGTCTTGCATTTAAGAGTGTTTAGTGTAAACATTCTGCAGGTTTATAGTAACGCTTTGTGAGTCAATGCAGATAAGCACACAATGGGTGATATACATAAAGTGAGATGCCCAAGATTTTGAGATTAATCTCAAGGTTGTATTCATAAAAAGCGAGACATCGTGACGTCATTTGAGTTTAAATACAGGTACCTGACTAAATGCTCGCAACTGATGAATCAAACTGTGATTTCTCACTTCTCGTATACATAAAGTTGAGTATAATCTCAACTAGCTGAGATTAATCTCCAAATTTTGTGAACCACCTCAGTACCTAGTTCACTTGTCTCACAATGTGATAGAGTGGGTTGAAATGGCTGAATTTATGGATGTGTAGCCAAGAAGAAAAGTGTACAAAGTTCGAAGAGACTCTGATGTGCATGACTATAAAAGTCTAAATAGATTAAAAAAAAAAAAATGTACAATGGATGGCACAGCGTTTGCTTGGGAATTTACTGGAAACCAGAGGTGGGGCTCTGAATAATGAGAAGAAGAAGAGAGTTTTTTTGCTCTCACGTTGCACTCTCAAGGACAAACAAAATACAATAAATAAACAAAAACATATTAAAAATAGTGGCCCCGCTTAGCGTAGCCGCTAACGCTCTCGCCTTCGCTGCGAGCGGTCCCGCGTTCGATTCCCGGTGGAGGCACTCGGTGGAAAAAGTGGAAAAGCTTTTTCAGGCAAGCCATCCTGAATGAGGCTCTTCCGGGTTTTCCTCATTCACACCAAGAAAATGCCGGAGTGGTACCTAACTTCTAGATACTAGGCCGCTTCCTTCCTTCCCTTTCCCCGAATAGTGTGCTCCCCGAGGGACGTATTCCCTCATATACGTGACGGGCTAAATGGCCTTCCATGTCAAAAGCTCAAAAATCTATAGAAAACGTGCCCAGGTCTCCCTTATTGTGTACCAGAATATTACAAGACTTATGACTCAGTTTTGTATATTTCCTCTTGCCATCATGACTGAAACATGGCACACAAGGAGAACTTGCAATTCTTTTTGATCCACGGGTTTGTTTTAAAAGAAAGAATTGTCTTCCTTTAAAACGTTCCTAGATATCTTAAACGTTAAATCAACCTAATGGCATTCAAGACACGTTTTCCTGCCAATTACAAATTCTGAAGAGATATAGACGTCATTGTCGAGAAAATGACAATGAACTCGTGAGACTTTAAACTGAAAGATTTCGTTTCCTTTCAAATTGGCAAAGAACTGACACACCTCGTTGTAAATGAAATACCAAAGTTCTTTTTTCTTCGGTTTATTTCCTCTTTCCTGCAAGATCAATCAAACCTTTCACATTTCAAAACAAATTGGGTCTTTTTTTTTTCTCGTGTCTTCGTAGAAAGCACGTCGATCCAACAGGAATCTAATAACATGGAATCCTCCTACATCGTTTGGAGAAAGAAGTCTGGGAGAAGCCAAGGAAGAGAAACATCAAGCAGAAAATTAATCCGAGTGAAAAGTTCAAGCGAGACATAACCACCCTGCAACTTTCCCATTAAATGTTGCATAAACATAGAGAAGTTAATCGAGAACAAAGACAAAAAAAAAAAAAAAAAAAAAAGTTCGTCTCTGAGTCTTCTGAAAACCAACGATCTATGCATGTGGTTCGTTCTAAGGGATAAGGTGAGAGCAGTGGTCATTTCAGAACATTTTCCATAGAGGAAACTTTCATTACACGAGGATAAAAGCCAGAGAAATATGCAGGAATTTATTTTGGAGGGGTCCAAAATCATTATCAGGATAAATTATATTAAAACTTGTAAAATTACCTCTAAAATTAAACCAAATTTACAGAAAAGTCAGGATTTCGGGTCGGGGATCCGGACCTCCAAGACGCGCCCCTTGCATACGCCCTTGGTTAAAGCAGTATTCCGGAAGAAGGAATTTCTACAGGTAGCCACTCCTGTACTTTTTGTAGGAAGGGGTAAAATATTTTCATGCAAATACTGCCAAAAATTGCTCCCTCAAAATCAAATCCATTACATTGGTGCAAATGAAATGTCCAATTTGACATCTGGTGCGAAATACTTTAGGAACATAACAGAATTGGACTTGGGACATGCGTATCACATCCCAAAGTCAGCAAACAGACTGGTTCCCAGACAGTAAGGAGATGAAAACTGAAGTGATATGTTTCAGTTTAACTCCCCACGATTATGCTCTTTGGGCTAAAGGGGACGGTGATTAAGGCAAGTAAGTGATGATGGAAGAATTGATAGAATGAGAGTGTGAGAGGAAACGGGAATATCTCCTGAAAGCCCACGGATTAGATATTGTCCACCACAAACTTACTTGGCCGGGTATCGAATCAGCGACCCAAGTGCTTTAGCATTTAGCCACCGTGCCCCCCAGTCAGGAGATAGTGTGTTATTGAACAGGGTCAGATGAAAGTACATAATGTAGAACACACAATTGAGACAGATTTTTCTTTGCGAATTCAAACGGAGGATATTCTGCACAGTAAGCCATTTAAAACGTTAACAGTGCATTTCGGCCACGAATACCGATTGAACACACCATTCGACGTTAGTTTGCCAAATTATATTCTGGTGACAATGCGTTGCTAAATTAACCTGGTAGGCACAGACCAACATCATGTGCGGATAAGGTCCTCAGGGACACCGTGGAAGCATGCCTCGGAAAAGTGTTCCTGTCTTTGTTAATGAGCAAGACAACATACTTCTGTCGTTCGGTGTTACCTCAGTTAGTAGTTATTACGAAACTAAGTCTGTGTCACAAGTCCAGAACTTTAATGCTGATCGACATGCTAAGGTTCCATCTCGGAATACCATATTGTCTTGGATGAGGAATTTTGAAGAGACTGGTAGTATGTTAGATATGAAACATGGAGCTCCAAGAACAGAGTGAACTCCTGAGAACGTAGAGAGACCAACAACATTAAAGTTCCGTCCAAATAAACGTTACATTTCTGGCACAAACTTAATTTTGCAATAACTGCAAACTTAGGTAACACAATATTCTGTGCCGTAATGCTCCATTGCAATTGATCATAGCGATCTTTCCTCTTTCTGTTCCCATCCCGCCAACCAATATAAGTTAGTACCCCTGCGCAATATTCAAGTTTGAAATGTGTCAGTTTGCTCGGCGCTACATGGTGGTTGAAGAGATGTAGGGTAAGGAAGGGATAAAAAATATTGCTCGCGTAACATGGGGGCCATGTACTAGTTTACTTTAATTGGCTTAATAGCAATGGTGAGTAGAGTACAAAGGTTTTTGTTTTACGTTCGTGTTTGAAATATCAATTGTACTGACAAGGAACGGACATGAACCTGTCACCCTGACATCCGAATCAAACCAGTCCATTCGATAAACAGAACAAAGATATGTTCATGCACAAAAAAATAGGTGCCATGGACAACGGAATAAGTCCCTGGAGCCCATTAACCCTGTTAGTATAAAGAAAATCGTAGACTCGCAGTGAAATAGCTATTGCATCAACATTGTCCATTGGAAAGTCATGGTTTATAGTTCATTCTCTTCAACATGAAACAAGTTTTTAAGAGGTGCCATGTGTTGGGGCCCATAACATACTTGAACAGGGAAAATTGGGGGAATGTCGGGAAAATTTCCTCCAGAAATCCCTCCCATCAACTTTGGATCCCTCTGGAGAGGTCCCGGATAAAAGCACACAATCCAAATGTATCTTGAAAACTGCTATAGGGATTATGAAATGTGTGTACCAAGTTTTGTATTGATAAGCAGAATAGGTATGAGGGCAAATTGTGTATTGGTGTACAAGCTTTTCCCTAATATCTATTCCGTCTATCAATACATAGGACCTCTGGAAAGTTTGTTTCATGCTGAAGAGAATGAACTATAAACAATGACTTTCCAATGAACAGTGTTGATGTAATAGCTATTTCATTACAAGTCTACGATTTTCTTTATACTAACAGGGTTAATAGTCCACAGGGACTTATTCTGTTGTCCATGGCACCTAATTTTTTGTGCATGAACACATCTTTGTTATGTTTATCGAATGGACTAGATTTGATTCGGATGTCCGGATGACAGGTTCATGTCCGTTCCTTGTGAGATGAAATTTAAGATGGAAGACCTACAAACAATATTAGCATTTCCCTTCTGTACAGAACTTGATAACACTGTTATAAAGAAAAGTTGATTGAAGAAGATTAGACGGATTAAGGCTTTCCGCCTGACTGCTAGATTCTTTTTTTAAAGCTGATCTCATTATTATCAGTTCCTGTTGGAAATATAATTTACGAGGACAGTTCGATGTAATGACTAAATTACATTAAAAAATAAAAGAAATTGAAGTGGAAGATTCAACTTATCAGATGCTATTTCTTTTAAATTTAAAAGAGCATGAGCTTTTCTCTACCTATTCATTGAAAATGATTGTTTATTGAATGATTTTATGATTGTTTAATTATTAAATTTCTAAAATTTTAAAAACTCGTTAATCAAAATATACCGGGCTGTTCAATAAAAAAAATATACCCACATTAAAAACATGCTATTCATGTGATGTGTTTCAATTCGCGTTGAGTACGACTGCAACATGTAATACTATCGTTCAGCAACAGTAACAGATGGCGTTACTGTTAATTGATTCGATGCAATGTATTCAGTTGAGAAACTGACATGATGGTGCAAATATAGCTGCCATTCGAGCATCGAAAAATGTGTCTGGTGTCTGGGTAGCTTGAGATTTACGAGCAATATCAGGGACAGAGCCAGATGAAACAGGATGCACAGTTAAAATATTGTCCTCTAGACATCGTTTCGCATCGTCTGCTGAAATCTCCTCGACAATCATAAGCTCTCAGATGTACTTTTCTCTTTGAAGGTTGGACACTCTCAGGCTCATTGCAGATTGATCACCCTTGCACTTGACACAAGAGGGCTTGGTTGCTGTGCACGGATCCGCACCATGACTTTCCTGGCTATAATTGGCACAAATAGGAGCTACCGGATTGCACAACGTGCTGGTGTGCTCGAAAATCTGACTTTTAAATCAACGAAGAGTCCAAGGTTGTATTTTCAGTTGATATTATCCAATCTTCACATATTCCGGGAGCGTAGATAAACTGAAGCTAAGAATCAGCTACTGCGTTGTAAGTTAGTCACCTAACTTTTTACTTTTAATTCGAGCTACTTTTATAACATATTGGTCTGCTAGTTCATTGTTGTCTCTTCTTCAAAGCCATTCAAGAGATGGTAAGTTGAAACCAGTTTACGAACAAAGCGAGAACATTAAGCTTTGCTGTAAGTTCACGGAGACTTACGAGATGAACAGAACCATTTTGCGCTTTATCACGTATTCGTACCTTTGAATAATACACCCGTTTTTATGATAGACGTAAAGATATTTGTGATGATCTCAGAAGTTGAGAACCGACAACTAATCGTTCAGATGATAAATCCAGATCGTGTTATAGTCCGACCGTGTCGTAGAGGTCTGCACGGGCTCCGGCCGAGCCCACGGGCCTAAGCCCGACCCGGTCAGCGGACCGGGTTCGAGCCTACAAACCATATATAACTTCGGGCCCGGGCCGGGCTCGGGCCGTAAATTTTTCAATATACAACCATATTTCTCGGGCCTAACTTTGTAAATATACTGTACAACAATATAGGCTATATAGTACCAGTTTTTCTGGAGGACTTTTAAAGCAAAACTACAAAATTAAACCTCTAATTGCTGTAAATAAAAATATAATTTTGCGCTAATTATTAAGTTTCTGTAATTTGGGCTTATTTCGGGCTCATTTGATTATCACACGAGGTCGGGCCGGACTTAAATGCTAAAACATATTTCGGACTCGGGTTCACATTGTAAATTCACGAGCTGGGTCGGGCTCGGGCTAAAAATTACGGCCCGTGCAGACCTCTACCGTGTCGCATGATCGTTCGTATGATAAGGATGTGCTGTACACCAACGGCGAAATATCCAGATGATCCTGACAGTAAATCTCAGGAGAAAGAAGACTTCCGCGAGGATTATATGTAATTTATTTATTTATTTATTTTTGGGCTGAAGAGGAAGAAAAAAGAGAGTTAAGTTCTGAAATTCGAATCCATAAAACAGGGACCAAAGTGTTTTTGATGATTAAGACTCAGATTAGGCTCGTATCCAAGGGGGGGCTAGGGGCCGCTCTCCTAAATTTTTACCGCTCCCCCTAAAATTTTCACGGTAGGCTTGCAAATGAACTATATTATGGTGATAAACTATAGTATGGTTAGATCGGTCCCCTAACTTCTACCGCCCCCTCCCTAAATTTTTGGGCTGGCTACCGGCCTGACTCAGGGGCTCTAAGTAACCAGTGCTCTCCTCATCAAATTTTCCTATGTACCGCAAAAAAAAAAAAAAAAAACAGCATTAATCTCAGAAGAAACAATTTTCTGTCATTAGCAGTTACAGAGAATAAGCATCAGTCGCATATATTTTAATCACGCTCGACTCTAGCCATAGGAGCTAAATACACGGTTCTGATTGGTTGGAGTTATCTGTTTCTCGTCACGGAGCATACATATAGCACAAATCAAACACCAAGATTCATCAAATTTTCCTATGTACCGCAAAAGAAGAATACCATAGCATTGATCTCAGAAGAAACAATTTTCTGTCATTAGCAGTTACAGAGAATAAGCATCAGTCGCATATATTTTAATCACGCTCGACCCTAGCCATAGGAGCTAAATACACGGTTCTGATTGGTTGGAGTTTTCCGGTTCTCGCCACGTAGCACTACACATAGCACAAATCAAACACCAAGATTCATCAAATTTTCCTATGTACCTCAAAAGAAGAATATCATAGCATTGATCTCAGAAGAAACAATTTTCTGTCATTAGCAGTTACAGAGAATAAGCATCAGTCGCATATATTTTAATCACGCTCGACCCTAGCCATAGGAGCTAAATACACGGTTCTGATTGGTTGGAGTTTTCCGGTTCTCGCCACGTAGCACTACACATAGCACAAATCAAACACCAAGATTCATCAAATTTTCCTATGTACCGCAAAAGAAGAATACCATAGCATTCATCTCAGAAGAAACAATTTTCTGTCATTAGCAGTTACAGAGAATAAGCATCAGTCGCATATATTTTAATCACGCTCGACTCTAGCCATAGGAGCTAAATACACGGTTCTGATTGGTTGGAGTTATCTGTTTCTCGTCACGGAGCATACATATAGCACAAATCAAACACCAAGATTCATCAAATTTTCCTATGTACCGCAAAAGAAGAATACCATAGCATTGATCTCAGAAGAAACAATTTTCTGTCATTAGCAGTTACAGAGAATAAGCATCAGTCGCATATATTTTAATCACGCTCGACTCTAGCCATTGGAGCTAAATACACGGTTCTGATTGGTTGGAGTTATCTGTTTCTCGTCACGGAGCATACATATAGCACAAATCAAACACCAAGATTCATCAAATTTTCCTATGTACCGCAAAAGAAGAATATCATAGCATTGATCTCAGAAGAAACAATTTTCTGTCATTAGCAGTTACAGAGAATAAGCATCAGTCGCATATATTTTAATCACGCTCGACTCTAGCCATTGGAGCTAAATACACGGTTCTGATTGGTTGGAGTTATCTGTTTCTCGTCACGGAGCATACATATAGCACAAATCAAACACCAAGATTCATCAAATTTTCCTATGTACCGCAAAAGAAGAATACCATAGCATTGATCTCAGAAGAAACAATTTTCTGTCATTAGCAGTTACAGAGAATAAGCATCAGTCGCATATATATGTTAATCACGCTCGACTCTAGCCATTGGAGCTAAATACACGGTTCTGATTGGTTGGAGTTATCTGTTTCTCGTCACGGAGCATACATATAGCACAAATCAAACACCAAGATTCATCAAATTTTCCTATGTACCGCAAAAGAAGAATATCATAGCATTGATCTCAGAAGAAATTTTCTGTCATTAGCAGTTACAGAGAATAAGCATCAGTCGCATATATTTTAATCACGCTCGACTCTAGCCATAGGAGCTAAATACACGGTTCTGATTGGTTGGAGTTATCTGTTTCTCGTCACGGAGCATACATATAGCACAAATCAAACACCAAGATTCATCAAATTTTGCTATGTACCTCAAAAGAAGAATACCATAGCATTAATCTCAGAAGAAACAATTTTCTGTCATTAGCAGTTACAGAGAATAAGCATCAGTCGCATATATTTTAATCACGCTCGACTCTAGCCATAGGAGCTAAATACACGGTTCTGATTGGTTGGAGTTATCTGTTTCTCGTCACGGAGCATACATATAGCACAAATCAAACACCAAGATTCATCAAATTTTGCTATGTACCTCAAAAGAAGAATACCATAGCATTAATCTCAGAAGAAACAATTTTCTGTCATTAGCAGTTACAGAGAATAAGCATCAGTCGCATATATTTTAATCACGCTCGACCCTAGCCATAGGAGCTAAATACACGGTTCTGATTGGTTGGAGTTTTCCGGTTCTCGCCACGTAGCACTACACATAGCACAAATCAAACACCAAGATTCATCAAATTTTCCTATGTACCGCAAAAGAAGAATACCATAGCATTCATCTCAGAAGAAACAATTTTCTGTCATTAGCAGTTACAGAGAATAAGCATCAGTCGCATATATTTTAATCACGCTCGACTCTAGCCATAGGAGCTAAATACACGGTTCTGATTGGTTGGAGTTATCTGTTTCTCGTCACGGAGCATACATATAGCACAAATCAAACACCAAGATTCATCAAATTTTCCTATGTACCGCAAAAGAAGAATACCATAGCATTGATCTCAGAAGAAACAATTTTCTGTCATTAGCAGTTACAGAGAATAAGCATCAGTCGCATATATTTTAATCACGCTCGACTCTAGCCATTGGAGCTAAATACACGGTTCTGATTGGTTGGAGTTATCTGTTTCTCGTCACGGAGCATACATATAGCACAAATCAAACACCAAGATTCATCAAATTTTCCTATGTACCGCAAAAGAAGAATATCATAGCATTGATCTCAGAAGAAACAATTTTCTGTCATTAGCAGTTACAGAGAATAAGCATCAGTCGCATATATTTTAATCACGCTCGACTCTAGCCATTGGAGCTAAATACACGGTTCTGATTGGTTGGAGTTATCTGTTTCTCGTCACGGAGCATACATATAGCACAAATCAAACACCAAGATTCATCAAATTTTCCTATGTACCGCAAAAGAAGAATACCATAGCATTGATCTCAGAAGAAACAATTTTCTGTCATTAGCAGTTACAGAGAATAAGCATCAGTCGCATATATATGTTAATCACGCTCGACTCTAGCCATTGGAGCTAAATACACGGTTCTGATTGGTTGGAGTTATCTGTTTCTCGTCACGGAGCATACATATAGCACAAATCAAACACCAAGATTCATCAAATTTTCCTATGTACCGCAAAAGAAGAATATCATAGCATTGATCTCAGAAGAAACAATTTTCTGTCATTAGCAGTTACAGAGAATAAGCATCAGTCGCATATATTTTAATCACGCTCGACTCTAGCCATAGGAGCTAAATACACGGTTCTGATTGGTTGGAGTTATCTGTTTCTCGTCACGGAGCATACATATAGCACAAATCAAACACCAAGATTCATCAAATTTTGCTATGTACCTCAAAAGAAGAATACCATAGCATTCATCTCAGAAGAAACAATTTTCTGTCATTAGCAGTTACAGAGAATAAGCATCAGTCGCATATATTTTAATCACGCTCAACCCTAGCCACAGGAGCTAAATACACGGTTCTGATTGGTTGGAGTTATCTGTTTGTCGTCACGGAGCATACATATAGCACAAATCAAACACCAAGATTCATCAAATTTTCCTATGTACCGCAAAAGAAGAATACCATAGCATTGATCTCAGAAGAAACAATTTTCTGTCATTAGCAGTTACAGAGAATAAGCATCAGTCGCATATATTTTAATCACGCTCAACCCTAGCCACAGGAGCTAAATACACGGTTCTGATTGGTTGGAGTTATCTGTTTCTCGCCACGTAGCATACATATAGCACAAATCAAACACCAAGATTCATCAAATTTTCCTATGTACCGCAAAAGAAGAATATCATAGCATTGATCTCAGAAGAAACAATTTTCTGTCATTAGCAGTTACAGAGAATAAGCATCAGTCGCATATATTTTAATGACGCTCGACTCTAGCCATAGGAGCTAAATACACGGTTTTGATTGGTTGGAGTTATCTGTTTCTCGCCACGTAGCATACATATAGCACAAATCAAACACCAAGATTCATCAAATTTTCCTATGTACCGCAAAAGAAGAATACCATAGCATTGATCTCAGAAGAAACAATTTTCTGTCATTAGCAGTTACAGAGAATAAGCATCAGTCGCATATATTTTAATCACGCTCGACTCTAGCCATAGGAGCTAAATACACGGTTCTGATTGGTTGGAGTTATCTGTTTCTCGCCACGTAGCATACATATAGCACAAATCAAACACCAAGATTCATCAAATTTTCCTATGTACCGCAAAAGAAGAATACCATAGCATTGATCTCAGAAGAAACAATTTTCTGTCATTAGCAGTTACAGAGAATAAGCATCAGTCGCATATATTTTAATCACGCTCGACTCTAGCCATAGGAGCTAAATACACGGTTCTGATTGGTTGGAGTTATCTGTTTCTCGCCACGTAGCATACATATAGCACAAATCAAACACCAAGATTCATCAAATTTTCCTATGTACCGCAAAAGAAGAATACCATAGCATTGATCTCAGAAGAAACAATTTTCTGTCATTAGCAGTTACAGAGAATAAGCATCAGTCGCATATATTTTAATCACGCTCGACTCTAGCCATAGGAGCTAAATACACGGTTCTGATTGGTTGGAGTTATCTGTTTCTCGTCACGGAGCATACATATAGCACAAATCAAACACCAAGATTCATCAAATTTTCCTATGTACCGCAAAAGAAGAATACCATAGCATTCATCTCAGAAGAAACAATTTTCTGTCATTAGCAGTTACAGAGAATAAGCATCAGTCGCATATATTTTAATCACGCTCGACTCTAGCCATAGGAGCTAAATACACGGTTCTGATTGGTTGGAGTTATCTGTTTCTCGCCACGTAGCATACATATAGCACAAATCAAACACCAAGATTCATCAAATTTTCCTATGTACCGCAAAAGAAGAATACCATAGCATTGATCTCAGAAGAAACAATTTTCTGTCATTAGCAGTTACAGAGAATAAGCATCAGTCGCATATATTTTAATCACGCTCGACTCTAGCCATAGGAGCTAAATACACGGTTCTGATTGGTTGGAGTTATCTGTTTCTCGTCACGGAGCATACATATAGCACAAATCAAACACCAAGATTCATCAAATTTTGCTATGTACCTCAAAAGAAGAATACCATAGCATTCATCTCAGAAGAAACAATTTTCTGTCATTAGCAGTTACAGAGAATAAGCATCAGTCGCATATATTTTAATCACGCTCAACCCTAGCCACAGGAGCTAAATACACGGTTCTGATTGGTTGGAGTTATCTGTTTGTCGTCACGGAGCATACATATAGCACAAATCAAACACCAAGATTCATCAAATTTTCCTATGTACCGCAAAAGAAGAATACCATAGCATTGATCTCAGAAGAAACAATTTTCTGTCATTAGCAGTTACAGAGAATAAGCATCAGTCGCATATATTTTAATCACGCTCGACTCTAGCCATAGGAGCTAAATACACGGTTCTGATTGGTTGGAGTTATCTGTTTCTCGCCACGTAGCATACATATAGCACAAATCAAACACCAAGATTCATCAAATTTTCCAATGTACCGCAAAAGAAGAATACCATAGCATTGATCTCAGAAGAAACAATTTTCTGTCATTAGCAGTTACAGAGAATAAGCATCAGTCGCATATATTTTAATCACGCTCGACTCTAGCCATAGGAGCTAAATACACGGTTCTGATTGGTTGGAGTTATCTGTTTCTCGTCACGGAGCATACATATAGCACAAATCAAACACCAAGATTCATCAAATTTTCCTATGTACCGCAAAAGAAGAATACCATAGCATTCATCTCAGAAGAAACAATTTTCTGTCATTAGTAGTTACAGAGAATAAGCATCAGTCGCATATATTTTAATCACGCTCGACTCTAGCCATAGGAGCTAAATACACGGTTCTGATTGGTTGGAGTTATCTGTTTCTCGCCACGTAGCATACATATAGCACAAATCAAACACCAAGATTCATCAAATTTTCCTATGTACCGCAAAAGAAGAATACCATAGCATTGATCTCAGAAGAAACAATTTTCTGTCATTAGCAGTTACAGAGAATAAGCATCAGTCGCATATATTTTAATCACGCTCGACTCTAGCCATAGGAGCTAAATACACGGTTCTGATTGGTTGGAGTTATCTGTTTCTCGTCACGGAGCATACATATAGCACAAATCAAACACCAAGATTCATCAAATTTTGCTATGTACCTCAAAAGAAGAATACCATAGCATTCATCTCAGAAGAAACAATTTTCTGTCATTAGCAGTTACAGAGAATAAGCATCAGTCGCATATATTTTAATCACGCTCAACCCTAGCCACAGGAGCTAAATACACGGTTCTGATTGGTTGGAGTTATCTGTTTGTCGTCACGGAGCATACATATAGCACAAATCAAACACCAAGATTCATCAAATTTTCCTATGTACCGCAAAAGAAGAATACCATAGCATTGATCTCAGAAGAAACAATTTTCTATCATTAGCAGTTACAGAGAATAAGCATCAGTCGCATATATTTTAATCACGCTCAACCCTAGCCACAGGAGCTAAATACACGGTTCTGATTGGTTGGAGTTATCTGTTTCTCGCCACGTAGCATACATATAGCACAAATCAAACACCAAGATTCATCAAATTTTCCTATGTACCGCAAAAGAAGAATATCATAGCATTGATCTCAGAAGAAACAATTTTCTGTCATTAGCAGTTACAGAGAATAAGCATCAGTCGCATATATTTTAATCACGCTCGACTCTAGCCATTGGAGCTAAATACACGGTTCTGATTGGTTGGAGTTATCTGTTTCTCGTCACGGAGCATACATATAGCACAAATCAAACACCAAGATTCATCAAATTTTGCTATGTACCTCAAAAGAAGAATACCATAGCATTCATCTCAGAAGAAACAATTTTCTGTCATTAGCAGTTACAGAGAATAAGCATCAGTCGCATATATTTTAATCACGCTCAACCCTAGCCACAGGAGCTAAATACACGGTTCTGATTGGTTGGAGTTATCCGTTTCTCGCCACGTAGCATACATATAGCACAAATCAAACACCAAGATTCATCAAATTTTCCTATGTACCGCAAAAGAAGAATATCATAGCATTGATCTCAGAAGAAACAATTTTCTGTCATTAGCAGTTACAGAGAATAAGCATCAGTCGCATATATTTTAATCACGCTCGACTCTAGCCATTGGAGCTAAATACACGGTTCTGATTGGTTGGAGTTATCTGTTTCTCGTCACGGAGCATACATATAGCACAAATCAAACACCAAGATTCATCAAATTTTGCTATGTACCTCAAAAGAAGAATACCATAGCATTCATCTCAGAAAAAACAATTTTCTGTCATTAGCAGTTACAGAGAATAAGCATCAGTCGCATATATTTTAATCACGCTCGACCCTAGCCATAAGAGCTAAATACACGGTTCTGATTGGTTGGAGTTATCTGTTTGTCGTCACGGAGCATACATATAGCACAAATCAAACACCAAGATTCATCAAATTTTCCTATGTACCTCAAAAGAAGAATACCATAGCATTCATCTCAGAAGAAACAATTTTCTGTCATTAGCAGTTACAGAGAATAAGCATCAGTCGCATATATTTTAATCACGCTCGACTCTAGCCCTAGGAGCTAAATACACGGTTCTGACTGGTTGGAGTTATCTGTTTCTCGTCACGGAGCATACATTTAGCACAAATCAAACACCAAGGTTCATCAAATTTTCCTATGTACCTCAAAAGAAGAATACCATAGCATTCATCTCAGAAGAAACAATTTTCTGTCATTAGCAGTTACAGAGAATAAGCATCAGTCGCATATATTTTAATCACGCTCGACTCTAGCCATAGGAGCTAAATACACGGTTCTGATTGGTTGGAGTTATCTGTTTCTCGTCACGGAGCATACATATAGCACAAATCAAACACCAAGATTCATCAAATTTTCCTATGTACCGCAAAAGAAGAATACGATAGCATTCATCTCAGAAGAAAATTTTTTCTGTCATTAGCAGTTACAGAGAATAAGCATCAGTCGCATATATTTTAATCACGCTCGACTCTAGCCATAGGAGCTAAATACACGGTTCTGATTGGTTGGAGTTATCTGTTTCTCGTCAAGGAGCATACATATAGCACAAATCAAACACCAAGATTCATCAAATTTTCCTATGTACCGCAAAAGAAGAATACCATAGCATTCATCTCAGAAGAAACAATTTTCTGTCATTAGCAGTTACAGAGAATAAGCATCAGTCGCATATATTTATATCACGCTCGACTCTAGCCATAGGAGCTAAATACACGGTTCTGATTGGTTGGAGTTATCTGTTTCTCGTCACGGAGCATACATATAGCACAAATCAAACACCAAGATTCATCAAATTTTGCTATGTACCTCAAAAGAAGAATACCATAGCATTAATCTCAGAAGAAACAATTTTCTGTCATTAGCAGTTACAGAGAATAAGCATCAGTCGCATATATTTTAATCACGCTCGACCCTAGCCATAGGAGCTAAATACACGGTTCTGATTGGTTGGAGTTTTCCGGTTCTCGCCACGTAGCACTACACATAGCACAAATCAAACACCAAGATTCATCAAATTTTCCTATGTACCTCAAAAGAAGAATATCATAGCATTGATCTCAGAAGAAACAATTTTCTGTCATTAGCAGTTACAGAGAATAAGCATCAGTCGCATATATTTTAATCACGCTCGACTCTAGCCATAGGAGCTAAATACACGGTTCTGATTGGTTGGAGTTATCTGTTTCTCGCCACGTAGCATACATATAGCACAAATCAAACACCAAGATTCATCAAATTTTCCTATGTACCGCAAAAGAAGAATACCATAGCATTGATCTCAGAAGAAACAATTTTCTGTCATTAGCAGTTACAGAGAATAAGCATCAGTCGCATATATTTTAATCACGCTCGACTCTAGCCACAGGAGCTAAATACACGGTTCTGATTGGTTGGAGTTATCTGTTTCTCGCCACGTAGCATACGTATAGCACAAATCAAACACCAAGATTCATCAAATTTTCCTATGTACCGCAAAAGAAGAATACCATAGCATTGATCTCAGAAGAAACAATTTTCTGTCATTAGCAGTTACAGAGAATAAGCATCAGTCGCATATATTTTAATCACGCTCGACTCTAGCCATAGGAGCTAAATACACGGTTCTGATTGGTTGGAGTTATCTGTTTCTCGCCACGTAGCATACATATAGCACAAATCAAACACCAAGATTCATCAAATTTTCCTATGTACCGCAAAAGAAGAATACCATAGCATTGATCTCAGAAGAAACAATTTTCTGTCATTAGCAGTTACAGAGAATAAGCATCAGTCGCATATATTTTAATCACGCTCGACTCTAGCCATAGGAGCTAAATACACGGTTCTGATTGGTTGGAGTTATCTGTTTCTCGCCACGTAGCATACATATAGCACAAATCAAACACCAAGATTCATCAAATTTTCCTATGTACCGCAAAAGAAGAATACCATAGCATTGATCTCAGAAGAAACAATTTTCTGTCATTAGCAGTTACAGAGAATAAGCATCAGTCGCATATATTTTAATCACGCTCGACTCTAGCCACAGGAGCTAAATACACGGTTCTGATTGGTTGGAGTTATCTGTTTCTCGCCACGTAGCATACGTATAGCACAAATCAAACACCAAGATTCATCAAATTTTCCTATGTACCGCAAAAGAAGAATACCATAGCATTGATCTCAGAAGAAACAATTTTCTGTCATTAGCAGTTACAGAGAATAAGCATCAGTCGCATATATTTTAATCACGCTCGACTCTAGCCATAGGAGCTAAATACACGGTTCTGATTGGTTGGAGTTATCTGTTTCTCGCCACGTAGCATACATATAGCACAAATCAAACACCAAGATTCATCAAATTTTCCTATGTACCGCAAAAGAAGAATACCATAGCATTGATCTCAGAAGAAACAATTTTCTGTCATTAGCAGTTACAGAGAATAAGCATCAGTCGCATATATTTTAATCACGCTCGACTCTAGCCATAGGAGCTAAATACACGGTTCTGATTGGTTGGAGTTATCTGTTTCTCGTCACGGAGCATACATATAGCACAAATCAAACACCAAGATTCATCAAATTTTCCTATGTACCGCAAAAGAAGAATACCATAGCATTCATCTCAGAAGAAACAATTTTCTGTCATTAGCAGTTACAGAGAATAAGCATCAGTCGCATATATTTTAATCACGCTCGACTCTAGCCATAGGAGCTAAATACACGGTTCTGATTGGTTGGAGTTATCTGTTTCTCGCCACGTAGCATACATATAGCACAAATCAAACACCAAGATTCATCAAATTTTCCTATGTACCGCAAAAGAAGAATACCATAGCATTGATCTCAGAAGAAACAATTTTCTGTCATTAGCAGTTACAGAGAATAAGCATCAGTCGCATATATTTTAATCACGCTCGACTCTAGCCATAGGAGCTAAATACACGGTTCTGATTGGTTGGAGTTATCTGTTTCTCGCCACGTAGCATACATATAGCACAAATCAAACACCAAGATTCATCAAATTTTCCTATGTACCGCAAAAGAAGAATACCATAGCATTGATCTCAGAAGAAACAATTTTCTGTCATTAGCAGTTACAGAGAATAAGCATCAGTCGCATATATTTTAATCACGCTCGACTCTAGCCATAGGAGCTAAATACACGGTTCTGATTGGTTGGAGTTATCTGTTTCTCGCCACGTAGCATACATATAGCACAAATCAAACACCAAGATTCATCAAATTTTCCTATGTACCGCAAAAGAAGAATACCATAGCATTGATCTCAGAAGAAACAATTTTCTGTCATTAGCAGTTACAGAGAATAAGCATCAGTCGCATATATTTTAATCACGCTCGACTCTAGCCATAGGAGCTAAATACACGGTTCTGATTGGTTGGAGTTATCTGTTTCTCGCCACGTAGCATACATATAGCACAAATCAAACACCAAGATTCATCAAATTTTCCTATGTACCGCAAAAGAAGAATACCATAGCATTGATCTCAGAAGAAACAATTTTCTGTCATTAGCAGTTACAGAGAATAAGCATCAGTCGCATATATTTTAATCACGCTCGACTCTAGCCATAGGAGCTAAATACACGGTTCTGATTGGTTGGAGTTATCTGTTTCTCGCCACGTAGCATACATATAGCACAAATCAAACACCAAGATTCATCAAATTTTCCTATGTACCGCAAAAGAAGAATACCATAGCATTGATCTCAGAAGAAACAATTTTCTGTCATTAGCAGTTACAGAGAATAAGCATCAGTCGCATATATTTTAATCACGCTCGACTCTAGCCATAGGAGCTAAATACACGGTTCTGATTGGTTGGAGTTATCTGTTTCTCGTCACGGAGCATACATATAGCACAAATCAAACACCAAGATTCATCAAATTTTCCTATGTACCGCAAAAGAAGAATACCATAGCATTCATCTCAGAAGAAACAATTTTCTGTCATTAGCAGTTACAGAGAATAAGCATCAGTCGCATATATTTTAATCACGCTCGACTCTAGCCATAGGAGCTAAATACACGGTTCTGATTGGTTGGAGTTATCTGTTTCTCGCCACGTAGCATACATATAGCACAAATCAAACACCAAGATTCATCAAATTTTCCTATGTACCGCAAAAGAAGAATACCATAGCATTGATCTCAGAAGAAACAATTTTCTGTCATTAGCAGTTACAGAGAATAAGCATCAGTCGCATATATTTTAATCACGCTCGACTCTAGCCATAGGAGCTAAATACACGGTTCTGATTGGTTGGAGTTATCTGTTTCTCGTCACGGAGCATACATATAGCACAAATCAAACACCAAGATTCATCAAATTTTGCTATGTACCTCAAAAGAAGAATACCATAGCATTCATCTCAGAAGAAACAATTTTCTGTCATTAGCAGTTACAGAGAATAAGCATCAGTCGCATATATTTTAATCACGCTCAACCCTAGCCACAGGAGCTAAATACACGGTTCTGATTGGTTGGAGTTATCTGTTTGTCGTCACGGAGCATACATATAGCACAAATCAAACACCAAGATTCATCAAATTTTCCTATGTACCGCAAAAGAAGAATACCATAGCATTGATCTCAGAAGAAACAATTTTCTGTCATTAGCAGTTACAGAGAATAAGCATCAGTCGCATATATTTTAATCACGCTCGACTCTAGCCATAGGAGCTAAATACACGGTTCTGATTGGTTGGAGTTATCTGTTTCTCGCCACGTAGCATACATATAGCACAAATCAAACACCAAGATTCATCAAATTTTCCAATGTACCGCAAAAGAAGAATACCATAGCATTGATCTCAGAAGAAACAATTTTCTGTCATTAGCAGTTACAGAGAATAAGCATCAGTCGCATATATTTTAATCACGCTCGACTCTAGCCATAGGAGCTAAATACACGGTTCTGATTGGTTGGAGTTATCTGTTTCTCGTCACGGAGCATACATATAGCACAAATCAAACACCAAGATTCATCAAATTTTCCTATGTACCGCAAAAGAAGAATACCATAGCATTCATCTCAGAAGAAACAATTTTCTGTCATTAGTAGTTACAGAGAATAAGCATCAGTCGCATATATTTTAATCACGCTCGACTCTAGCCATAGGAGCTAAATACACGGTTCTGATTGGTTGGAGTTATCTGTTTCTCGCCACGTAGCATACATATAGCACAAATCAAACACCAAGATTCATCAAATTTTCCTATGTACCGCAAAAGAAGAATACCATAGCATTGATCTCAGAAGAAACAATTTTCTGTCATTAGCAGTTACAGAGAATAAGCATCAGTCGCATATATTTTAATCACGCTCGACTCTAGCCATAGGAGCTAAATACACGGTTCTGATTGGTTGGAGTTATCTGTTTCTCGTCACGGAGCATACATATAGCACAAATCAAACACCAAGATTCATCAAATTTTCCTATGTACCTCAAAAGAAGAATACCATAGCATTCATCTCAGAAGAAACAATTTTCTGTCATTAGCAGTTACAGAGAATAAGCATCAGTCGCATATATTTTAATCACGCTCAACCCTAGCCACAGGAGCTAAATACACGGTTCTGATTGGTTGGAGTTATCTGTTTGTCGTCACGGAGCATACATATAGCACAAATCAAACACCAAGATTCATCAAATTTTCCTATGTACCGCAAAAGAAGAATACCATAGCATTGATCTCAGAAGAAACAATTTTCTATCATTAGCAGTTACAGAGAATAAGCATCAGTCGCATATATTTTAATCACGCTCAACCCTAGCCACAGGAGCTAAATACACGGTTCTGATTGGTTGGAGTTATCTGTTTCTCGCCACGTAGCATACATATAGCACAAATCAAACACCAAGATTCATCAAATTTTCCTATGTACCGCAAAAGAAGAATATCATAGCATTGATCTCAGAAGAAACAATTTTCTGTCATTAGCAGTTACAGAGAATAAGCATCAGTCGCATATATTTTAATCACGCTCGACTCTAGCCATTGGAGCTAAATACACGGTTCTGATTGGTTGGAGTTATCTGTTTCTCGTCACGGAGCATACATATAGCACAAATCAAACACCAAGATTCATCAAATTTTGCTATGTACCTCAAAAGAAGAATACCATAGCATTCATCTCAGAAGAAACAATTTTCTGTCATTAGCAGTTACAGAGAATAAGCATCAGTCGCATATATTTTAATCACGCTCAACCCTAGCCACAGGAGCTAAATACACGGTTCTGATTGGTTGGAGTTATCCGTTTCTCGCCACGTAGCATACATATAGCACAAATCAAACACCAAGATTCATCAAATTTTCCTATGTACCGCAAAAGAAGAATATCATAGCATTGATCTCAGAAGAAACAATTTTCTGTCATTAGCAGTTACAGAGAATAAGCATCAGTCGCATATATTTTAATCACGCTCGACTCTAGCCATTGGAGCTAAATACACGGTTCTGATTGGTTGGAGTTATCTGTTTCTCGTCACGGAGCATACATATAGCACAAATCAAACACCAAGATTCATCAAATTTTGCTATGTACCTCAAAAGAAGAATACCATAGCATTCATCTCAGAAAAAACAATTTTCTGTCATTAGCAGTTACAGAGAATAAGCATCAGTCGCATATATTTTAATCACGCTCGACCCTAGCCATAAGAGCTAAATACACGGTTCTGATTGGTTGGAGTTATCTGTTTGTCGTCACGGAGCATACATATAGCACAAATCAAACACCAAGATTCATCAAATTTTCCTATGTACCTCAAAAGAAGAATACCATAGCATTCATCTCAGAAGAAACAATTTTCTGTCATTAGCAGTTACAGAGAATAAGCATCAGTCGCATATATTTTAATCACGCTCGACTCTAGCCCAAGGAGCTAAATACACGGTTCTGACTGGTTGGAGTTATCTGTTTCTCGTCACGGAGCATACATATAGCACAAATCAAACACCAAGGTTCATCAAATTTTCCTATGTACCTCAAAAGAAGAATACCATAGCATTCATCTCAGAAGAAACAATTTTCTGTCATTAGCAGTTACAGAGAATAAGCATCAGTCGCATATATTTTAATCACGCTCGACTCTAGCCATAGGAGCTAAATACACGGTTCTGATTGGTTGGAGTTATCTGTTTCTCGTCACGGAGCATACATATAGCACAAATCAAACACCAAGATTCATCAAATTTTCCTATGTACCGCAAAAGAAGAATACCATAGCATTCATCTCAGAAGAAAATTTTTTCTGTCATTAGCAGTTACAGAGAATAAGCATCAGTCGCATATATTTTAATCACGCTCGACTCTAGCCATAGGAGCTAAATACACGGTTCTGATTGGTTGGAGTTATCTGTTTCTCGTCACGGAGCATACATATAGCACAAATCAAACACCAAGATTCATCAAATTTTCCTATGTACCGCAAAAGAAGAATACCATAGCATTCATCTCAGAAGAAACAATTTTCTGTCATTAGCAGTTACAGAGAATAAGCATCAGTCGCATATATTTATATCACGCTCGACTCTAGCCATAGGAGCTAAATACACGGTTCTGATTGGTTGGAGTTATCTGTTTCTCGTCACGGAGCATACATATAGCACAAATCAAACACCAAGATTCATCAAATTTTCCTATGTACCTCAAAAGAAGAATACCATAGCATTAATCTCAGAAGAAACAATTTTCTGTCATTAGCAGTTACAGAGAATAAGCATCAGTCGCATATATTTTAATCACGCTCGACCCTAGCCATAGGAGCTAAATACACGGTTCTGATTGGTTGGAGTTTTCCGGTTCTCGCCACGTAGCACTACACATAGCACAAATCAAACACCAAGATTCATCAAATTTTGCTATGTACCTCAAAAGAAGAATATCATAGCATTGATCTCAGAAGAAACAATTTTCTGTCATTAGCAGTTACAGAGAATAAGCATCAGTCGCATATATTTTAATCACGCTCAACCCTAGCCACAGGAGCTAAATACACGGTTCTGATTGGTTGGAGTTATCTGTTTCTCGCCACGTAGCATACATATAGCACAAATCAAACACCAAGATTCATCAAATTTTCCTATGTACCGCAAAAGAAGAATATCATAGCATTGATCTCAGAAGAAACAATTTTCTGTCATTAGCAGTTACAGAGAATAAGCATCAGTCGCATATATTTTAATCACGCTCGACTCTAGCCATAGGAGCTAAATACACGGTTCTGATTGGTTGGAGTTATCTGTTTCTCGCCACGTAGCATACATATAGCACAAATCAAACACCAAGATTCATCAAATTTTCCTATGTACCGCAAAAGAAGAATACCATAGCATTGATCTCAGAAGAAACAATTTTCTGTCATTAGCAGTTACAGAGAATAAGCATCAGTCGCATATATTTTAATCACGCTCGACTCTAGCCATAGGAGCTAAATACACGGTTCTGATTGGTTGGAGTTATCTGTTTCTCGCCACGGAGCATACGTATAGCACAAATCAAACACCAAGATTCATCAAATTTTCCTATGTACCGCAAAAGAAGAATACCATAGCATTGATCTCAGAAGAAACAATTTTCTGTCATTAGCAGTTACAGAGAATAAGCATCAGTCGCATATATTTTAATCACGCTCGACTCTAGCCATAGGAGCTAAATACACGGTTCTGATTGGTTGGAGTTATCTGTTTCTCGCCACGTAGCATACATATAGCACAAATCAAACACCAAGATTCATCAAATTTTCCTATGTACCGCAAAAGAAGAATACCATAGCATTGATCTCAGAAGAAAATTTTTTCTGTCATTAGCAGTTACAGAGAATAAGCATCAGTCGCATATATTTTAATCACGCTCGACTCTAGCCATAGGAGCTAAATACACGGTTCTGATTGGTTGGAGTTATCTGTTTCTCGTCACGGAGCATACATATAGCACAAATCAAACACCAAGATTCATCAAATTTTCCTATGTACCGCAAAAGAAGAATACCATAGCATTCATCTCAGAAGAAACAATTTTCTGTCATTAGCAGTTACAGAGAATAAGCATCAGTCGCATATATTTTAATCACGCTCGACTCTAGCCATAGGAGCTAAATACACGGTTCTGATTGGTTGGAGTTATCTGTTTCTCGCCACGTAGCATACATATAGCACAAATCAAACACCAAGATTCATCAAATTTTCCTATGTACCGCAAAAGAAGAATACCATAGCATTGATCTCAGAAGAAACAATTTTCTGTCATTAGCAGTTACAGAGAATAAGCATCAGTCGCATATATTTTAATCACGCTCGACTCTAGCCATAGGAGCTAAATACACGGTTCTGATTGGTTGGAGTTATCTGTTTCTCGCCACGTAGCATACATTTAGCACAAATCAAACACCAAGATTCATCAAATTTTCCTATGTACCGCAAAAGAAGAATACCATAGCATTGATCTCAGAAGAAACAATTTTCTGTCATTAGCAGTTACAGAGAATAAGCATCAGTCGCATATATTTTAATCACGCTCGACTCTAGCCATAGGAGCTAAATACACGGTTCTGATTGGTTGGAGTTATCTGTTTCTCGCCACGTAGCATACATATAGCACAAATCAAACACCAAGATTCATCAAATTTTCCTATGTACCGCAAAAGAAGAATACCATAGCATTGATCTCAGAAGAAACAATTTTCTGTCATTAGCAGTTACAGAGAATAAGCATCAGTCGCATATATTTTAATCACGCTCGACTCTAGCCATAGGAGCTAAATACACGGTTCTGATTGGTTGGAGTTATCTGTTTCTCGCCACGTAGCATACATATAGCACAAATCAAACACCAAGATTCATCAAATTTTCCTATGTACCGCAAAAGAAGAATACCATAGCATTGATCTCAGAAGAAACAATTTTCTGTCATTAGCAGTTACAGAGAATAAGCATCAGTCGCATATATTTTAATCACGCTCGACTCTAGCCATAGGAGCTAAATACACGGTTCTGATTGGTTGGAGTTATCTGTTTCTCGCCACGTAGCATACATATAGCACAAATCAAACACCAAGATTCATCAAATTTTCCTATGTACCGCAAAAGAAGAATACCATAGCATTGATCTCAGAAGAAACAATTTTCTGTCATTAGCAGTTACAGAGAATAAGCATCAGTCGCATATATTTTAATCACGCTCGACTCTAGCCATAGGAGCTAAATACACGGTTCTGATTGGTTGGAGTTATCTGTTTCTCGCCACGTAGCATACATATAGCACAAATCAAACACCAAGATTCATCAAATTTTCCTATGTACCGCAAAAGAAGAATACCATAGCATTGATCTCAGAAGAAACAATTTTCTGTCATTAGCAGTTACAGAGAATAAGCATCAGTCGCATATATTTTAATCACGCTCGACTCTAGCCATAGGAGCTAAATACACGGTTCTGATTGGTTGGAGTTATCTGTTTCTCGTCACGGAGCATACATATAGCACAAATCAAACACCAAGATTCATCAAATTTTCCTATGTACCGCAAAAGAAGAATACCATAGCATTCATCTCAGAAGAAACAATTTTCTGTCATTAGCAGTTACAGAGAATAAGCATCAGTCGCATATATTTTAATCACGCTCGACTCTAGCCATAGGAGCTAAATACACGGTTCTGATTGGTTGGAGTTATCTGTTTCTCGCCACGTAGCATACATATAGCACAAATCAAACACCAAGATTCATCAAATTTTCCTATGTACCGCAAAAGAAGAATACCATAGCATTGATCTCAGAAGAAACAATTTTCTGTCATTAGCAGTTACAGAGAATAAGCATCAGTCGCATATATTTTAATCACGCTCGACTCTAGCCATAGGAGCTAAATACACGGTTCTGATTGGTTGGAGTTATCTGTTTCTCGCCACGTAGCATACATATAGCACAAATCAAACACCAAGATTCATCAAATTTTCCTATGTACCGCAAAAGAAGAATACCATAGCATTGATCTCAGAAGAAACAATTTTCTGTCATTAGCAGTTACAGAGAATAAGCATCAGTCGCATATATTTTAATCACGCTCAACCCTAGCCACAGGAGCTAAATACACGGTTCTGATTGGTTGGAGTTATCTGTTTCTCGCCACGTAGCATACATATAACACAAATCAAACACCAAGATTCATCAAATTTTCCTATGTACCGCAAAAGAAGAATATCATAGCATTGATCTCAGAAGAAACAATTTTCTGTCATTAGCAGTTACAGAGAATAAGCATCAGTCGCATATATTTTAATCACGCTCGACTCTAGCCATTGGAGCTAAATACACGGTTCTGATTGGTTGGAGTTATCTGTTTCTCGTCACGGAGCATACATATAGCACAAATCAAACACCAAGATTCATCAAATTTTGCTATGTACCTCAAAAGAAGAATACCATAGCATTCATCTCAGAAGAAACAATTTTCTGTCATTAGCAGTTACAGAGAATAAGCATCAGTCGCATATATTTTAATCACGCTCAACCCTAGCCACAGGAGCTAAATACACGGTTCTGATTGGTTGGAGTTATCCGTTTCTCGCCACGTAGCATACATATAGCACAAATCAAACACCAAGATTCATCAAATTTTCCTATGTACCGCAAAAGAAGAATATCATAGCATTGATCTCAGAAGAAACAATTTTCTGTCATTAGCAGTTACAGAGAATAAGCATCAGTCGCATATATTTTAATCACGCTCGACTCTAGCCATAGGAGCTAAATACACGGTTCTGATTGGTTGGAGTTATCTGTTTCTCGTCACGGAGCATACATATAGCACAAATCAAACACCAAGATTCATCAAATTTTGCTATGTACCTCAAAAGAAGAATACCATAGCATTCATCTCAGAAGAAACAATTTTCTGTCATTAGCAGTTACAGAGAATAAGCATCAGTCGCATATATTTTAATCACGCTCGACTCTAGCCATAGGAGCTAAATACACGGTTCTGATTGGTTGGAGTTTTCCGGTTCTCGCCACGTAGCACTACACATAGCACAAATCAAACACCAAGATTCATCAAATTTTGCTATGTACCTCAAAAGAAGAATACCATAGCATTCATCTCAGAAGAAACAATTTTCTGTCATTAGCAGTTACAGAGAATAAGCATCAGTCGCATATATTTTAATCACGCTCGACTCTAGCCATAGGAGCTAAATACACGGTTCTGATTGGTTGGAGTTATCTGTTTCTCGTCACGGAGCATACATATAGCACAAATCAAACACCAAGGTTCATCAAATTTTTTTATGTACCTCAAAAGAAGAATACCATAGCATTCATCTCAGAAGAAACAATTTTCTGTCATTAGCAGTTACAGAGAATAAGCATCAGTCGCATATATTTTAATCACGCTCGACTCTAGCCATAGGAGCTAAATACACGGTTCTGATTGGTTGGAGTTATCTGTTTCTCGTCACGGAGCATACATATAGCACAAATCAAACACCAAGATTCATCAAATTTTCCTATGTACCGCAAAAGAAGAATACCATAGCATTCATCTCAGAAGAAAATTTTTTCTGTCATTAGCAGTTACAGAGAATAAGCATCAGTCGCATATATTTTAATCACGCTCGACTCTAGCCATAGGAGCTAAATACACGGTTCTGATTGGTTGGAGTTATCTGTTTCTCGTCACGGAGCATACATATAGCACAAATCAAACACCAAGATTCATCAAATTTTCCTATGTACCGCAAAAGAAGAATACCATAGCATTCATCTCAGAAGAAACAATTTTCTGTCATTAGCAGTTACAGAGAATAAGCATCAGTCGCATATATTTATATCACGCTCGACTCTAGCCATAGGAGCTAAATACACGGTTCTGATTGGTTGGAGTTATCTGTTTCTCGTCACGGAGCATACATATAGCACAAATCAAACACCAAGATTCATCAAATTTTCCTATGTACCGCAAAAGAAGAATACCATAGCATTCATCTCAGAAGAAACAATTTTCTGTCATTAGCAGTTACAGAGAATAAGCATCAGTCGCATATATTTTAATCACGCTCGATTCTAGCCATAGGAGCTAAATACACGGTTCTGATTGGTTGGAGTTATCTGTTTCTCGTCACGGAGCATACATATAGCACAAATCAAACACCAAGATTCATCAAATTTTCCTATGTACCGCAAAAGAAGAATACCATAGCATTCATCTCAGAAGAAACAATTTTCTGTCATTAGCAGTTACAGAGAATAAGCATCAGTCGCATATATTTTAATCACGCTCGACCCTAGCCATAGGAGCTAAATACACGGTTCTGATTGGTTGGAGTTTTCCGGTTCTCGCCACGTAGCACTACACATAGCACAAATCAAACACCAAGATTCATCAAATTTTCCTATGTACCGCAAAAGAAGAATACCATAGCATTATTCTCAGAAGAAACAATTTTCTGTCATTAGCAGTTACAGAGAATAAGCATCAGTCGCATATATTTTAATCACGCTCGACTCTAGCCATAGGAGCTAAATACACGGTTCTGATTGGTTGGAGTTATCTGTTTCTCGTCACGGAGCATACATATAGCACAAATCAAACACCAAGATTCATCAAATTTTCCTATGTACCTCAAAAGAAGAATACCATAGCATTATTCTCAGAAGAAACAATTTTCTGTCATTAGCAGTTACAGAGAATAAGCATCAGTCGCATATATTTTAATCACGCTCGACTCTAGCCATAGGAGCTAAATACACGGTTCTGATTGGTTGGAGTTATCTGCTTCTCGTCACGGAGCATACATATAGCACAAATCAAACACCAAGATTCATGAAATTTTCCTATGTACCGCAAAAGAAGAATACCATAGCATTCATCTCAGAAGAAACAATTTTCTGTCATTAGCAGTTACAGAGAATAAGCATCAGTCGCATATATTTTAATCACGCTCGACTCTAGCCATAGGAGCTAAATACACGGTTCTGATTGGTTGGAGTTATCTGTTTGTCGTCACGGAGCATACATATAGCACAAATCAAACACCATGATTCATCAAATTTTCCTATGTACCGCAAAAGAAGAATACCATAGCATTCATCTCAGAAGAAACAATTTTCTGTCATTAGCAGTTACAGAGAATAAACATCAGTCGCATATATTTTAATCACGCTCGACTCTAGCCATAGGAGCTAAATACACGGTTCTGATTGGTTGGAGTTATCTGTTTCTCGTCACGGAGCATACATATAGCACAAATCAAACACCAAGATTCATCAAATTTTGCTATGTACCTCAAAAGAAGAATACCATAGCATTAATCTCAGAAGAAACAATTTTCTGTCATTAGCAGTTACAGAGAATAAGCATCAGTCGCATATATTTTAATCACGCTCGACCCTAGCCATAGGAGCTAAATACACGTTTCTGATTGGTTGGAGTTTTCCGGTTCTCGCCACGTAGCACTAAACATAGCACAAATCAAACACCAAGATTCATCAAATTTTCCTATGTACCGCAAAAGAAGAATACCATAGCATTCATCTCAGAAGAAACAATTTTCTGTCATTAGCAGTTACAGAGAATAAGCATCAGTCGCATATATTTTAATCACGCTCGACTCTAGCCATAGGAGCTAAATACACGGTTCTGATTGGTTGGAGTTTTCCGGTTCTCGCCACGTAGCACTACACATAGCACAAATCAAACACCAAGATTCATCAAATTTTCCTATGTACCGCAAAAGAAGAATACCATAGCATTCATCTCAGAAGAAACAATTTTCTGTCATTAGCAGTTACAGAGAATAAGCATCAGTCGCATATATTTTAATCACGCTCGACTCTAGCCATAGGAGCTAAATACACGGTTCTGATTGGTTGGAGTTATCTGTTTCTCGTCACGGAGCATACATATAGCACAAATCAAACACCAAGATTCATCAAATTTTGCTATGTACCTCAAAAGAAGAATACCATAGCATTAATCTCAGAAGAAACAATTTTCTGTCATTAGCAGTTACAGAGAATAAGCATCAGTCGCATATATTTTAATCACGCTCGACCCTAGCCATAGGAGCTAAATACACGGTTCTGATTGGTTGGAGTTTTCCGGTTCTCGCCACGTAGCACTACACATAGCACAAATCAAACACCAAGATTCATCAAATTTTCCTATGTACCGCAAAAGAAGAATACCATAGCATTCATCTCAGAAGAAACAATTTTCTGTCATTAGCAGTTACAGAGAATAAGCATCAGTCGCATATATTTTAATCACGCTCGACTCTAGCCATAGGAGCTAAATACACGGTTCTGATTGGTTGGAGTTATCTGTTTCTCGTCACGGAGCATACATATAGCACAAATCAAACACCAAGATTCATCAAATTTTCCTATGTACCGCAAAAGAAGAATACCATAGCATTCATCTCAGAAGAAACAATTTTCTGTCATTAGCAGTTACAGAGAATAAGCATCAGTCGCATATATTTTAATCACGCTCGACTCTAGCCATAGGAGCTAAATACACGGTTCTGATTGGTTGGAGTTTTCCGGTTCTCGCCACGTAGCACTACACATAGCACAAATCAAACACCAAGATTCATCAAATTTTCCTATGTACCGCAAAAGAAGAATACCATAGCATTCATCTCAGAAGAAACAATTTTCTGTCATTAGCAGTTACAGAGAATAAGCATCAGTCGCATATATTTTAATCACGCTCGACTCTAGCCATAGGAGCTAAATACACGGTTCTGATTGGTTGGAGTTATCTGTTTCTCGTCACGGAGCATACATATAGCACAAATCAAACACCAAGATTCATCAAATTTTCCTATGTACCGCAAAAGAAGAATACCATAGCATTCATCTCAGAAGAAACAATTTTCTGTCATTAGCAGTTACAGAGAATAAGCATCAGTCGCACATATTTTAATCACGCTCGACTCTAGCCATAGGAGCTAAATACACGGTTCTGATTGGTTGGAGTTATCTGTTTCTCGCCACGTAGCATACATATAGCACAAATCAAACACCAAGATTCATCAAATTTTCCTATGTACCGCAAAAGAAGAATACCATAGCATTCATCTCAGAAGAAACAATTTTCTGTCATTAGCAGTTACAGAGAATAAGCATCAGTCGCATATATTTTAATCACGCTCGACTCTAGCCATAGGAGCTAAATACACGGTTCTGATTGGTTGGAGTTATCTGTTTCTCGCCACGTAGCATACATATAGCACAAATCAAACACCAAGATTCATCAAATTTTCCTATGTACCGCAAAAGAAGAATACCATAGCATTGATCTCAGAAGAAACAATTTTCTGTCATTAGCAGTTACAGAGAATAAGCATCAGTCGCATATATTTTAATCACGCTCGACTCTAGCCATAGGAGCTAAATACACGGTTCTGATTGGTTGGAGTTATCTGTTTCTCGCCACGTAGCATACGTATAGCACAAATCAAACACCAAGATTCATCAAATTTTCCTATGTACCGCAAAAGAAGAATACCATAGCATTGATCTCAGAAGAAACAATTTTCTGTCATTAGCAGTTACAGAGAATAAGCATCAGTCGCATATATTTTAATCACGCTCGACTCTAGCCATAGGAGCTAAATACACGGTTCTGATTGGTTGGAGTTATCTGTTTCTCGCCACGTAGCATACATATAGCACAAATCAAACACCAAGATTCATCAAATTTTCCTATGTACCGCAAAAGAAGAATACCATAGCATTGATCTCAGAAGAAACAATTTTCTGTCATTAGCAGTTACAGAGAATAAGCATCAGTCGCATATATTTTAATCACGCTCGACTCTAGCCATAGGAGCTAAATACACGGTTCTGATTGGTTGGAGTTATCTGTTTCTCGTCACGGAGCATACATATAGCACAAATCAAACACCAAGATTCATCAAATTTTCCTATGTACCGCAAAAGAAGAATACCATAGCATTGATCTCAGAAGAAACAATTTTCTGTCATTAGCAGTTACAGAGAATAAGCATCAGTCGCATATATTTTAATCACGCTCGACTCTAGCCATAGGAGCTAAATACACGGTTCTGATTGGTTGGAGTTATCTGTTTCTCGCCACGTAGCATACATATAGCACAAATCAAACACCAAGATTCATAAAATTTTCCTATGTACCGCAAAAGAAGAATACCATAGCATTGATCTCAGAAGAAACAATTTTCTGTCATTAGCAGTTACAGAGAATAAGCATCAGTCGCATATATTTTAATCACGCTCGACTCTAGCCATAGGAGCTAAATACACGGTTCTGATTGGTTGGAGTTATCTGTTTCTCGCCACGTAGCATACATTTAGCACAAATCAAACACCAAGATTCATCAAATTTTCCTATGTACCGCAAAAGAAGAATACCATAGCATTGATCTCAGAAGAAACAATTTTCTGTCATTAGCAGTTACAGAGAATAAGCATCAGTCGCATATATTTTAATCACGCTCGACTCTAGCCATAGGAGCTAAATACACGGTTCTGATTGGTTGGAGTTATCTGTTTCTCGCCACGTAGCATACATATAGCACAAATCAAACACCAAGATTCATCAAATTTTCCTATGTACCGCAAAAGAAGAATACCATAGCATTGATCTCAGAAGAAACAATTTTCTGTCATTAGCAGTTACAGAGAATAAGCATCAGTCGCATATATTTTAATCACGCTCGACTCTAGCCATAGGAGCTAAATACACGGTTCTGATTGGTTGGAGTTATCTGTTTCTCGCCACGTAGCATACATATAGCACAAATCAAACACCAAGATTCATCAAATTTTCCTATGTACCGCAAAAGAAGAATACCATAGCATTGATCTCAGAAGAAACAATTTTCTGTCATTAGCAGTTACAGAGAATAAGCATCAGTCGCATATATTTTAATCACGCTCGACTCTAGCCATAGGAGCTAAATACACGGTTCTGATTGGTTGGAGTTATCTGTTTCTCGCCACGTAGCATACATATAGCACAAATCAAACACCAAGATTCATCAAATTTTCCTATGTACCGCAAAAGAAGAATACCATAGCATTGATCTCAGAAGAAACAATTTTCTGTCATTAGCAGTTACAGAGAATAAGCATCAGTCGCATATATTTTAATCACGCTCGACTCTAGCCATAGGAGCTAAATACACGGTTCTGATTGGTTGGAGTTATCTGTTTCTCGCCACGTAGCATACATATAGCACAAATCAAACACCAAGATTCATCAAATTTTCCTATGTACCGCAAAAGAAGAATACCATAGCATTGATCTCAGAAGAAACAATTTTCTGTCATTAGCAGTTACAGAGAATAAGCATCAGTCGCATATATTTTAATCACGCTCGACTCTAGCCATAGGAGCTAAATACACGGTTCTGATTGGTTGGAGTTATCTGTTTCTCGTCACGGAGCATACATATAGCACAAATCAAACACCAAGATTCATCAAATTTTCCTATGTACCGCAAAAGAAAAATACCATAGCATTCATCTCAGAAGAAACAATTTTCTGTCATTAGCAGTTACAGAGAATAAGCATCAGTCGCATATATTTTAATCACGCTCGACTCTAGCCATAGGAGCTAAATACACGGTTCTGATTGGTTGGAGTTATCTGTTTCTCGCCACGTAGCATACATATAGCACAAATCAAACACCAAGATTCATCAAATTTTCCTATGTACCGCAAAAGAAGAATACCATAGCATTGATCTCAGAAGAAACAATTTTCTGTCATTAGCAGTTACAGAGAATAAGCATCAGTCGCATATATTTTAATCACGCTCGACTCTAGCCATAGGAGCTAAATACACGGTTCTGATTGGTTGGAGTTATCTGTTTCTCGCCACGTAGCATACATATAGCACAAATCAAACACCAAGATTCATCAAATTTTCCTATGTACCGCAAAAGAAGAATACCATAGCATTGATCTCAGAAGAAACAATTTTCTGTCATTAGCAGTTACAGAGAATAAGCATCAGTCGCATATATTTTAATCACGCTCAACCCTAGCCACAGGAGCTAAATACACGGTTCTGATTGGTTGGAGTTATCTGTTTCTCGCCACGTAGCATACATATAGCACAAATCAAACACCAAGATTCATCAAATTTTCCTATGTACCGCAAAAGAAGAATATCATAGCATTGATCTCAGAAGAAACAATTTTCTGTCATTAGCAGTTACAGAGAATAAGCATCAGTCGCATATATTTTAATCACGCTCGACTCTAGCCATTGGAGCTAAATACACGGTTCTGATTGGTTGGAGTTATCTGTTTCTCGTCACGGAGCATACATATAGCACAAATCAAACACCAAGATTCATCAAATTTTGCTATGTACCTCAAAAGAAGAATACCATAGCATTCATCTCAGAAGAAACAATTTTCTGTCATTAGCAGTTACAGAGAATAAGCATCAGTCGCATATATTTTAATCACGCTCAACCCTAGCCACAGGAGCTAAATACACGGTTCTGATTGGTTGGAGTTATCCGTTTCTCGCCACGTAGCATACATATAGCACAAATCAAACACCAAGATTCATCAAATTTTCCTATGTACCGCAAAAGAAGAATATCATAGCATTGATCTCAGAAGAAACAATTTTCTGTCATTAGCAGTTACAGAGAATAAGCATCAGTCGCATATATTTTAATCACGCTCGACTCTAGCCATAGGAGCTAAATACACGGTTCTGATTGGTTGGAGTTATCTGTTTCTCGTCACGGAGCATACATATAGCACAAATCAAACACCAAGATTCATCAAATTTTGCTATGTACCTCAAAAGAAGAATACCATAGCATTCATCTCAGAAGAAACAATTTTCTGTCATTAGCAGTTACAGAGAATAAGCATCAGTCGCATATATTTTAATCACGCTCGACTCTAGCCATAGGAGCTAAATACACGGTTCTGATTGGTTGGAGTTATCTGTTTCTCGTCACGGAGCATACATATAGCACAAATCAAACACCAAGATTCATCAAATTTTGCTATGTACCTCAAAAGAAGAATACCATAGCATTCATCTCAGAAGAAACAATTTTCTGTCATTAGCAGTTACAGAGAATAAGCATCAGTCGCATATATTTTAATCACGCTCGACTCTAGCCCTAGGAGCTAAATACACGGTTCTGATTGGTTGGAGTTATCTGTTTCTCGTCACGGAGCATACATATAGCACAAATCAAACACCAAGATTCATCAAATTTTCCTATGTACCTCAAAAGAAGAATACCATAGCATTCATCTCAGAAGAAACAATTTTCTGTCATTAGCAGTTACAGAGAATAAGCATCAGTCGCATATATTTTAATCACGCTCGACTCTAGCCATAGGAGCTAAATACACGGTTCTGATTGGTTGGAGTTTTCCGGTTCTCGCCACGTAGCACTACACATAGCACAAATCAAACACCAAGATTCATCAAATTTTGCTATGTACCTCAAAAGAAGAATACCATAGCATTCATCTCAGAAGAAACAATTTTCTGTCATTAGCAGTTACAGAGAATAAGCATCAGTCGCATATATTTTAATCACGCTCGACTCTAGCCCTAGGAGCTAAATACACGGTTCTGATTGGTTGGAGTTATCTGTTTCTCGTCACGGAGCATACATATAGCACAAATCAAACACCAAGATTCATCAAATTTTGCTATGTACCTCAAAAGAAGAATACCATAGCATTCATCTCAGAAGAAACAATTTTCTGTCATTAGCAGTTACAGAGAATAAGCATCAGTCGCATATATTTTAATCACGCTCGACTCTAGCCATAGGATCTAAATACACGGTTCTGATTGGTTGGAGTTTTCCGGTTCTCGCCACGTAGCACTACACATAGCACAAATCAAACACCAAGATTCATCAAATTTTGCTATGTACCTCAAAAGAAGAATACCATAGCATTCATCTCAGAAGAAACAATTTTCTGTCATTAGCAGTTACAGAGAATAAGCATCAGTCGCATATATTTTAATCACGCTCGACTCTAGCCATAGGAGCTAAATACACGGTTCTGATTGGTTGGAGTTATCTGTTTCTCGTCACGGAGCATACATATAGCACAAATCAAACACCAAGGTTCATCAAATTTTTTTATGTACCTCAAAAGAAGAATACCATAGCATTCATCTCAGAAGAAACAATTTTCTGTCATTAGCAGTTACAGAGAATAAGCATCAGTCGCATATATTTTAATCACGCTCGACTCTAGCCATAGGAGCTAAATACACGGTTCTGATTGGTTGGAGTTATCTGTTTCTCGTCACGGAGCATACATATAGCACAAATCAAACACCAAGATTCATCAAATTTTCCTATGTACCGCAAAAGAAGAATACCATAGCATTCATCTCAGAAGAAAATTTTTTCTGTCATTAGCAGTTACAGAGAATAAGCATCAGTCGCATATATTTTAATCACGCTCGACTCTAGCCATAGGAGCTAAATACACGGTTCTGATTGGTTGGAGTTATTTGTTTCTCGTCACGGAGCATACATATAGCACAAATCAAACACCAAGATTCATCAAATTTTCCTATGTACCGCAAAAGAAGAATACCATAGCATTCATCTCAGAAGAAACAATTTTCTGTCATTAGCAGTTACAGAGAATAAGCATCAGTCGCATATATTTATATCACGCTCGACTCTAGCCATAGGAGCTAAATACACGGTTCTGATTGGTTGGAGTTATCTGTTTCTCGTCACGGAGCATACATATAGCACAAATCAAACACCAAGATTCATCAAATTTTCCTATGTACCGCAAAAGAAGAATACCATAGCATTCATCTCAGAAGAAACAATTTTCTGTCATTAGCAGTTACAGAGAATAAGCATCAGTCGCATATATTTTAATCACGCTCGATTCTAGCCATAGGAGCTAAATACACGGTTCTGATTGTTTGGAGTTATCTGTTTCTCGTCACGGAGCATACATATAGCACAAATCAAACACCAAGATTCATCAAATTTTCCTATGTACCGCAAAAGAAGAATACCATAGCATTCATCTCAGAAGAAACAATTTTCTGTCATTAGCAGTTACAGAGAATAAGCATCAGTCGCATATATTTTAATCACGCTCGACCCTAGCCATAGGAGCTAAATACACGGTTCTGATTGGTTGGAGTTTTCCGGTTCTCGCCACGTAGCACTACACATAGCACAAATCAAACACCAAGATTCATCAAATTTTCCTATGTACCGCAAAAGAAGAATACCATAGCATTCATCTCAGAAGAAACAATTTTCTGTCATTAGCAGTTACAGAGAATAAGCATCAGTCGCATATATTTTAATCACGCTCGACTCTAGCCATAGGAGCTAAATACACGGTTCTGATTGGTTGGAGTTATCTGTTTCTCGTCACGGAGCATACATATAGCACAAATCAAACACCAAGATTCATCAAATTTTCCTATGTACCTCAAAAGAAGAATACCATAGCATTATTCTCAGAAGAAACAATTTTCTGTCATTAGCAGTTACAGAGAATAAGCATCAGTCGCATATATTTTAATCACGCTCGACTCTAGCCATAGGAGCTAAATACACGGTTCTGATTGGTTGGAGTTATCTGTTTCTCGTCACGGAGCATACATATAGCACAAATCAAACACCAAGATTCATGAAATTTTCCTATGTACCGCAAAAGAAGAATACCATAGCATTCATCTCAGAAGAAACAATTTTCTGTCATTAGCAGTTACAGAGAATAAGCATCAGTCGCATATATTTTAATCACGCTCGACTCTAGCCATAGGAGCTAAATACACGGTTCTGATTGGTTGGAGTTATCTGTTTGTCGTCACGGAGCATACATATAGCACAAATCAAACACCAAGATTCATCAAATTTTCCTATGTACCGCAAAAGAAGAATACCATAGCATTCATCTCAGAAGAAACAATTTTCTGTCATTAGCAGTTACAGAGAATAAACATCAGTCGCATATATTTTAATCACGCTCGACTCTAGCCATAGGAGCTAAATACACGGTTCTGATTGGTTGGAGTTATCTGTTTCTCGTCACGGAGCATACATATAGCACAAATCAAACACAAAGATTCATCAAATTTTGCTATGTACCTCAAAAGAAGAATACCATAGCATTAATCTCAGAAGAAACAATTTTCTGTCATTAGCAGTTACAGAGAATAAGCATCAGTCGCATATATTTTAATCACGCTCGACCCTAGCCATAGGAGCTAAATACACGGTTCTGATTGGTTGGAGTTTTCCGGTTCTCGCCACGTAGCACTACACATAGCACAAATCAAACACCAAGATTCATCAAATTTTCCTATGTACCGCAAAAGAAGAATACCATAGCATTCATCTCAGAAGAAACAATTTTCTGTCATTAGCAGTTACAGAGAATAAGCATCAGTCGCATATATTTTAATCACGCTCGACTCTAGCCATAGGAGCTAAATACACGGTTCTGATTGGTTGGAGTTTTCCGGTTCTCGCCACGTAGCACTACACATAGCACAAATCAAACACCAAGATTCATCAAATTTTCCTATGTACCGCAAAAGAAGAATACCATAGCATTCATCTCAGAAGAAACAATTTTCTGTCATTAGCAGTTACAGAGAATAAGCATCAGTCGCATATATTTTAATCACGCTCGACTCTAGCCATAGGAGCTAAATACACGGTTCTGATTGGTTGGAGTTATCTGTTTCTCGTCACGGAGCATACATATAGCACAAATCAAACACCAAGATTCATCAAATTTTGCTATGTACCTCAAAAGAAGAATACCATAGCATTAATCTCAGAAGAAACAATTTTCTGTCATTAGCAGTTACAGAGAATAAGCATCAGTCGCATATATTTTAATCACGCTCGACCCTAGCCATAGGAGCTAAATACACGGTTCTGATTGGTTGGAGTTTTCCGGTTCTCGCCACGTAGCACTACACATAGCACAAATCAAACACCAAGATTCATCAAATTTTCCTATGTACCGCAAAAGAAGAATACCATAGCATTCATCTCAGAAGAAACAATTTTCTGTCATTAGCAGTTACAGAGAATAAGCATCAGTCGCATATATTTTAATCACGCTCGACTCTAGCCATAGGAGCTAAATACACGGTTCTGATTGGTTGGAGTTATCTGTTTCTCGTCACGGAGCATACATATAGCACAAATCAAACACCAAGATTCATCAAATTTTCCTATGTACCGCAAAAGAAGAATACCATAGCATTCATCTCAGAAGAAACAATTTTCTGTCATTAGCAGTTACAGAGAATAAGCATCAGTCGCATATATTTTAATCACGCTCGACTCTAGCCATAGGAGCTAAATACACGGTTCTGATTGGTTGGAGTTTTCCGGTTCTCGCCACGTAGCACTACACATAGCACAAATCAAACACCAAGATTCATCAAATTTTCCTATGTACCGCAAAAGAAGAATACCATAGCATTCATCTCAGAAGAAACAATTTTCTGTCATTAGCAGTTACAGAGAATAAGCATCAGTCGCATATATTTTAATCACGCTCGACTCTAGCCATAGGAGCTAAATACACGGTTCTGATTGGTTGGAGTTATCTGTTTCTCGTCACGGAGCATACATATAGCACAAATCAAACACCAAGATTCATCAAATTTTCCTATGTACCGCAAAACAAGAATACCATAGCATTCATCTCAGAAGAAACAATTTTCTGTCATTAGCAGTTACAGAGAATAAGCATCAGTCGCATATATTTTAATCACGCTCGACTCTAGCCATAGGAGCTAAATACACGGTTCTGATTGGTTGGAGTTATCTGTTTCTCGCCACGTAGCATACATATAGCACAAATCAAACACCAAGATTCATCAAATTTTCCTATGTACCGCAAAAGAAGAATACCATAGCATTCATCTCAGAAGAAACAATTTTCTGTCATTAGCAGTTACAGAGAATAAGCATCAGTCGCATATATTTTAATCACGCTCGACTCTAGCCATAGGAGCTAAATACACGGTTCTGATTGGTTGGAGT
>NC_137467.1:3778584-3983061 GCF_964235325.1 Thermobia domestica | reverse complement strand
ATAGGACCACCCCCCCTTAAATTTCGGAAATTGCCAAATCTAAAAATTTGGTATGGTAGCCTAGGACCATAGTATGTACCTCTATCAATATTGGGTGTCTATGTCGTTCCCTTTCATGGGTAAAAAATTGCCAAAAATTCAAATTTCGGGGGTTTTTGACCTAATTTATCCCCTTTGATGAGGTGTTATTACCTTATATAGTTATATGGGCGTATAGAGGGGTCCATTACCTTTCATAAGACATGGGTATATTAATGCACCCCTTGAAAAATTTGGGAGGGGTACCTTGGCCCACCCCTTCAATTTTGGAAATTGCCCAATTTCAACATTGGGTATTATAGTATAGGACCCTAATATGTATTAGGTTAAATTTGGGCGGTCCACCTCATTCCCTTTTAGGGGTACAAAATTGCCAAAATATAAACGTAAGCAATACGTTATACCACGTGTTTGGTTTTTGGTCGATTTTATCCCCTTTGATGAGGTGTTATTATCCTATATAGTTATATGGTCATGTATAGGGGTCCATTACCTTTCATAAGATATGGGTATATTTGTGCACTCCTTTAAAAATTTGGGAGGGGTACTTTGGCCCACCCCTTAAATTTTGGAAATTGTCCAATCTAACATTTGGTATTATAGTACCGGATCCTAACATGTATTATGATAAATTTGGGTGGTCCACCTCGTTCCCTTCTAGGGGTACAAAATTGTCAAAATATAAACGTAAGCAATACGTTATACCACGTGTTTGGTTTTGGGTCGATTTTATCCCCTTTGATGAGGTGTTATTATCCTATATAGTTATATGGTCATGTATAGGGGTCCATTACCTTTCATAAGATATGGGTATATTTGTGCACTCCTTTAAAAATTTGGGAGGGGTACTTTGGCCCACCCCTTAAATTTTGGAAATTGCCCAATTTAAACATTTGGTATTATAGTACTGGACCCTAACATGTATTATGATAAATTTGGGTGGTCCACCTCGTTCCCTTCTAGGGGTACAAAATTGTCAAAATATAAACGTAAGCAATACGTTGTACCACGTGTTTGGTCTTTTGGCCCAATTTATCCTCTTGGATGAGGTCCTATTACCTTATATGGTTATATGGTTATGTATAGGGGTCTATTCCCTATCATAAGACATAGGTACATTTGTGCACTCCTTTAAAAATTTGGGAGGGATACTTTGGCCCACCCCTTAAATTTTAGAAATTGCTCATTTTATATATTTGGTATTATAGTACTGGACCCTAATATGTATTATGATAAATTTGGGTGGTCCACCTCGTTCCCTTCTAGGGGTACAAAATTGCCAAAATATAAACGTAAGCAATACGTAGTACCACGTGTTTGGTTTTTTTGTCGATTTTATTTCCTTTGATGAGGTGTTATTATCCTATATAGTTATATGGTCATATATAGGAGTCCATTACCTTTCATAAGATATGGGTATGTTTGTACACTCCTTTAAAAATTTGGGAGGGGTACTTTGGCCCACCCCTTAAATTTTGGAAGTTGCCCAATTTAAACATTTGGTATTATAGTACTGGACCCTAACATGTATTATGATAAATTTGGGTGGTCCACCTCGTTCCCTTTTAGGGGTACAAAATTGCCAAAATATAAACGTAAGCATTACGTTGTACCACGTGTTTGGTTTTTGACCTAATTTATTCCTTTGGATGAGGTCCTATTACCTTATATGGTAATGTATAGGTGTTCATTCCCTATCATAAGACATAGGTACATTGATGCACCCCGGGAGGGGATTCGGTATCATAGTACATGACTCAACATGTATTATGATAAATTTGGGTGGTCCACATCGTTCTCTTTTAGGGGTACAAAATTGTTAAAATATAAACATAAACAATATGTTGTACCATGTGTTTGGTTTTTGGCCCAATTTCTCCCCTTTGAGGAGGTTCTATTACCTTATATGGTTATATGGTCATGTATATAGGTTCATTTCCTATCATAAGATATGGGTACATTGATGTATCCTTTAAAAATTTGGGAGGGGTATCTTGGCTCATCCACTCGGTTTTAGAAATTGTTTAATATAAGCATTTGGTATCATAGTACAGGTCTCCAATATGTACCACTATAAATTTGGATGGTCCACATCGTTCCCTTTTCATAGGTAAAGAACTACCAAAAATCAAATTTCGGAGGTTATTGACCTCTATTTAGCATGTTATATGGATATGTACAGAGGTTTATTACCTTTATATGTTTATGTTCCCTTTTAAATTTGGGAATTATCAAATAACAAAATTCGGTAAACGTTTTCTAAGCCCCATTGTAGATGTTGATGTTCCTCTTATGGCCAAATATTCAAAATTTAAATGTTATTGACCGGCTTTATTATTGAATAAGTACAGGATTTATTACTTTTTTCATAAGACACAGGTGTATTTGTGTACCAATCTTAAATTTTGGAAGGGGTACATTTCTTATTGTCGTATCAATAATTGGTAATTGGATAGTATCTCATTCATTGGGTAAATCATTATGATCACGTGATCGGTTATTGACCTATGATGGGATTAGGAGTCCAGGACATTGGTACATTGAAACTTTGTAGGATAATTTGATAATGCGTCATTGGTTTTGATTATTCCCGCCAAATATAAACGTAAGCAAGACGTTGTACCACGTGATTGTCCTTGATGAGGTAGTGTACAGGGATTCATTTCCTTTGTTGTGGTACTTCTTAAGTTTGAGTACACACACACACTTCTAGAAAACAGTTGGTTCTACTCAGGTAAACAATTGACGGACATTATTGACCTTATTGAACATATAATGATATGATTAACTCTAAGACTTAGGTATATCAAGAGAAGTATTCTTTAAATTTGGGAATGGTGATAAACAGAATTTTAACATAAGGTGTGAAATTTGAAACAATACATTGAACTTTAGTCACAGCTCATAGTCTAAGATCATTGGTGGTGATTGATTTGAAATCTGATAGCTAACCTTATTGAATCTTATGACTCATAGACGAAAGGCAATACACGCTACAACAGTTTAAAATTTAATCATAAGGTGATGTAATCTGACACTAGCAAAGTTATTGTTAATGCAATTTGATTGGATGATCACTATCTTTCCTGCAATCTGATTGGTTGATCACTATCTTTCGTGCAATCTGATTGGTTGATGATTTTCAAATCTTTGCTGTATTCAGTTTTATGTTTTGTTTAACATTTAAAAATCTTGGTTTCGTTCAACATTTTGCACTCACTGATAAATATGATCAAAACCGTTTATTTGTTAATCGAATAGTTAAAAACCGGATAAAGTTTGACGGTTAACCTTGAAACGTGAAATTTTTTTTAGTTTGAAATTTTTTTGTTTGAAACTTTTTGTTTGAAAATTCTTGCTTTCAAATTTTTGTTTGAATTTTTTGTTTCAGAATTTTGTTTGAAATTTTTTTTGACAACCTTTGTTTCAATTTTTTTTTGTTTAAAAATTTTTCGTTTGAAATTTTTAAAATTTTTTTCGTTTCAAAATTTTGTTTAAAATTTTTGTTTGAAATTTTTTCGTTTCCAAATTTTTTTGTTTGAAATTTTTTTCGTTTGAAAATTTTGTTTGAATTTTTTTCGTTTGAAATTTTTTGTTTGAATTTTTTTCGTTTCAAAATTTTGTTTAAAATTTTTGTTTGAAATTTTTGTTTCAAAGTTTGGTTTGACATTTTTAAAAGTTAGTAAAGAACCGGAACTGTTTAGAGTAAAAACCTCTGGCAACATTATGGTGCAATAGTACACGTCAGAACATGATAATGCAACGTCATCAGTTTTGCATCATCGTTCGAGTTAGTATTCATGATAACGTCATCATGGCTACTTGTCTGCAGTTTCTAAACACACGTGACGTGATGAAATCATTTACCAAGATTAATGATTTACAACAGAATGTACCTTATAGAATCTTAGCTAGCGAAAAAATCCCTACAAAATTTGGATTAAGAATCGTAGTGAAGCTTGAAAATGATAAGAATATAATTTTACCAGCAAGATATTTACCCATGGAAGCATCAAAACAAGAAGAACTGCTGCGTATCTTAAATACTGGATCTGTATCTTTATGTTACAAAGGATTCTTGGGTCGAAGTCATCAACTTGAATTTAGTACACAGCCAGATTCGTCAGCAAAATCATGAATTCAAACGTCAGCACATTTCTTTCCAATGACGTCAGCCGTAGTTGTATGAATTTGGTTGGTCGGCATGACGTCAGCAACTGTGATGAAATCATGAATTCAAACGTCAGCACATTCCTTACCAATGACGTCAGCAATAACTATAAACCAGCAAATACAGTGTCATCCCACGAAATCATTTGAGCAAGTGCTTTTCAGGAGGAAAGATGTGTACTTCTAACGATAAAGAATTCATCTTCGCAAGCTATTATCCAATAAATATATTTCAAACAAAACATGTGATGATTGGATTCAGTGCTAGAACATTTGAACCTGTGATTCGATTGGGCAAAGCAGAACAATTTGGTGTACAACTGACCTGTGAAGAATGGCCAATATTATGTTCACGAATCGACCAAATGAACGATTATTTTCATGATGGGCTAAATGTGACCATAGTCAAATCATTAGGCTCAAATCATGAAGTGGTGCTGCGTACAGTCCTCGAAGAGAAGATGGTGCTGCTACGTAAAAAGAGTACATTCCATGTCCCTCGCAACATGGTGTATCTAACGGAAACAGAATGGAACAAATTCATCAGCGTATTTCAGTGTGTGAAACATGCAGTGGAAGTGTGCAACAAAACAAGTATATTCCTGAAAAAGTACTATTTTGAAAAATGTGTTATGCATATTGTACAACATGTATCTAGATATTGTGATGGTTGTCAACATCGTTCGTGGGTGCATAACTGTATTGATAAACAGTTTATTTGTGATCAAATGGACATTGAGTTTCCACCAATTGATATTGCATTAGACCTTAAAAGACTTCAATTGGAATTAAAATTATATGCTAAAGTCAAACTAGTGCAAGAAGTTCAAAATACATTCTATCGACAATATCCAGAACCACTATCTGGCATGGATGTATGTGGAGTGTAATAAAATGATCCATTTCAATGAATTGTGTTTTTTCATTTCAAGTACAACCCCAGGTTCTGACGTGTACTATTGCACCACAATGTTGTCAAAGGTTTTTGTTCTAAACAGTTCCAGTTCTTTACTAATGGGTGCACAAACTTTTAAAAATGTCAACTCAAACTTTGAAACAAAAATTTAGAACAAAAAATCTTTGAAACAAAATTTTGAAACGAAAAAAAATTCAAACAAAAAATTTCAAACGAAAAAAATTCAAACAAAATTTTGAAGCGAAAAAATTTCAAACAAAATTTTGAAACAAAATTTTCAAACAAAAATTTCGAAACAAAAAATTTTAAACAAAAAATTTGGAAACGAAAAAATGTCAAACCAAAGTTTCAAATTTTTTAAATGTTAAAACAAAACTGAATGCAGAAAAAGATTTAAAACTCATCAACCTATCAGATTGCACGAAAGATAGTGATCAACCAATCAGATTGCAGGAAAGATAGTGATCATCCAATCAAATTGCATTAACAATAACTTTGCTAGTGTCAGATTACATCACCTTATGATTAAATTTTAAACTGTTGTAGCATGTATTGCCTTTCGTCTATGAGTCATAAGATTCAATAAGGTTAGCTATCAGATTTCAAATCAATCACCACCAATGATCTTAGACTATGAGCTGTGACTAAAGTTCAATGTATTGTTTCAAATTTCACACCTTATGTTAAAATTCTGTTTATCACCATTCCCAAATTTAAAGAATACTTCTCTTGATATACCTAAGTCTTAGAGTTAATCATATCATTATATGTTCAATAAGGTCAATAATGTCCGTCAATTGTTTACCTGAGTAGAACCAACTGTTTTCTAGAAGTGTGTGTGTGTACTCAAACTTAAGAAGTACCACAACAAAGGAAATGAATCCCTGTACACTACCTCATCAAGGACAATCACGTGGTACAACGTCTTGCTTACGTTTATATTTGGCGGGAATAATCAAAACCAATGACGCATTATCAAATTATCCTACAAAGTTTCAATGTACCAATGTCCTGGACTCCTAATCCCATCATAGGTCAATAACCGATCACGTGATCATAATGATTTACCCAATGAATGAGATACTATCCAATTACCAATTATTGATACGACAATAAGAAATGTACCCCTTCCAAAATTTAAGATTGGTACACAAATACACCTGTGTCTTATGAAAAAAGTAATAAATCCTGTACTTATTCAATAATAAAGCCGGTCAATAACATTTAAATTTTGAATATTTGGCCATAAGAGGAACATCAACATCTACAATGGGGCTTAGAAAACGTTTACCGAATTTTGTTATTTGATAATTCCCAAATTTAAAAGGGAACATAAACATATAAAGGTAATAAACCTCTGTACATATCCATATAACATGCTAAATAGAGGTCAATAACCTCCGAAATTTGATTTTTGGTAGTTCTTTACCTATGAAAAGGGAACGATGTGGACCATCCAAATTTATAGTGGTACATATTGGAGACCTGTACTATGATACCAAATGCTTATATTAAACAATTTCTAAAACCGAGTGGATGAGCCAAGATACCCCTCCCAAATTTTTAAAGGATGCATCAATGTACCCATATCTTATGATAGGAAATGAACCTATATACATGACCATATAACCATATAAGGTAATAGAACCTCCTCAAAGGGGAGAAATTGGGCCAAAAACCAAACACATGGTACAACATATTGCTTATGTTTATATTTTAACAATTTTGTACCCCTAAAAGAGAACGATGTGGACCACCCAAATTTATCATAATACATGTTGAGTCATGTACTATGATACCGAATCCCCTCCCGGGGTGCATCAATGTACCTATGTCTTATGATAGGGAATGAACACCTATACATTACCATATAAGGTAATAGGACCTCATCCAAAGGAATAAATTAGGTCAAAAACCAAACACGTGGTACAACGTAATGCTTACGTTTATATTTTGGCAATTTTGTACCCCTAAAAGGGAACGAGGTGGACCACCCAAATTTATCATAATACATGTTAGGGTCCAGTACTATAATACCAAATGTTTAAATTGGGCAACTTCCAAAATTTAAGGGGTGGGCCAAAGTACCCCTCCCAAATTTTTAAAGGAGTGTACAAACATACCCATATCTTATGAAAGGTAATGGACTCCTATATATGACCATATAACTATATAGGATAATAACACCTCATCAAAGGAAATAAAATCGACAAAAAAACCAAACACGTGGTACTACGTATTGCTTACGTTTATATTTTGGCAATTTTGTACCCCTAGAAGGGAACGAGGTGGACCACCCAAATTTATCATAATACATATTAGGGTCCAGTACTATAATACCAAATATATAAAATGAGCAATTTCTAAAATTTAAGGGGTGGGCCAAAGTATCCCTCCCAAATTTTTAAAGGAGTGCACAAATGTACCTATGTCTTATGATAGGGAATAGACCCCTATACATAACCATATAACCATATAAGGTAATAGGACCTCATCCAAGAGGATAAATTGGGCCAAAAGACCAAACACGTGGTACAACGTATTGCTTACGTTTATATTTTGACAATTTTGTACCCCTAGAAGGGAACGAGGTGGACCACCCAAATTTATCATAATACATGTTAGGGTCCAGTACTATAATACCAAATGTTTAAATTGGGCAATTTCCAAAATTTAAGGGGTGGGCCAAAGTACCCCTCCCAAATTTTTAAAGGAGTGCACAAATATACCCATATCTTATGAAAGGTAATGGACCCCTATACATGACCATATAACTATATAGGATAATAACACCTCATCAAAGGGGATAAAATCGACCCAAAACCAAACACGTGGTATAACGTATTGCTTACGTTTATATTTTGACAATTTTGTACCCCTAGAAGGGAACGAGGTGGACCACCCAAATTTATCATAATACATGTTAGGATCCGGTACTATAATACCAAATGTTAGATTGGACAATTTCCAAAATTTAAGGGGTGGGCCAAAGTACCCCTCCCAAATTTTTAAAGGAGTGCACAAATATACCCATATCTTATGAAAGGTAATGGACCCCTATACATGACCATATAACTATATAGGATAATAACACCTCATCAAAGGGGATAAAATCGACCAAAAACCAAACACGTGGTATAACGTATTGCTTACGTTTATATTTTGGCAATTTTGTACCCCTAAAAGGGAATGAGGTGGACCGCCCAAATTTAACCTAATACATATTAGGGTCCTATACTATAATACCCAATGTTGAAATTGGGCAATTTCCAAAATTGAAGGGGTGGGCCAAGGTACCCCTCCCAAATTTTTCAAGGGGTGCATTAATATACCCATGTCTTATGAAAGGTAATGGACCCCTCTATACGCCCATATAACTATATAAGGTAATAACACCTCATCAAAGGGGATAAATTAGGTCAAAAACCCCCGAAATTTGAATTTTTGGCAATTTTTTACCCATGAAAGGGAACGACATAGACACCCAATATTGATAGAGGTACATACTATGGTCCTAGGCTACCATACCAAATTTTTAGATTTGGCAATTTCCGAAATTTAAGGGGGGGTGGTCCTATGTACCCCTGCCAAAATTTAGGGGGTGGGCCAAGGTACCCCTGCCAAAATTTAGAGGGGGTGGTCCTAAGTACCCCTAGGTCATTGACCCTGGGCCAGGTCATTGACCTTTCACCCCGGTCATAAAAGAGAGTGAGGATGAGTCATTCGCGCCAACGTCGGGGACTACTACTATAGCATATTTGAATGGCGATGAGGTGGCATTCCCAACGGTATGCAGCGTGTACCAATGATTTCTTTGGAAGAGGAGTTATTGAGGGAAACTTTGGCCTCAGCGTAGTCCCGTTTACTGTCGTCCACCAGAGGAGACAAGAAATAAGGATTTGTAGTGCCATCTCGCTTATAGAACTCTCGTCTTGTTCCGAATCTGGAAGATATTTTCTCGTTTCATTTTGATTTTCAAAAAGCTCTCCACGCCTCGTTCTGAAAATATGTATGTATAATTTATAATTTACTATTATATAATTTATAATTTATATCAGGGTTGAAAAATCATTTTTGATGATTTTTTTTATTTAAATGTTTTTTTTTTTATTTAAATCAAACCTTTCTCCTCATATAATACATGTCACGAACTGAAGAAAAAGCATTACGAATTAGTATTAAATGCCAATTATGCCATTTAAGTGAAAGTATTGGGGTTGAATTTTGAATTAATCCCTAATCGTTAAACTATATCAATCCCAAACAATGTTCCTCAACAATTTTAAATTATGACTTTTTTTTTTGGTAAATTATAGACTTTCAGCCAAGCATCATCCCTATTTATTCTAGGATCATGGTTCATACCTCATTCTTTTCAAAATATGAACAGTCTTTAAAACGGTAACTGTCACATTTTTCCTATCATGTCCGTGAAGCGGAAAATTTTGAGAGAAGTCGGGATTTTTTCTGATTTTTTTTTTCAAATTTCGATCCCCTGTCGACTCTCCTGTGTTAACGCACAGATCACAAAATCAACTGGGAAATACTAAAGGTGTACTAAATGTGTGTACAAAATTTCAAGCTTCTATCTTGAATAGTAAGGGTGGGGAAAATATTAATAATGAGCTAAGAACATCCCCACAATACCCCAGATGACCCGGATGTAATATAAAAATTTCCTCGGACATTCCTATTTATCGTAGAATCATGATTTGTACATTATTCTCTTCAGAATAAAACAGTTTCAAACGATACCATTGAAATGTCTCCATCGTGTAGGCTATCTGGGGCTGGAAAATCACGAAAAAAGGAATTTTCTGTTAAGAAATATCCCTTTTTTATTTTTTACCCCTCTGTACCGTCTCTGTTTAAAGGAAAAGATCTGAAACAAATCTGAAAAAAGCTAAGAGGTGCAGTGATGAGTGTCCAAAATTTCAAACCTCTAGATGCAAAAGTAAGCCCGCGAAAAATAATATCCACAAATACCCCAGATTCCCCTACAAAACAGGATCTCAGATAACAGTTTCCTGAGACATCCCTATTTATCCTAAGATCATGGTTCGTACATCATTCTCTTCAGAATAGAACAGCCTTTCAGATGGTATTATTCGTATGTCTCCATCTTAGAGTGAAAAGTCGCGAAGAAAGCTATTTTCGTTAAAAATATTCTCTTTTTTTTTTCTTACATTTTTGCCCCTCTGGATCCCCCTGTTTTCACTCAGAGATCTGAAATCATCTGAAAAATACTAAGTGTGCACTGAACAAGTGTGCAGAATTTCAGTCTTTTGAATGCAAAATGTAGAACCGCCAAAAAATAATTAAAATGGGCACAACGAAAGATATCTTTTTTAAATTTATGACGTCATCACATCCTAAGTCTCGACGCAGAGAAGCGTGAAAACATATGTAACATGCTCTACAATGCCTTCAGTCCTGAAAAAAAACGAAGTAAAAAGCTTTATTGCTGCTTTTTAATCGAATAATGAAGATTTTATCCTATCACCTAAAAATAGGTGATATAATTTAAAAAGTTAAGCGTTAAGGAAAAAGTACAGCAACGCTTATCAAAGTGATACTTTTTTTTTTCCACAAAAGTTACTGATATTTGGCAGGGGCATATTTTAAAGGAAATTGTAACTAGCTTACGGTAGGAAATACATAAATTTTGCCTAAAGCTGTAAAATTAAAAAAAAAAAAATTCGGATAGGGGATAGGACACTTCTAAATACGTCCTATTATCTGGGAACAAATACATAGACGCGCAGACAAAAGAATCTTCGTCTTAAATGTCGGGGATGGTGATTTACCCGTTGGAATAGTTAACGATTTACAATATAAACCCTATGTTACGAAGAGAAGAAAACAGGATTGCCCTGTTACCCGTTCAAAACGGGATTTTCCCTAATCATCCTCTGCATGACAATTGTTTTCATACTATGCTCTACATGCTGTACATTTAAGTCTGATTTTATTAAGTATGATTATCATCTTTCATAATCGAAATAATAGAACAGAAACGGAACTTTACTTATTTTCAGTTTAAATTATTTCGGGATTTGATTTAAATCAACGATTTTTATTTTTAAAAAATCAAGTGATTTAAATCTTGATTTAAATCGTGATTTATAATCAGACTGATTTAAATCAATCCGCCCTGATTTATATGCAAATTATCTTGTTAATTTCATATAGAAGTTATCAAGACGAGCCGTACATACGTCACGAGAGGTTCAAGGTGTGATATTACATTTAAATCGTATTTATTATTCGAGTATATTGTGTAATAACTTGCATATGCGTTTTTAAACGTACATTTCTTCTGTACAATTACTTCATCAATATATAGCCTTTACATTATGAAAAATGTAACACTAACACAGTATTTGAGATCTAAACTAGTACTGCCCACCAGATTCATGAACTTGCTTGTCTTATCTTTATTTATTTATTTATTTATTTATTTATTTATTTACATAGCACGTCCAGAAAGTAAGTTCCGTTTCAATTTATCTCCGCTGCAGCGCTGCAATTGCAGTTCCGCCCATGCGCGGTAGACGCTCTGTATCAAGGAGAAGAAACGTGCGCCATTTGGAGATCGCTGTCAGTCACGTACGCTTTGTTGTGCTTGTTTACAATGTCGGTGTTGACTGAAAATCCCGCCGCTTGTGAAATCAGAGCGGTAATTCGTTTTCTGAATGCGAGGAAAGTGAAACCAAGTGGAATTTATCGGCAAATTTGCGATGTTTACGGACAAAATGCGATGAGTGATCTAATGGTGAGAAGATGGGTCCGACAATTCAATGAAGGACGTAGTGACGTGCACGATATAGAACGAAGTGGGCGTCCATCTTTGGTTACAGAAGAACTGGTTCACGCGATGCTCTGACCTCGCTCCTAGCGACTTTCGTCTGTTCTTACTTCTCAAGTCTTTCCTTGGCGGTCAACACTTCAACAACGACGACGAGCTGAAAGAAACTGTTTCCAACTGGTTGAAGACACAGGCGGCAAACTTCTATGAAGAAGGTATACAAAACCTTGTGCCACGCTATGACAAATGCCTGAAAAATTTCGCAGTTACGTGGAAAAGTAGTTTAAGAGTTGTAGAATTTTGTGCAATAAATAATTTTTCTGTATCTGTACACAATTTAATTTTATTACCAAACGGAACTTACTTTCTGGATGTGCCTCGTATTTAATTAACAATCACCAATACAGCTCATAGGCCATTTTGTACTGGATGTCTAACAACAACAACAATGGAAAGGATTTGGGAAGGTATCGTTCAGTGCCTGTTTAGTACGTACGATCCCGGCATTTGCCTAGTAGGACTAAAGAAAACCCTGAGAAACCCGAGTTGGGATTATTGCCAGCGGGAATCGAATCCACGACCTCCCGAATGCGAAGCCAACACTCTACCACATAAGCTACTTCGCTCGGTGACAAGACAAGAATTATCATGTGTCCAGAGCCGCTTTGAGTTTAAAACGATACTTCTTGTCTCAACCCATCCAATACTATTGTCTTGTAATCTAAAAAGAAAGACAATAGAAATGAAAGGATGGGGAGAAATGGTGAAATCAGAAACCTTTGATCATGAGGGAACGGAGGGCAAAATCAAAATGTGACGGGGCTGCACTGGGGCAGAATTTCCACAAGAATATCAGGTCTTTAATGGAAATTTAATTTGTCTCAAGGCCAAAGTTCATGTTAACAGTTACTCGGGAGACTTCGTTCCCTGGAAGTATACCTGAATCAAACATTGGGTGGAATAGTTAGACCCTCAGACAGTTCAGTGATGTTCACAACAAACTTACACGGTTTTGGGATAGAACTAACAAAGGAACTTAAATGAGCTCACATCGAAGTCTACTGTAAAATTGCACTTGGAGCAAGGAAGTTCCATGCAAACAGCACTCAGAAAATAACAGCTGAGATTGCGAACTGGAAACACCCGAGAGCGATGGTGAAATGTTGCCTAACAGAAAGCAACTAATCACCAGGAAGTGTTCACCCTGCTTCTGGTTTGCCATAGGCATTGTACATTATGTGAGACACTTTGTCGTTCCAGTAGCCCTATGTTATGAATCAGCAGGGGCATGTTAGTCGTGCTGTCAAAATGTGCTCCGTGGCGAACTCAGTTAATATTCTCCAGTTTCCGTTGTGTTATTTGCAAAGGGATTCCTTGTCGGAGACAATAAACTCTTAAGATAGAGAAATGAGGCACCATGTGATTAACTTAATTGCAAATCACCGTACTGTTACAAGCATTTTGTCCGAACAGTTCTGGACATAGGAGACAAAGACAGTAAAAATGACAAGCGATTCATCCGATTGTGAATGTCCTGTGTCTGGTGGTAGCACTGATAGAGGTCCGTGTTCGATTTTTGAGTCCTTCCAATGAAATAAGACATTCTACCTGGAAATCCAGTAGTTCAAGCTATGTTCCAAGTCCAGAGAGAAAAGAAAAAGACAATGTTAAGAGTCTTCATCCCGGCGAAATTAAAATACCACTAATTTTACAGTAATTATATGATATCTTCAAATAGATAAAAGATAATTGAAATATGCTACAAGAGCGCCCTAGACAATATTATTTTGCGTGAGCTACCGTTATCACAAGTCACTTAGTGGCTTTCCGTTTTCAGCTGTTTAGAAACGCGAAAATAAATGCCGATTTTCAAAATGGCTCGAAATCGAAAGCAGATAAGTGAGTCATGATAACGGTTTCTCATGTAAAATAATATTGTCTAGGGCGCTCTTGTTCCACATTTCTATTATCTTTTATCTATTTGAAGATATCACATAATTACTGTAAAATTAGCGGTATTTTAATTTCGCCGGGATGAAGACTCTTAACTACGATTACTGGAAGACAGCTGTAACATTATGAGTGAAGTGACCAGAGCCGTAGCTAGAGATTTCTGCGCCCGGGGCGAAGTAGAATTCAGCGCCCCTACACTCACTTTAGCAATCATTATATATATATATATATATATATATATATATATATATAAGAAAAGCAGCTTTTGTTGTTACGCTGAATTTTTATTAATCTTCTTGGAAAGACCATTACAACAACCAAAAACGATCATTATGTATCCTTTTCCAAATAAGAGCTGTTTTCGAGAGTCTTATTTTGGACTTTTTGTTAAACTTGACAAAACTACCTTTGGTTGTATACAAATTCGCTAGGAGAACAGTTATGGAAAGTTACTACTATTTACAACATTTCATACTATTGATAAGAAATGAAATTTTAATACATTAAGAACTATGTGCTTTTAAATTGTTGCAAATGGATGACAGTATTAATTTCCAGTAATAATTCTAAACTTTTTAATTTTATTCTGTATGTGACCACATCAATAGTATGTTAATTTCGATCTCTTAACGGTAAAAAATATTTTGTGAAATGTAATGGAAATTCAGAAGGATCCTTCTTTGTGAATTTCTAAATATTGATCGATGGAGGTGAAAAATATGTTCAATGTTTGTACTTAAAATCCAAAATATACTTTGGCTACTACATATGTCTGAAATTATAGTAATTACTTAATTTCTTAATGAATGAAAGTTCCGAATTTAAGGTACTTATTATTAATTAACATATTAAAATACACTAACACGTACATATATGAAGAATGTGTGTACTTATGTTTTGTATGTATATAGATAGATAAAAACATCACACAACTAGACACGCATACACAAAATAATATGGTGCCGATATATAAAGTTGATGAAAAATGACCTCAATAAATTCCTTCAAATTGGAAGCATTTGATATGTCAATGGAATTTTAAAATAAATCATTGGTAGTGATTAGTGTGTGCAAAAAAGTCGAACTTCGTCGGGCTAAGTTCTGATCCCTTAAGCCCTCATTCTACAACTGCTTGAAGTTCGAAAATGTTATTGTTTCCTTCGTTTACTTTTAGTTTTAATATTCCCGCGCAAACAGCAGCTTGAATGTGCCTCTTCACTCTTCTCACTTTCATACCTTCATTCTCAACGTCGCCCACTGGGGCCAAACCAGGCAATTCTTAGCAAAAACTCGAAGAATGAAATAAAAGATTGACTTGATATAATTTGCTATAATGAAACCTTAATAGTGTACACATAAGATAGTGTGCAGGAAAAGAAGTGATAGCTATTTACAATGAATTCATGGGACATGTAAATTTGGTTATCCACCGAAGCAGGAAAGGTGCTGCTTAGTGACAGAAGATAGGAAATTGACTTTGAATGTGACTATTTCTACATTGCGTGTAGATATTCCGTGACTGGTAAACATGGTGACACGACCGACATGTATGTATCGTTTTGTATATTTAGAATGTTGAGGTAATGTATAATCAATAATCATATTTGGAATGATGTTAATATCAGTATCATATCCCTATGGTAATCCCCTACTTAATATCATATTTGGAAAATGCTGTGGTACTGAAAGCATATAAACTGTAGTCAAACGATAGAATGGCATTTTAGTAGAAAATATGGCATAATAATGTTATGTCTGTCATTTTTTAATATATCGTAGCGGAAACATTGTTCTTACTGTATGCAAAGTGAAAACCTGCACATATTTGCACTTTTAGGAAATATAGCGCATGAAAATGTTTGAGGAAAACCGCATTTTGGATGCAATGCTGCTTTTGAATTGAGGTGGGATGAATGTGAGAGCAAGTGTTAGATTATTAGACGTGTGATCCCCATGCACGCAGTGACAAAGTTGAATATAGATCGATTCTGGGAATTTTGCCGCCAAACCTACTTGGTGCTTCGCCCCCTAGGACCCATCTTGTTACCAACATCCAATCATACTTCTCTGGCATTCGCCAACAGAACTAAACTCTAGTCAAACATGTGTGGTTAATGGTGGCGATATTTTGAAACGTCAATGTTTGCCAAACAATCTATGGACCATAAGGTAGAACCATATTTAAAATGGTGTTGATCAATTCAGTATTGCGTTTTTTTGTGATGCGATGCGTGCACAGAAGTGACATTGGAATCAACTGTAATGAGCCTCCGCTCGCTCCAGCTCAGAGTGTTCCAATCAAGCCCTGAAATCAGCCCACGTAATGCACGATGCAATATATGAAACAAGCTGAACAGGTTACTGATGTTTGTAAATCATAATATGTTTAATACATCTGATAATATATCGAGAACTTGTGATGAGATAATTTTTATGTATTGAAGCGTCCTTGCATCTTCATTGTCATAACGAATCCTCCACAACTTTGAGAAGCAAGAATAAATAATTTTGAGAAGCAAGAACTTTTCTTCAATTTTATTACTCTTCAGTTGTAAAAAGAATAAGTACACTTTTTCCTTTCATGTGTAAGAATGTAAGTCAATCGTAAGTTGCCAAATCAAAGCATATTGCCCACTCGTTTGTTTATGCCAATCATATAATCCGTTATATTATTTAGGCGCGAATATAAGGAATATTTCCTTTTATGATGTAACACTGTGTTTTTGATAAAATAATGTCGAAATAACATTATTGTAGCCACTGCACACACCAAACTAATTGGTTTTCTTTCAATTTTCTGCTTCATATTGCGAATTCTTATTTTTGCCAAGAATTCAGTACCTTGGCTCCACTGTGCGTCGTGATTAATCGGATTGGATAGGGAAAAAAAAAGAAATGAAATCTTTGATTTTTACGTCCCACGGTTATGTCGGTTAGGCTAAAGGAGACGGTGATGATGAGTAACGAATGAAATGGTGGAATGAAGAAAGTGGGAGGAAACGGGAGAACTCCGAGCAAACACACGCACGCAGTGTTTGTCCACCACAAAGTTCACTTGGCGGGGCTGGGATCGAATCCGGGACCCCAAGTACCAGAGGTGAACGCTCTACCACTGAGCCCCCAGGGGTAGAGAAACGTTTTGAACTAAGCAAACTCATCACTATCAAAACGCCGAACACGACTTTGCTCGTTTCTGAATTTGAAAATGCTCCTGCGTACACTATAAGTCATTACTCGGCACCTTGTATACCACATGTCATTAAGAAATCATCTATAACTCTTTAAGTAATAAGTAAAAACTTGTTGTGACTTATTTAAACTTTTGGCTTGCGAGCGAAGCGAGCAAGAAAATTTTTAAGAAATCTACGTATTTCATTGATAACCGACAGCAATATTGATCTAATAGGGCGCCAATACTTTCTGGGGGGCGACTCGTATTTTATTCATGTCCAACACAACTTTTTCTTTCTCCTTGCTCGTTCGGCGCCCCATTGTTGTCAGCGCCCGGGGCGGGCGCCCCGCTGGCCCTCCCTTAGCTACGGCTCTGGAAGTGACATCAGTGGGTCAGGTATATTAATGTAAAAACGAACTAGAAACTACGTCTGCAAACCCTATAGAATATAAGAATATAATGTATGATAAATTGCATTCTGTTTTTCTGGTTGCTCGACAAAGTAAACGAAGTGTTAGTGATGAAGTCTTACCACTTGGACCTTAGAGATCTACAGGAATTTGTAATTGGCAGAATTAAGTTCAGTGCATCCATACCATGAATAAACAATTTCAAGAACTATTTCTGAATTAAAAATGAGTAGCTTACCAAATTCGTATCCCTTACGTACACGCAGGAGAAAAGAGAAAGGTATAGAGCTGCGCAACAAATTGTTGAGGCAGCCAGATAGTAATTTGAGGGTTATACTCCCTCTTCCATTTACAACACTGATCAAAGTAGTTTTGTCCACGAAATGCGATCGAAACGGACTTTGCCCTTTGTTAAAAGAAAATATACAACAATAGTCTCTCTATCGGTTAATGGATTAACTCATTGTTACACAATAATGCTTACTATTTGATGGATGGTTTCATTATGCCAAAATTGTTTGTTGTAGTAGAGGAACCGAGTGGAAATTTTAGTTGTAGAGTTTCCAAAAGAATGTTTCAAGCGACAATTTCATTGCCACTGTCACTAAGTCAGGAAAAGGGAACAGAGTAGTTCAGTGGAAGAGCTCTTACTTCTGGTGCGTGTAGGTCCCTGGTTTGATTCCCGGTCAAGTAAGTTTGTGGTGAACAATATCGTGTCCGTGGATTTTCTCGGAGTACTCCCTTTCCTCCCACATTCTCATTCCACAATTCTTCCATTACCTTTGACTTACCTTAATCATCGTCTCCCTTAGCTTAAAAGGTATAATTGTAGGACATTAAACTCAAATATTTCGTTTCATTTCATCCCTGTAAAGGAGTGAAAATGGAGAAACCGAAGTTGCAATTTTGATTTAAAGAGACCCTTTTTCGTTTCTCTGCAGAACATTCTGCTCTTTTTCTCGACTGGGGGCGCGGTGGCTCAGTGGTAGAGCGTTCACCTCCGGTGCTTGGGGTCCCTGGTTCGATCCCAGCTCGCGCCGTGTGGACTTTGTGGTGGATAAACACCGCGCTCGTGTGTTTGCTCGGGGTTCTCCCGTTTCCTCCCACTTTCTTCATTCCACCATTTCATTCATTTCTCATAATCACCGTCTCCTTTAGCCTAACCGTCATAACCGTGGGACGTAAAACTCAAAGATTTCATTTCATTCTTCTGTTTCTCGACTATTGGATCAATTACAGCGACACAGCTTGTTTTAAGGCATTCCCTCAAACAACCCTATTATGTTTCTCCAAATACCGCCCGCTACTACAGGAAAAAGCCAGCCATTGGGCAACTTTTCCTTCTTCAATGCAAAGCTCCTTGCCATCGAGTAACAGAAAATCTAACAACCAGAGAAGATATTAATTTTGAATTTTACCATAGAGACAATATACTGAAAATGAGGTCTTTCATTCACTTTCAGTTTTCCTCTTCGCAGTTCAGGAGCAGGATTTTATATTCTAAGGATACCCACTTTACAGCATGAGCACATGCTATTCAAGCAACACGTGCAATTGTTTATAAGCATCAGTACAGCAGACGACACTCAAAACCAGGAAGACACGAAGAAAAAGCACGATGAGAACTGAAGAGGGTCGAGCCACCCAGAAATGGCCTATAAAAGTGGACCCGAAGAGAACATAATTATCAGTTGACCAGTGATCGCTTAACCCACACCTGCTCCTGAGATCGCCCTGGACGAAGGACTATTACCCTGCCTAAAATCCCAGGGGGTTGCCTCGAGCGAAGAGGAATCCTAACAAGAAACCGAACCTCACGAGACTGCCATGAGCTAAGGTTACCAAAAGGACCATATCCTGAAGTCGCTGCAAGACGCCCTAGAGGCTACTGTGAGCTAAAGGGGTTCCTGTATAAAACATTTCCTTCTTTCGCCTCTCTGGTCATAAGGAAGATATAACATATTTACTTTATAGACACAAAGACTATTTTGTAACATTTTGTAAAATAAATTGGGTGAAGAGCTAAAATCCCGAACTGTCATTGTTTCTACCCAAACAAATATTACGATATTCATTAGGGTGGAGTGAAAAAACATTTTTTTTCACCAAGCAAAACGCCTGGGGTCCAAAAAGTTGCGTAGTGGCCTGGTGACAACGGGTGTAAAATATTTCCTTGATTGGTTGACATCTTCAGGTTGTGCATGCGCGAAAATGAGGAAAATTTGAAAAAAAAATGGGATATTTTAATTTTTTTTAAATTTTTTTTGTCACCAAGCAAAACGCCTGGGGTCCAAAAATATGCGCAGTGGCCTGGTGATAACGGGTGTAAAATATTTCCTTGATCGGTTGATATCTTCAGGTTGCGCATGCGCACTGAAGTTTGTCGAAAATGAGGAAAATTTGAAAAAATGGGATATTTTAATTTATTTTTTTGTCACCAAATGTGAAATGAAATAAAACTGTTACACCATATTTTTGTCGTTTCTCATTCATATCGAAATATGTGTATTTACTATTTTTAATTTATTTCTTATTTAAATATTTAACCTAATACGCATTTTTTCTTTGTTGCAGAGAGCGATTGTTGCCGTATAGTTAGCTGAGGAAGTGAAATGAATAAAGAGTCCATGCGCAACAGTCGCTGTTGTTCCGAGACAGGTAGAAGGGTAAACGGACAATTACACAGTAAAAAAAAAAGTGACTGAGAAAACTTATAATTTTTCGAAAACAAGACGTCAGGTTGACTGCCCAGTTGTAGGGAGCGCCTCCCGCCTACCGAATGCAGTTCTTCCCACACATCTAGATGTCCTGAAGTACGTGGAATTCAAGCGTGAAGAAAAGAAGCAGCTGAGCAAGAAAGACCCGCCTCTGTCTTTCATCGCAGACGAAGTGGCCTGTCAGGTAGAGGAGGTATGGACTAAGGCATCGATTCCGACAGTGAGTCACCAGAGAGTCGTGGAACTAATTAAGAAGGATGTGGAGAAAGTGCAGAAGCTGAAGAAGTGTTCCTTAAATCGAAGGAACGTCGACGCTTTCAAGAAATCGCTGGACTAATTTCTAAATGAAAATGGCAAGTTGTTCGACATCGCAGCTTGCAAATGTCAGAAATTTTCCCTCTGCCAGTGCGAGAAAGGGAAGAAGGTCCCCAGACAGGAGCAAGAATTCATTGTCGACCAGAGAACAGCTCGGCAGATGTTCATTGGGAGACTGGACGTCAAAGTCACTAAGGCCATTCAGAAACGATTAAGTAGGAAGGAGTCCGAAGCAGCCAGAGCGAGATCTTTCAAAAAGCGGAAGGAAGACCCCGGTCCAAGTTCCCAATTTGACACGGAAGCTGACTATTCGGATTCCAACGATGGGGTCAATTGCGTGGAGTCTGCTATTGCTGAGACAACTGACCAATCAGTAACCTTCGATACCCGGAAATCCACAAAGCAGTCGCCCAGTACCAGTCTCAAACTCCCCACGTTTGCCCAGGTGTTAGACAGATATGGGATTGCTGACAGGCCTGCCGCAGCGATTGCTTCTGCTATTCTGCACGACACAGCCCATCCGTCAGCTGAGAGTACGGTCATCGACAGAAGCAAAGTCAGGCGAGAGCGAGAGAAGATTAGGAAGGGTTTACAAGATCCGCCTCTCCAGCTCCAACCACTGCGGGCACTCTACTTCGACGGGAGAAAAGACAAAACGATGTCTGTTGAAATGATGGCTGATGGAAAATTACATCGCAGGGAGATTGTGAAGGAACACGTGTCCCTAATCAGTGAACCAGAGTCAACATACTTTGGACACGTGACACCAAAATCCGGATCTGCTATAGCAATTACGAATGCAATCCTGGAATACGCAACCGTCGTGAACATGGAGTTGTCGGGACTGCAGGCGATCGGCAGCGACGGTACTGCTGTCAACACAGGAAAGCGAAATGGGGTTATTCATTGCCTGGAAGTTCAGCTGGGGAAACCATTGCAGTGGATAGTCTGTCAACTCCACTTCAATGAGCTTACCCTACGTCATCTAATCGAGTATCTAGAGGGACCTACGAGTAGCTCACGAGGGTATGCGGGACCACTCGCAAAGAGCCTTCATATTTGCGAGAACCTTCCTGTCCTGGAGTTCCAGCCTATCCAAGGCAGTTTTCCCGACGTCGTCCTAGACCTCAGCACAGACCAGCAGTATCTACTCGACATCTGTCGGGCTGTCGCAACCGGGCAATTCCCGCAAGGGCTGGGAGGAAGAAGTCCTGGCATGTTGTCCCATTCACGATGGTTGACTACTGCAAATCGAATCTTGCGGCTGTATGTGGCGAGTGAAATCCCATCTGAAAACCTAGTTATCCTGTCCACGTGCGTGGTCTGCGTGTACGCTCCAATGTGGTTCAATATCAAGCGCCATTGGAAGATCACGGATGCACCAAAGAATCTATGGCATTCCATGCAGTTGTCGCAGTACCTCGATCCGGAACTGGAGAAGGTCGTTTACGACACCATGCAGAGAAACGCCTTCGCCGCACATCCCAAAAACCTTCTACTGGCGATGCTGCATGACGAGAGACCTCATATTCGTACTTTGGCCAAGAAACGAATCCTGAAGGCAAGAGAGACTCCTTTTGGTCCTGGCGGCTCGATTCGAACCTTCGAAGTTCCGCCGTTGAACTTCAGCGCCAAGGATTACACAGACATCATCTTTTGGCAAGACCTCGCTGTCACCGAACGGCCACTCGTTATTGGACTGCCAGAAGATAGCCTGGATCAAGATCAACTTCAAAATCTGTGGTGGAAGGATCTACCGTGCCATACGCAAGCAGTCGAACGATGCATTCGTGTGATGACAGAAGCTGCAACTCAAGTCTGTGGACAGGACAGGCGCGATGGTTTCATCCGGGCACGTCTTCTGAATCGGCTCGTAATGCCGAAGTTTGAAACTAAGAAATACTTTCGCCCCTGTTAATCATTAATTAATTAATAAATAATCAACTAATTGCTTCTTAACTTACTCTTACAAACAATACATGAATGTTGCTAACAGAACTTCAGTGCACGAATTGGGCTTAATGGAATAATAGCATTTATTGGTAAAGCAAAAAAGGATGTTACTTCAGTGCGCATGCGCAACCTGAAAATATCAGCCGATCAAGGAAATATTTTACACCCGTTGTCAACTTTTTGGATCCCAGGCGTTTTGCTTGGTGACAAAAAAAAATTAAAAAAAATAAAATATCCTATTTTTTCAAATTTTCCAAATTTTCGCCAAACTTCAGTGCGCATGCGCAACCTGAAGATATCAACCTATCAAGGAAATATTTTACACCCGTTGTCACCAGGTAACCTTTTGGACCCCAGGTGTTTTGCTTGGTGACAAAAAAAATAAAGGAAAATAAATTAAAATATCCTATTTTTTCAAATTTTCCTCATTTTCGCCAAACTTCAGTGAGCATGCGCAACCTGAAGATATCAACCGATCAAGGAAATATTTTACACCCTTTGACACCAGGCCACTACGCAACTTTTTGGACCTCAGGCGTTTTGCTCGGTGAAAAAAGTTTTTTTCGCTCCACACTAATATTCATGTATGCAACCAGGTACACACAGCAGTGCAATATTCTTTACGACTGCTACCAAAGAATGTGAGGGGTTGTGTATTCCTTGTACCTAGTATGAATGTAATTTGTGTTTTTCTCATTCCATTGCTGGATCTAATTTCTCATTCCATTGCTTCTTTTTAGTCGCGCATTAAAATGTCTCCAGCGAGCGAAATTTCAGCACTGCTGTCGGATTTACAAGTTCATAATCGCAGCTGTTATTATTTTGTGTGTTGTGTCTTTATGGGACTTTTTTTTCTCTGAGTGCAATTTCACAGCACGTTTCAATCTGAGTTCATTGTGTTTGCCTTTTTAAAAAATCTCTCTACACTAAAGATTACTATCTATCTCTGAGTCACTGAGTTGATACCTTCTTGCTCAAAGGTAAAAGATATTTCCCTTTGATTGTGCTCTTATGTACACAGAAAGACCGATTTCTAAGTATACAAATTAACAACTAACATCAATATTATGTTAACAATACTAATTACATAGTAATAATAACCATTACTATGTTAAAAGGAATTATATTAATTACACAGCAATAATGTCATCATATACATAGGGTAATTAAGTTACGGTCTTCAATTAATATCAACAATAAGAAATCTTCTTCATTTTCTTACCTTGTCTATACTCTCGAAACATTTCTTGAGGTGGGGCTGCACAGCCAACACATTTCTTGCTTGAGATAAGATCTCCAAAAGTTCTTCGTCACTAAGGAAGTAAAATCGTGGGAAGATCATTCTCTTCGATTCTAAGTATTCCGCAAGGCCTTTCTGGACCTGCTCCAACAACTTGTTGCTCTCCTTCAGGTTCTCCAGTAATCGTCTATCAGGACACACATCAAGAATCTGAAAAAAAAACAATATTTATTTATTTATTTATGACTTCTTCCGAGCACTTAACCACGTGCATACATTCTTTTTTAAAAAAAAAAGCACCAATATATAGAAAATATTAACAATTACAAAATAAAATTATTAAACCACATAAAAAGAAGAATATACTACTTAAGTAAAAAAATAGTTAAACACTTCAAAAACAAAAATTGAAAATAACATACAATATAGGAAACGAAAATAACATGGAGAAACTTAAAATGCATATATCATATAGCGCTACCAGAACTATGAATATATAAGCTGTACAAATTAACAGGTTACCTATTGATTGTGTGTTCTTATGTGGGTTATTAATAATCTCGTAAAACGAAGATGACTCATGAGGTACCAGTATCCTTATCTTTACTTAAGAGAAGGGAATTTACAGATTTTTTAAATTTGGCAACTGTGGAAACGTTGTGTATTAATTGAGGTAAACTGTTCCAGAGGCGTGTAGTACTTACTGTGAAGGATTTTGAGCATGAATCAGAATTGTGACTGGGTATGGAGAGCAAGAAACGTTTATGACATATACGACATGTAGAAGGCCCATGCCCTTCTCCATCATCTGCATATCGAAATGCAGATGAGGGGCACATTTAAATATTGATATGTAAATATATATATATATATATTGTGGTAAAATTAATTGCTTATTAGTAGCATATTCATTGCATATTAATTAGTTATTATGAGTAAAGATATGTAAAACACTGAACATAGTACGTAAATATTAATACAATATTGTATTATATTGTTTTGTTCAATTGTGTTTATTCCTTTTTATAGGCTTGTTATAGTGGTTTTTCGGGTTGCATCTAATTACCGAGTCTTTGTATAATGTATATTAAAAGGGGATGAAGGAAGAATTATATTAATATTCATATACAATGGATAAATTAAAGAAGAAACAGGCAGATTCTATAGGAATCATGCATGCATTTTAGTATGTTGGAAGACAGAGCTAGCATGGACAGAAGTTTTTTTTTCCCGACTTCTTGTCGTCCAGATTTCAAGATGTGAGGTCTACACAACTCATCATATATAGAAATCACCAGAAGAAGGAAAAATAAGACTCCTAATACACAGGAAGTAGCCTACAAAACTTCCTTAGTGGAACCACACTGAAGTGGATACACTCGGTAGAAACACATCATTTGTATTGTTTCAAAAGTCATAAAATTTTTCACTTCTACCTGCGAAATTTTAGTTTTCTATAGGTGTGATTTTCTATGTAGCGAGCTCTAGCGTCACTTCCACCCCCACTTCACCCAGGACCGGTAGTCGTCAGCCAGCGAACCTTTAGCTTGTTCCCAAGATGCAACACCATTTTAAAATGTTTACTTTGTTTTGACTTATTTTCTATGTGTAATATTAATATTTACGTACTAAGTTCAAAAACGTTCTTGGAAATACCGTCAAAATTCCTGATTTATTTTATCATCGTGATCCCTACTCGTACAAGACGTTTGGATCTTGTAATTATCAAAAAGTAAGAATAAATATATAGGTTTCCTCTATCTCTCTCCATGTAAACATGGTTGCCATTGCAGCAGACAGCTTGAAGGGCGGCCGCAGGAAATTGGGCTGACTTCCGCTTCTAGGAGAGATGACAGTGTATGAATAACATATCAATGTATTTTATAAATATTGTTCTTAATTTCTATGTATTTTAATATGTAATTTTCTTTTCCATAAGTGTGAAATAAGTATGAAAAACATTTTGTTTATAAAAACTCTCATAGATTTCTGCTAGGTGCAGAAAGTTTCAAACTTATCCGTCAGGTGCATATAGCAGCACCTGTCAGTGAGGTGAAGGGTTGGTTGTGCCACCAGAAGCAGCGGAACTGGTGTTTTGCAGAAAAGACCACCCGTAAGATAGCCTGAAGGGACAAAAACCTTTGTCAGAGACTCTTGACGAAGCGAGTTTCTGCGTTTCCTGGTTTTTGTCGATAGATATACTTGTTTTCGGGAGAAAACATGGGAGTTCGTTGTTAGGTTCGGTGTTGTTAACATGTAAGCTATCATCTCTAACTTTATCAGTGGCGTCTAACCCAGGGTGTGTGGACATAGTCCCCAAGGATTCCTGTGAGACATATTATAACTCGTGTGTGTAGTGAACTTATCTTCTACATATCACTTCGAGTGTTTATAAGAATGTGTTACACAAAAGTGCTTAATTGTAGCGTTTGCATCGAAGACTTACACTTAACTGCTGGTAATAATGGAGCTTAACCATTAACATCGTTTACTATAACTTTTACTTTTCATTATAAAGTGCTAACCGCCACGTTCAGATAAAGGCATATCTTATCCAAATCCCCACCAGTAAGTATGGGGAAGCAATTTTCCTTTTATCATGCCAGTGACACTGCGAAAGTAGTACATCTCTAGTAGAGATTGTTAACAAGGCCTGTATCGCTTATTACACAGAGCCTTCCTTGGACTTATGTACAAGGCTACAAGCATCATTTTGAATGGCTTCATGGACATTCTAGATGCCTATAGTGGGATACAGCATTATCCAGTCATTTAACGTAGTGAAGAACACTTACCCTCCATGGTGGAATAAGAATGTGGAAGGACTTGTGATGTGGATCTAGAACTGTGTGTGTTTTCAAGCATCTGTTTTAACTACAGGAATAGTGCTACAACTAGCGATGCTATTTACATATTTAACCATTTTTGTTTCTTTATTAATTTGGTGAAAATTATAAGAATTTGTGAAATTGATAACTCCTCTGAGACTGTTCAGAGACTATAAACTCTTCAAGAAATGAGGAGTTAAGATATCTGTATATATATTATATTTTTTTTAAACTGAAAAGGTCAAGCAGACCTTACTTTATATCAAATTTTCATCCTCCCCATTTTTGTTGTTTTGGAATATAGAAAAGAAGTGTTGATGGTGTCTATATATATATATATATATAATGATATATAAAAGTTCGTGTAAGTGTAAATAGTGGTGCACTACTCAAGGAAAGTAATGCGTGAGTGTATAGGAGTGAGGATACCTCAACAGCTCCCATCTTAATGTGTTATATTGGAAATAAAACCTACATCTCTATCCAGAATCTGTGTTCAACTCAATTGCTGCAGGGTGAGTACCTACTGCTAATGAGAATGTTTTGTTTTCAAGAGGGTGATACAAGGAACCATTTTCCCTTGTTTTGTGTATGGCTGACTGGCTCTCTGCATGGAGTCCAGAGAGAAATTTAATGCCCTAGGAACTATAATAACAATCATGAGTATAGTGAGCTCAAACACAGGCTGCTACCTGTAAGTTGTAACGTTTAAATTTTTTTTTCTTTTAACCTATTTGGTAAACATTAAACTGACTCACTATAGTAGCGTCTTTGACCATGGTTGTTATGCAGCTAACCCTGAGATCTGCTGTTCCACTATTCTAAATTTGTTATGCTCTACCGACATATTGAATGGAGTGGCGGCTCTTGCAGGAGAGAACCTTTATCTCCAAGAGGGATGGTATCATTTGTAGGTGTGTGTAATTTGCATTTTATTCAAATCTCTATGTAAATTTGAATATCCCCAGCCACTCCACTTCATTTATTTTATTTTATTTTGTGGTGGTGTTCTTAGGTAGTAGTTTTGTGGCTCTAGCTACCTGCACCTCACAAAAAAGTGGCGCCCCAGCTATTGGGCTGGATTTTCACGTGCTGTTTTAGCCACTCACAGAAAAAGTGTCTACCCAGCTACGGGTCTCGATACTTCACGCTCTTGCGCCAACAAAAAGTGGCCTGTAGCGTAAAGGGGCATTGAGTATACGCAATATACTTCCTGGTCAGCATACGATTAAAATTTTCGGTATATGTTTTTTTTCTCTTCCCGAAATTTCCAAGAACGAAGGTGTCTTGTGTTGAAATTTATTTGTGTTCTGAATTTATTTGTGTTTATTTGTGTTTGAATATTTCAAATTGTATTAGAGAATTCAGTTTGTTTAGAACTTAGTTGGGAAGAAAATTTTGTAATACTGTTGTTAGATTTAAATGGTCTTAACGCGAGCACAGGCTCGAAAAGTTGAAATCATGGACAGAGAGTTCGTGAATGAAGAGTTCGGTCAGAGAGCTGACGAGCTCTCAGATGAGGTACTTGTTGAAGTACATGGTGAAAATGAGTGCACCACCAGCGTAGTGGGAGACGCTGCCGTGGTAGAAACGGTCCTGCCAGTCACAGGTAGGGCACCGGAAGTACCATTGCGGGAGGACAGGGAAGAAATCAGAGAAAATCAAAGCGAAGTTAGCCCAACCGGTAACTTAAGTAGTGCTATGGGAAACATGAGTAATGAAAATATAGCAGCAATGCTAATTGAACTTTTGCAAGGTCAAAAGAAATTTGATAAGAAACTTGAAGAAAATAGTAGAAGTCTAAAGGGACTTGAAGAGAGTACGCGAAAACAGGATGAGAATGCTAAGATTTTAGAGAAAAAGTTAGAATCAAAGCTAGTAGAAAATGCAACCCATTTAGAAAACAAAATAGCAGAGAGTGCAAAGGGTTTGGAGAAATTAGAAAAGAAATTAGAAGAGAGCTCAGAGAAATTAGACAGAAGAGTAGAGACTGGCCTGGAGCAGGTACATAGAGAGACGAAGGACATGTATAAACGTCTCGAACAGGCCATAGAGTCCAGTAATGCTCGTCTCGAACTCCAGTTGGAGACTGTGAGTTCAAGACTAGAGCACAGCGAACGGGAATTGACCGAGCGGCTCGAGATCACCACCGTAGAGCTCAGGGGGGAGATCGAAGGCACTCGTGAAGAACTAAACTCACGCGTTCAGGAAACCACCAAGAAGTTAGACGAAAATTACTCTGATCTCACTGACAGTATTCAACAGGTCTCGTCTCGTGTAGAACAGACCACGAGAGAACTTAATAATCAGGTCAGGCGAGTGGAAGTGAGTTTCGCTTCCCAACTAGCAAGGCTCAGAGGGGAAATCGAACAGGAAACGCCACTCGAGGAGATACGCTCAGAGTGCAACGGTAGCATCCAACAGATGCAAGAGACCGTACAGGATGTTTGCACACAATTGGAGAAGAAAATGGAGGAGTGGAAAAACTCCATCCAGAAGGAGACAAGCGAGGTGATTGAGGGGAGACTCGCCAACATCTCTGTCTCCGCCACCCAAGAACGTCCTCCATCTCCACCAAACACCTCGAGTCGCGACCTATCCGGTTCTCAACCTGGGAACCTCGCTACTTCCCACGAGACAGACCCTGTTCCGTCGACGTCTCGCTCATGCAATCATGAGACGAGACAAAGCCTAGCAACTGCGTTAGGACTGATACACAGAGATGTCACCCTGAATGTGTATACTGGAAACGAGACAGAGACTGAAACTTTTAACTTTCTCCAAGATCTCGACCGGTACTTCGAGGTTACCGGAGTACCGAACGAGATGAGATTTAGCTTCATCCCGCGTGCCGTCCGGAACACCTGTTACCAATGGTTCCAGGTGAACCAAAGCAAAATTAACTGTTATGAAGATTTTGTATATGAATTTAGAAAATGTTATTTAAGCGAAGAGCGGCTGGCTACTCTAAGAGCGAATATTTTAACTTCCCATTTTGACAGCAGGGTACACAAATCCCCGGCAGAATATCTGTTAGATTTACTGCATAAAAACAGTATTTTGGAGCCCCGCATGTCCGATGCAACGTTACTTAAGGTACTTCCGCGACATTTTCCCAACTGGCTATTTAGGGCAATAGTCTCTTCTCGCCCTAAATCCATAGCAGAATTGTTAAATTTGGTCCAAGAGCTGCAGTCGTCGATGACTAATCGCGACCAGTTCTATCAAACCAACCAGAGGAAAGGGGTCAACATGCTCCAAGTGAGCATGGAAAATGAGGACAATAACCCCTCTGGCCATAGTGGTAAGCACGCTGTTCGAAAGAAAAACAGAACGAGAGAGAACCAGCGTCCTTATCAGAGACAGACATTCCAACACGAATCAAAACAACCACCAGCGCTCCCCGCCTCGCAACCAGAGCAGCGGAAGTGGGTCGTCTGGCTGGTCACGTGGGGGGAACTCCCACTCCACCCACAACAACGGTCGTGTAGCCCGCGGTAGGAGGGGCGGAATGCGCAGTACGGAGAGACAACGAGGAAATTCCTTTCGCCAAGAGGACGAGGAAATTCAATTACTCGAACGTTATGACCGGGCGCCACCTTCTACCAGCCAAAACATAAACAATACCAGGACTAACCAATCCTCTTCTCCTTCGTCACGAGAATGAGGATTGTCCGCATGTGCTTGGAACAACGGTAGGATGGGACTGGAGAAAACGAGTACACCCGAGTTGTCAAATTTAAATTCCAAGTATGTGCGACATTTAGAAGATAACTTAGAAAGTAGACATTTTGAGGAAAACTCTTGTGAAACCGCAGTAAAGGAAATTTTCGTAACGCAAGAAGAAAAAGAAGAAGAAAATTGTAATTTTTGTTTAGCAATAAAGTTGAAGAAGCATTTTAGTGAAGGCATGTTAGAAAACAAATTAACATTATTATGTAGGAATGGAGAAAACATTGATTTAGATAGGGCTATCTATGAAGAGGCAAACGGAATTTTTAAGAATTTGTTTGATTCTAGTAACGATGAACTACCTACGAATAACGTCATCTCACTGCCAGAGATAAAAGTAGTTTTGTTTGGAAAGGAAGTCAATTCTTTATTGGATACAGGGGCAACTTGCTCCGCAATTTCGAAAGAAATTTGGGACTCGGTCTCAAATAGCCACCCCACACCCGCATTTTTGAGTGCTAAGAATATACGGGTTACGTCAGCTTTTGGAAGTAAATCGGCGACGATCATAGGCCAAACGCTGTTAGTCATTCAGATACATGGGAAGGAATTTCATACACTAGGCATTATAATTTCAGGTCTGAACAGATCTTTGATTCTAGGGTCCAACTTCTTTACCGAATCTCGTGCCGTGTTAGACTATGACACCGGCCTTCTACATCTCAAACATCCTTATGATGTAGAAGTGAATTTTAGATCAGTAGATTGTGAGACTGGGGATCTAGTAGTTCGCTGTTTGGAGTTGAGTGGAGAGTGCGAAAAACCTTTCAGTTTTATAGATGAAGTTGATAATTTTGAGTATAATTTTTCCCCGTCAGACGAAAGACGGAAGGCCATACGGGTTAGCGCACAGAATGAGCCTAAGACCTGCAGAGAAAAGGCAGCTCGTCCCCGAACTTGGATGACGGTAGATTCCCAAGTGCCCAAGAAATGGCGGTTCATGTATTCCCACCAGAAGAGTGGATGAAAGTGAACACACGTGCCTCCCACTCAGAGATAGAGGAGTTTGTATCGAACTACTCAGATCTCTCAGCCTCTCAAAGAGTAAGTTTGAAAGCTGTGCTTCTTAAGCATCAAGCGCTTTTTGATGTCAAGCCAGATTGCATAGCTAACTACGAGCATGAGATCGGAGTAACGGACGAACGTCCAATAAAAACAAAATTATATCCTTACCCAAAGAGATTCAGGAATTTGGTATCGAATGAAATTTCGCGTTGGTTGGCCTGGGGGTGATCAAGAAGATGCCTACAGCATATATAAACCCTCTGGTAGTGACACCGAAGAGTGACGGACGTATTCGGGTCTGTATAGATGGCCGAGCTCTGGCCAAAATTTCAGGTGATCTTTCCGACAAACCAATGCCACCCCTATCTGTTCTCCTAGACATCTGTGACAATTCTTGGTTCAGCTGCGTTGACGCAACCGAGATGTTTTTACAGATCAAAGTAAAAGAAAGCGACCAGAAATATTTAGGATTCCTACATGAAGGCATTTCGTATGTTTTCCAGAAACTTCCATTTGGTACAAAACAAAGCCTTGCTTCTTGCGTCAGAGCATTAGATATGCTGATTGGATCAGAAGCTAGAGAGTACTGCGGCGCATACGTGGATGACCTGATTCTAGCCGACAGGAGCTTCAATGATCACATAGTACACCTCGACAGAGTGTTGGGTTTACTTACTGCGGGCGGCCTAACTCTCAGGCTGAAAAAGTGCAATTTTGCCAGAAAAAGCTTGAACATACTTGGATTCCATCTTTCGCAATCCGGTATCGGCAAAGATCCGGCGAAAGTGAGGCAGGTGTTGGACTTTAGAACACCCCGGAACGTAAAGGAACTGCGTTCCTTCATTGGGTACTGCCAGTACTATAGATGTTTTAGTAGAAAGTACTCAGAAGTTCTCCATCCGTTGTTCCAACTCCTAAAGAAGAATGTGAGGTTCAAATGGGAACCAGAGCATCAGGCAGCGATGGATAGGATCAAGCAGATCTTCCAGGAGGAAGTAGTACTGAAAACCGTCCTGCCTGACAAACAGCTGATTCTAGAGTGTGATGCGTGTGACATTGCGTGTTCATCTCTGTTGTACCAGCGTGATGATAATGATGATATTCGTGTCATTGCTTTTACATCACGGGTGTTTAATGCAGCACAGAGAAATTATTCTGTAACGGAGAAGGAATTTTATGGACTAATAAATGGGGTTGTTAAGTTTAAGCAGTATTTAGTTGGGACTAAATTCATAATACGCAGCGACCACCTTGCTCTTAAATTTATTCTCTACTGCAGGCTTACAAACCAGCGCATCACCCGGTGGGCGATGTTGCTCTCCAATTTCAATTTTGAATTCCAGTTTGTTAAGTCGAACGAGAATTTGAGTGACTATCACTCTAGGTACCCTCCTCACACAGAAGAAGACCTCAGTGTTGCACGGAAGCCTATCCTCCAGGAGTCGCTGATGTCCATCCTGACGGACATTCCTTGTGAGTTGAGGAAAATGATAGCCATACTACCGGAGATGCAGTCTTCAGATCCTGTCTACGGCAAGATCAAGAGAGATGTAGAAGAGAAGACGGACTCACCAAAGGTGAATGGTGCTTGTCACCGGTTTGAAGTATTGAACGGGCGCTTATGCAAGCGTGACCGGGAAGGAGTCCGAATATGCATCCCAGAAGTGCTAGTAGTTCCACTGCTCGATTTTTACCATACAGATCGAGGGCACATGTCGGCCAGCAAACTACTCCCACTTCTATCAGAATTCTTCTTATGGCCGAAGATGAGAGCAAGTGTGAGGAAATTTTGTGCTTCCTGCGAATTATGCCAGAAAAGCAACCCTCCCCAATGTTATCGTCCGGGACCACTGAATCCCGTTGTTGTTGAGAAGCCAGGCTACTTGGCCTGCGCCGATTGGTTAGGACCTCTAACCAAGGGAATTGGAGGAGTCCACTATATCCTAGTATTCTACGACGCATTTTCAAAACTGATTGGATTGTATGCGTGTAAGAAAGAAAACACGACCACTGCAATAAGGAAACTGAAGTATTACTTAAAAGTTAACCCTAGTGTGGAACTAGTCTTGACAGACAGAGGGTCACCTTTCCAGTCTAACCGCTGGAAAAATGAGTTAGCAGATCTTGGTATCAGGCACATCACTTCCACGCCATATTATCCCCAGGGTGAGATGGCCTAGGTGGCTGTCAAGGCGACAGTACGTTTACTACGTAAATTGTGCCATGATAACCAGAGATTGTGGCCCAAATACTTGGACAAAATTGAGAAGTGTTTAAATTCGGCAAAGCACCTGACCACTGGCGTGTCAGCCTTTGAGTGTCACTTTGGACAATCTATGTCTAGAGACATAGCCAGGCTGTTTGAGATCCCGGAAGTGGAAAAACGCCATGACGTGCAGTATTACATAGAGATTGCTCGTAAGAACCACAAAAGGAATGCTGCTGCACGAAAACGTAATTTTGACAAGTCACACCGTACTGTAGAGTACAATGTATATATTACTGTTAAAAAGAAAACCATCTATCACCTTTTATTAACTATTAGAGATAGTATTACTATTTGTAATGATTGCGCTCTTAAAGCGGCTATGATAAATTTAGATTTTAAAAATGCCTTTGATAATATTGAACACTCGTACTTATGGTCTGTTTTCAGAAAATTCGGTTTTAATGAACAATTTGTTACATGGATGAAATATTTTTATAAAGACTCTCATACGAAGTTAAATGTTAACGGTCACCTATCCAACAACATTCCCATCAAACGTTCAATAAGACAAGGTGATCCCCTTTCAATGTTGAGTTTTGCTATTAGCCTGGCTCCCCTATTATATGCTATGAATGACCGCCTAACTGGTCTAAATATTATTACCCCTGCTATAAAGGTGGCTAGTTATGCAGATGATGTTACAGTTTTTGTCTCTTCTAAACTAGATTATTCTCTCATGATGGAATGTGTTCGTGAATATGAGGTAGCATCTGGGGCTAGATTAAATGTTTGTAAATCACATATGTTAAACATAAACAATAGTATTGATTTTAATGATATAGATACCGTCCCTCAGGCCGACAGTATCAAAATTTTAGGAATTACCTTTTATTCAAACATAATGCACACTATTGATGATAACTATACGAATATTGTAAACACACTGCGTCATTCAGGTTATGTAAATCAATCCAGAAATCTATGTTTATATTCTAGAGCTAAATTTATAAATGTTTATCTCTTAAGCAAAATCTGGTATTTGGCAAATGTATTACCTATGCCTCAACTCATAGGAAAACAAATTCAAAGTTTATGTGGTTGGTTTCTATGGAAACATCAGGTCTTTCGTGTTAAATATGATGTAATATGTTGTTTACATTCACAAGGTGGCATCGGTCTGTTCAATGTGAAAGAAAAAGCTGCTAGTTTGTATGTTACTCGCTCAATGACCTTGTACACAGACGAAACTAATAGTGTAACACGACAACTGCTCACTTACGTATTAGCACGAACAGACAGGAGTCTACCCCTGTGTATGGCTGACCTCTCTCAAAGCTGTAAGTACTTGGAAACTGTTTTGTGTGATTATATATATCTGTCCCAGCTTTTTTATCTTAAAACTTTAAGTAGTAAAAAGCTGTATGTTTTTAAAATGACTAGATTATATGTCCCACCTAAAATTGTGTTAGATGAGTGCTTGTGTAATTGGTCCAATATTTGGGCCAATATCAATGACTCGACCTTGAGTGTTGCCAGCAAATCTATCTGGTTTATGATTGTCCATAATGTTATTGATACTAAAGAAAAGAGAAACAAATATGGTTTTAGTCCTGATGCTCTTTGCAATAGATGTAACAATATAGATACGTTGATTCATAGAATCACGACATGTCTGGAATCCACAAAAATCTGGTCTCAGTTACGTCACTTTTTAGCCATTCTTACTCGTAGTTCGGAACGCAATATAAATATTAGCATAGTTTTAAGACCTGATTATCGTTTTTATCCCGTTAGTAAACAACATAGTGTCAATTGCTATATAGGAACGACTGTGAAATATATTTTTAATTCCAACTTAGAAGCAGGGGGAGCCTTCTATGTACAGTATTTACAAAAAGAATACTCCAAATTAGCAAAGAATGTACGTAATAAGCTATTTGCAAATTTTATAGCCAACTCATTGTTCTCGTAACTTCCTTTTTTTGTGACAAAAGCATAACCACTTCAATGTAATTGATTCTTGAGTTACAATAAATTTTCTTTAAAAAAAAATGGTAGAGCGTTCATCTCCGCTGCTTGGAGTCCCTGGTTCAAATCCTGCTCCCGCCAAGTGAACTTTGTGGTGGACAAACACCGAGTGAGTGGGTTTTCTCGGGGTTCTTCCGTTTCCTCCCACTTTCTTCATTCCACCATTTCATTCATCTCTCATCATCACCGTCTCCTTTAGCCTAACAGGCATAAGCGTGGGACGTAAAACTTAAAAATTTCATTTCATTTCATTTCAAAACGGTTCCATTACTAACATTAACCTCAATATAAAAATTTTTGTTATTTTCCCAATTTTTCTGGGAAGAAATCGAAAAGAAAGAACATTTTCTTACCAACTGGTTCAAGATTTCCGAAAATTTTGCAACACTGCTTATACCATTTCACTACACTACACCTACTTCTCTAGACCACCAGGGACACACGCATAGAAGCATCGAGGACAATTAAAAACGCAAATAATCTTCAGATGGACGGGAACCTGCAATGGGTTTCGACTCGTACCATTTTACTACACATTGGCTTCGCTAAACTAACGGGGAAACACACATGGAAAATTTGAGGACACTTAAAAAGGGGTAAAGTCTTCAGATCGGCGAGAACCTGCAATCGGTTTTGCCTAACGCCATTTCACTATACCACGCTAGACCAGCTGGGACACATACATGGGAGCTTCGAGGACACTTAGAAACGACCATAGTCTTCAGATGGACAGGAACCTCCAATGGACATCGCTTTACCGTTGTCACTCTAATGAATCAGACCGCTCCAGTATATCATGCGACTTTTTGGACCAGCAGGGATACAAACAATGAAACATCGAGAATATTTAAGAACGCCCATGGTCTCTAGAATTAAAAACCTAATAGATTAGACGTTGTAATTCGAAGTCGAACGTACGAGATTACTTGGCTATTCCCAGTGGCATCATTGGAACCACCTAAGTTTTAATCTTAAGGAAATAATGTTAAATTACCAGCGGCATCATTGGAACCACCTAACTTTTAATCTTAAGGAAATAATGTTAAATTACCAGTGGCATCATTGGAACCACCTAAGTTTTAATCTTAAGGAAATAACGTTAAATTACCAGTGGCATCATTGGAACCACCTAAGTTTTAATCTTAAGGAAATAATGTTAAATTACCAGTGGCATCATTGAAACCACCTAAGTTTTAATCTTAAGAAAATAATGTTAAATTACCAGTGGCATCATTGAAACCACCTAAGTTTTAATCTTAAGGAAATAATGTTAAATTACCAGTGGCATCATTGAAACCACCTAAGTTTTAATCTTTAGGAAATAATGTTAAATTACCATTGGCTTCATTGAAACCACCTAAGTTTTAATCTTAAGGAAATAATGTTAAATTACCAGTGGCATCATTGGAATTACGTAAGTTTTAATCTTAACAAAATAATGTTAAATTACCAGTGGCATCATTGGAATTACGTAAGTTTTAATCTTAAGGAAATAATGTTAAATTACCAGTGGCATCATTGAAACCACCTAAGTTTTAACCTTAAGGAAATAATGTTAAATTACCAGTGGCTTCATTGGAACCACCTAAGTTTTAATCTTAAGGAAATAATGTTAAATTACCAGTGGCATCATTGAAACCACCTAAGTTTTAATCTTAAGGAAATAATGTTAAATTACCAGTGGCATCATTGGAACCACCTAAGTTTTAATCTTAAGGAAATAATGTTAATTTACCAGTGACATCATTGGAACCACCTAAGTTTTAATCTTAAGGAAATAATGTTAAATTACCAGTGGCATCATTGGAACCACCTAAGTTTTAATCTTAAGGAAATAATGTTAAATTATCAGTGGCATCATTGGAACCACCTAAGTTTTAATCTTAAGGAAATAATGTTAAATTACCAGTGGCATCATTGAAACCACCTAAGTTTTAATCTTAAGGAAATAATGTTAAATTACCAGTGGCATCATTGAAACCACCTAACTTTTAATCTTAAGGAAATAATGTTAAATTACCAGTGGCATCATTGAAACCACCTAAGTTTTAATCTTAAGGAAATAATGTTAAATTACCAGTCGCATCATTGAAATCACCTAAGTTTTAATCTTAAGGAAATAATGTTAAATTACCAGTGGCATCATTGAAACCACCTAAGTTTTAATCTTAAGGAAATAATGTTAAATTACCAGTGGCTTCATTGAAACCACCTAAGTTTTAATCTTAAGGAAATAATGTTAAATTTCCAGTGGCATGATTGGAACCACCTAAGTTTTAATCTTAAGGAAATAATGTTAAATTACCAGTGGCTTCATTGAAACCACCTAAGTTTTAATCTTAAGGAAATAATGTTAAATTACCAGTGGCTTCATTGAAACCACCTAAGTTTTAATCTTAAGGAAATAATGTTAAATTTCCAGTGGCATCATTGGAACCACCTAAGTTTTAATCTTAAGGAAATAATGTTAAATTACCAGTGGCTTCATTGGAACCACCTAAGTTTTAATCTTAAGGAAATAATGTTAAATTACCAGTGGCTTCATTGAAACCACCTAAGTTTTAATCTTAAGGAAATAATGTTAAATTACCAGTGGCATCATTGAAACCACCTAAGTTTTTAATCTTAAGGAAATAATGTTAAATTACCAGTGGCATCATTGGAATTACGTAAGTTTTAATCTTAACGAAATAATGTTAAATTACCAGTGGCATCATTGAAACCACCTAAGTTTTAATCTTAAGAAAATAATGTTAAATTACCAGTGGCATCATTGAAACCACCTAAGTTTTAATCTTAAGGAAATAATGTTAAATTACCTTTGGATTATCATGTGATGTTTTCATTATTCTTCTCCATATACGTTCCATGGCGATGTACTTCTTACTCTCAACTGGCAGTTGCTTAGTGATGTCTTCACTTGTGAAAATGGGCTCCAGGTACATCCATTGTCTGGAAGCAGTTAGATTCACCAAATATTGTAATTGTCATACTAAAACAACTATAAAAATACACTTAAAATTACTTCTAATTACAACTAAATTATTGATACTCATAAAAAATAATACATGGTTTGATTTTTCATTTTGTAAGTCCAAGACCGCCCTTTAATTGCTATGTGAATTATATTTATTACGTTTTTATTATGTCAAAGGAATTGATTTAGAACTCTGATTGTGAATAGTGTAGGAAAGCCTGGACACTATATCATGACAAACGTTTGTATAATAGGACAAAGTGTACCATAATGGCAAGTTTGATCCCAATTAGATAAGTTCCGTTGATGTTTCTTTTAACTGAAGCAAACTTTAGCATTGTGCTTCTTCGTGGCAAAGCGGTTAGCGTACACACCTTTGGCTTGGAAGACCTGGATTCGATTCCCGGCAGAGAGCTCATATGGTTTAGATTCCACGTTAATCAGTAGATCCCGTCTCATATAGCTCGCTGCTGAAAAGGACGTTAAAGTCAAAAGCAACTCAAGTCAACTCAATGGGGTCTTTGGTTCGATCTCAGTTTTGTGGTGGACAAAAACCGCGTACGTGGGTTGCTCCCGTTCCTTTTCACTTTCTCCATTCCACCATTTCATTCCTTTCTCATCATTACCGTCTCCTTTAGCGTAACCGGCATCTTCGTGGGAGGTAAAACTCAAACATTTCATTTTTCAACTCAACTTTACCGTCCATAATTCGGGAACAAAAAGTTTGCATAACATAATACTTAGCACTCTTATACATATGTACATAAAGTTAAGATCTATTAAGATTCCAAGTTTAATCGGGCCGGATGAGTTTAATATTTGTTTCTTTTCTTAAAAATCTGCCTAAAATTGGGATACACTCTCTGATCGAAGTGATAGAGATAGAGAAAACAGCTCCAGGAAGGTAGCAAATATGTTCCAAAATCCATGTCAAAGTCCTCAACCGTTTTTTCGTGATTTGATCAGAAACAATTGAGGGTGTCACTTTCAATGTGACGAAAAACATCACAGATAATGCCCCGCATTGAAAGAGAAATTTTCAATTGTGCTGGACACATGTCTGCTTATTTTTAGTTACCGAGCTTTATCGTCCTTACTTGACATGATAATTAGATATCTTATTTTTTCCCATAAATTTTGAACTGCCTATCCCTTTTAGAATACGCATTTAATCAAAAATAACATGATAAAATCTCAGATCAAGGTAGATAGTAACTATGTCCTAAACTTTAATTCAAACGGTTCAGTCGTTTCCCCGTGATGATAAGTACAATCTGGATCTCACTTTTATAATACGTATAGATATAAATTATTAAAACTGAAAAAGTGAAACGTATAAACTGTAACTGTGCCCAATTATTCTTAATTTATATTCCCAACTGAGTACCACAACATTCATAAGAGCATGTTCCTTCGCTCTAAGTTAAGTTTATACATCTATACAAAACCAAACATTTCTACACTAATTTAATCAAGATACATTTATTATTGTCTACATCCCATTACCACAATAGAGTTTCTGTTGTTAATTGAGATCCAATTAATCCTCCTATAACCATGCCAACATAATGGTAGAAAGAGATCCTACTACATGAAAGAACATAAGAGATTCATTAAGTCCTAATCCATCTTGATCGAATTGCAATCCAACATGATATGTTTACACAGAATCAAACCTAGAAACACATATTTAATATTCAAGGAGTTTCAAAACAACACCGACGTATGGGAGATGAGTCCTCACACCAGGATAAGGCAAAAGGTATAGACCATCCTTGGTGCACAAATGTTTCCTTTTGGAGTTATACGCTGTCGAAAACATGAAGAAATCAACTTTAAAGGTCCATGGCTCCAAAACTATGAAACCTACCTTAGTCGGGTCGACACTTTATATAGGAACTAATATGTGCCCTATCCAAATATCCGTGTTTCAGAAATCTGCGGTACTTCCGCAACAATTTTTATAGAGATAGTTGGTGAGTACTTTAAATTATATGCCCGTAGCTAAATTCCCTATAAAAAAATTGCTTCGTGACTACCTTAGGATTCTGAAACTTTTTTTTTTTTTGATAGGGCAAATACTAGTTTCTGAGTGAAGTCTTGACTCGACTATGGTAGGCTCCATAGTTTTGGATCTAAGGAGCTTTACAGTTAATTTTTCATGTTTTTGGTAGCCTATAACTCCGAAAGGAGGCATTTGTGCACTCAGGTTGGTCTATACTTTTTATTTTGGCGCCAGGAAACACCTTCCAAACGTTCTCAGTGTTGTTTTGAAACACTCTGTATACGCATGTGGCATTATTCCGTAACATGAAGCATCCGAAGCCTCATTCCCAACATAGATAGACTGCAACCAAAATTTATGAAAAGTCAAGCGACAGGTGAAGCGAATTTGTAAGTTAACATGTGAAAAGGTGATGTAGGGTGCTTGTAGATAAATGGAAGTAGAATTATACAGAGAATTGTAGGAATTTACAAATATGTTAGATGGAAAATTAACCCAGCCAATTTGCAAGTGAATTCACGTAGAATTAATGTACTTAATTTGTTGATAAATCGAAAAGTAATATGCAATGGCGTACTTAAGCCCTCCGAAATTGTATTTACTATATTAAAGAAAATTAAGTATCTTGCAGAATTTTCAAATTTCCAGGACTAAAGTTAGCAAAGCCTCCCCCCCCCCGAAACAAAATCGTAAATACGCCACTGATGATATCGATATATAATTCTGATATAAATCAATAAAACATCAATGCAAAACTGTTTTTATTCAATTTGCAGTTTTTCAGTACGAACATGTGAGTAAATGAAACAAGTAGATAAGCATAGTTGTTATTAACTAGTAAATATAGAAAAATAAAAGACGTTGCTTTTCTTATTCTCGAAATGTTTCCTCAGTAGAGATCATTATGCGTTGTTCAATATATTTTATTTTTATAAATAACTATCTAAAATGGTCGCTGTTCGCACCGGGAGACATTTGTGAAAAAAAGTTCCAACCAATGAAAATGGGAGAGCGCGGTGGCTCAGTGGTAGAGCGTTCACCTCCGGTGCTTGGACTCCCTGGTTCGATCCCAGCTCGCGCCGTGTGGACTTTGTGGTGGACAAGCACCGTGCTCGTAGGTTTTCTCAGGGTTCTCCCATTTCCTCCCACTTTCTTCATTCCACCATTTCATTCATTACTCATCATCACCGTCTCATTTAGCCTAACCGGCATAACCGTGGGACGTAAAACTCAAAGATTTCATTTCATTTTTTCCAATGAAAATGTAAAGTAAAACACCGATTATTCGCAGAATTGGGTGGCAAGATCACTGTGGAAATTGAGGTGCAAACTAAAAAAAATTACAGTATTTCAGCATAAAACTATGTTTTATTGTTTGTATTGCTCGGGTCGTTCAAGTCAGTGATCAAAGAATGTGAAAGTCATGGCCAAACCAAAAGAGCAAGCGCCTACCACTCATCCATAAATTCCGGAAGGCCAAAAGGATTACGATGCACAATAACCTTGTCAGTGATTTCCGACGTTTGCACTGCAGGGCCTATTCTATTTTAGCGGTTGTTGGCTTGGATTAAAATTGTTTCTCTTTCAGGTTCGTAATTAACCCTCCAGTGGCCGATTGCGGATTGCCACTTCACAGTGAACGCACAGTGTCAACGTAATCTACTAACACGCAAATCACTCTTTCCAATTCCCGTTTTCATACCTTACAATAATCGGCTTCTGCTTATCAGAGTAGAATTCCACTTCGAAATGTGTACTATTGTTAGAAATGTTGATTTTCATAATGCAGTTTATTTTTATGTTTCAGAACATACAGTACTTATTTGCATGCGGAATGTCAGTACGCAGCAACTACTTATGAAAACATAATTGGGCGCAACTGTAGCAAGGTTATTTTTTTTCCGCAGCACTCCAGAATAATCGTGGCTTTACTGCAATAATAAAAAAATAAAAGCTATTGTAATTTATGGCTCAAATTTTGGTCCTCCTTTAAGAGAAACCCTTTAATCTTAGTGACATTATAAAAACCTAGCTCGAGGTGGGTACTAACTATGTTACGAAATTCACATAAAACTGTTTTTCCCGTTTTCCCGTTATCGCAAACATTATATTATGTTGCTTTCTACCTGGCGAAAAAAAAAATATAGAAAGTCCTGCTCCTTCCCTTTTAAAATCGAAGATTTTAAAAATGGTGGGATGTGAATCCGTTTGATTTTAATGACGATTTTACATACGTAGTCTCATCTTCCTAATTTCATTGACTCGTTACACACACACACATACACACACACACACACACACACACATATATATATATATATATATATATATATATATATATATATATATATATATATATATATATATATATATATATATATAGAGTGGTTCTGGGTAAATTGCACATACTGAAAAAATGCACAGGGCAAGGTTTCTTGGCTGCCTGGCAAGACTGAGCAAATTGAGTTGTATGTCACGAGAGCACAGAAGGGAAGAATAGTACCGCAAGAAGAAACGCAGTTTTCGTAGGTAAGTAATCCTTTGAGTGTATAAAATTTATTTTCATATGGTCTGATATAACTTTGAGATACTATAGATATAGTTACAAACAACAATCTATTGCTATTAGAACAGAATTCCAAGGTGGAATGGAAGCATGAGGTATTCATGCTTGTCCGTACTCAGCATAATGGCCGCCGAGTTTATCTGTAATTAAGGGTTGCCAGTGGTAGTAAAATTTACAATTTGGGGGTAAATGCGCATATATATCTAAGGATAAAATGCACATATGTGCAAATTACCCCAAACGTTAATGTTAATATTTTGTCTGATGTGATAAAAGCGTAACTATTTTGTGTGTTGGGGGGGGGGGGATTTCACTAGTATAACTGCACGATTGTAACTGTGATTTCAGAGGGTTTCCTGATAGGATGTTTTCCCAGGAGATGCACAATTTCCCTTGGGATGCTTGAGATACCCACGGAAATTTTTGTAGGATATTAATTGTTTAAACTGTTTTTCACTTCCTGTATGTTCAAATTCCATCCAGAGAAAATTTTTCTGAAATCATTACTGGTCATAACCGTTAGGGTAAGCAGGCCCGAAACCAGTCACAGAGGTTTAGGGGGGCCATGAATATGATAGGGGGGCCAAGTCATTAAAAATTATCTTACGAATACCTAAATTTTTTTTGTATTAATAATAGCATTTTGTGTTAAGGTCCGGAGGGGCCACGGAAATTTTACGGCTGGCCAAGCCCCCTAGCCCCCTCTGGTTGCGGGCCTGGTGGTAAGAAGAATAATTGACCAAAACTACGTAAGTAGGAACATACAAAAGATTATATTATAACACTTTTATTACATCATGTAATCAGTTCTTCCTCAACTTCACAAAACAGATCCTAGAAATGAAAAATGAAATGAATTGAAATCTGTAGTTTTACGTCCAACGGTTATGCCGGTTAGGCTAAAAGAGAAGGTGATGATGAGAGATGAGTGCAATGGTGGAATGAAGAAAGTGGGAAGAAACGGGAGAACCCCGAGAAAACCCACGAGTACGATGTTTGTCCACCACAAAGTCCACACGGCGCGAGCTGGGATCGAACCATTGACCCCAAGCACCGGAGGTGAACGCTCTACCACTGAGCCACCGCGCCCCCAAAACAGATCCTTACTTCTAGATTGATAATGTGTACATCCCCCTTATTCCGAATGGATGTACAAATTGATACCGTTGGCCAAGTAATTCGCCTTCAAGCATATTGTCCAACGTAACTTTAATAATAATAATTGTAAACTAATTGTACAACTTCCAAGGAATTTATAAATATCTATCGTAGATAATGTTTCCTGTAAGAGTAGCTTTCTTAACATCCATACGAGCAACAGTTACTTTGTTAACGTCTTCATATAACATAATAGAATCGTCTATTATTCTCCGTGAATCTTAATAACACAATCAACAACAACTTTAATTTTACGTCAATTAGTAATAATCCATGAAATTACAGTGATCTAGACCACTTTTAGCATAATGTCTTATAGTAAAAAATCATCGTTTCTCTTTCCATTACAATTCTTATCATATTACACACAATGTTTCCTCCACTGAAAGCACATACTATAATTAACAAATATGTTACCGTAATATTAGTTTTCGCATTTGGTTTCTGAGGATTTGTTTTGTTCTACTTTCAGATGAACGACCATGGTTCGTGAATACAAACGACGAAGTCAGAGATGTTCCTACGGAGAGGAAGCAGTGCAAGAAGCACTGACAGCTATTAGAGAAGGCATGACCATTTATGGAGCCAGTAAAAGATACGGAGTACCGCGAAGAACTTTGCAGCACCGTCTCAACAGAGACGTTATGTATAGACCAAAATTAGGACGACCCATAGTACTTGGTTCAGCGGAGAAGAACTTAGTAAGACATTTATTGCAGTTGGAATCAAAGGGTTTTCCACTAACTATGGCTGACACTCGAAAAATCGCATATCAATATGCAGAGAAGAATGAACTGAAACACCCATTTAGTTCGCACACTGAAACTGCAGGATATGATTGGTTGTATGGGTTGCTGCAACGGAACAATGTTGTTAGTGTTCGAAAGGCTCAACCCCTCTCTTACGCACGTTCAGATTCTTTGAATAAAGTTGAATGTGACAAATTTTTCAAACTCCTCGATGAACAAATGGAAGAACCTGAAGGTAATCGTTTGCCTCCATCACATATTTTCAACTGTGACGAGACGGGTTTGCAAATGATATTTAAACCGGGAAAAGTGTTGGCGGCTAAAGGCAAAAAATCGGTGCATGCATTAACTACGGGGGAGAAGGGGGAAACAGTTACTGTAATGGGATGTATGAGTGCTTCAGGGGCTTACGTTCCGCCCTTTATCATTTTTAAGGGTGTTCGCATGAGAGAAGAATTTCAGGATGGGCTACCACCAGGCTCCGCAGTTGCCATGACTGATTCAGGATGCATGACAGAGGAAGCATTTATGCTCTGGTTACAACATTTTCAGCACCACAAGCCTCAAGAAAGAGTTCTGCTGTTATTAGATGGTCACACAACACACTACAATAACATTGAAGCAATTCAATTCTGTGAAGATAATCAAATAGCTCTATTGTGCCTTCCAAGCCATACTACACACTGGCTACAACCCCTTGACAGAGCAATATATCGGCCATTAAAGCACTATTGGAATGAACAGTGTTCAGCTTTCATTCGGCAGAATAGAGGAAGGAAGATAAGTAAATTTGTTTTTGGATCTCTTTTTGCTGCAGCGTGGGGTAAAGCTGCTACTGTGGGTTCAGAAGTGAACGGTTTCCGCACATGTGGAATTTATCCATTAAACCCTGATGCCATACCAATTAGTGCGTTCCAGGTGGATACAACCCCAGGCGACACTTCGGCAAAACCTTCAACCAGTACTTGCGAACAATTTGAAGGAACACAAGGAACTGCTTCACGAAGTGAACGAATTGCTGCAGCAGAAGTGCATAGTAGTGATAAAAGTAGGGATCAAACTACGTCATTTCAAGATATCATGCCTGTTCCTACCCGTCAAGAGGCTACACGCACTAGAACTACCAGAAGTGCAACATGTCTAACAACCCCGCAACATATCGAAATTCTCAACAAGAAGAAACGAAAGATTACCAGTCCATCATGTGTCAAAAACAAGAAACTTAAACGTAATGTGCGTGCAAAGGAAACTGTAGGAATTGTTTGCAACCGAAATGAGTCACTCGAACCTCACACACGTCAGACGGCAGATCCCAACAATTATTGTGCTGCCTGTAACGGGTATTACTATGCAAGTGAAGCAACCAACATGGGTGATTGGGTTAAGTGTATGAATTGCTTCAAGTGATATCATGAAAAAGTGCGCCAGAAAAAACGTAAGAAACAATGTATTAGTAACTTGAGACAAGTGTTAAAATCACTTCCATAAATCATTTTTGATGTCCAAAGGAAAAAACTAATGTGACTTGTTTTTCAAGTGCAGTATGTTAGAACCTTTACTAGGCTATGTAGGCATATATTTAGACTATATAAGGTATGTTTAATCTACACACAGTGAATGTTGTACAGGTGTGTCCATAATTATTGCAGTACTCACAAATATTTTGAATGCAAACATTTAGATATGCTACTTTTTTTTAATGTGTAGGACATACTGTGTGTTAATGTTTTGGATTAGGTATTAAGAACAATGTCCATAATACTGCCTAGACTACTACTTGCTCAAGGCGTAGATATTGTATAGCAATAGTACATTAGTATTGTTAACATTTATTTCTACTCATATGTATATGAATCTATCAATAAACCAGAGAAGAGTTCCAAACATATTTCGTAACGCAGGTGTGCGCAAATTTTCCCTATATGTGCTTTTTACCCCGATATTGGGGCAATATGCACGTTTTGCAAGGGTCACTTTTATCTCCAATATTTTCTCTATTAAGCTGAATTGACAAACATATTTTATATCCGTAGGTAGCAGAAAGATGTAAGTATATTGCCCTAAGTTTTCGAGTTTCTTGGCCTGATAGTTACAATTTTAGGAGGCCTAATGTAAAAAACTGCGCATATTACCCCAAATTACTCTATATATATATATATATATATATATATCAGGGTGTTTCAGATAAAACGTCCAGTGCTTATAAATCCGAAATGGCTGAGAATAAAAAGATGAAACAAAAACTGAGATAGGAAAATGTCATAGGGCGCATCACATGGTGTTGTCGTGGTGACCCACAGGGCCCTCCTTCAAGGAGGCCCAGGGGCCAACTTCAAATTTTCAAATGGGAACATGTATTGAATCATACCTCGTTCAATAGTCCTTGAAATACGAAAGAACTTTTGTATGAAACAATTTTCGATTTGGGGCACCGTTTTCAAAATGGCCGCAAAAAGTCCTGTATCAGTTTGAAGTTGGCACCTGGGCCCCCTTCAAGGAGTTTCCTGAGGGTCACCACAACAACACCACTTGATATGCTTTATCATCGTTTCTATCTCAGTTTTTGTTTCATCTCTCTATTCTCAGCCGTTTCTGATTTAGGCCTATAAGCACTGGACGTTTTATCTGACACAGGACCCACTTTTTGCGGCCATTTTGAAAACGGTGGCCCAAATCGAAAATTATTTCCTCCAAAAGTTATTTCGTTTTTCAAGGACTGTTGAATGAGGTATGATTCAATACATGGTCCCATTTGAAAATTTGAAGTTGGCCCCTAAGCCCCCTTGAAGGAGGGCCCTGGGGGTCACCACAACAAAACCATGTGATGCGCCCTATGATATTTTCCTATCTCAGTTTTTGTTTCATCTTTTTATTCTCAGCCGTTTCGGATTTATAAGCACTGGACGTTTTATCTGAAACACCCTGTATATATATATATATAGGGCCTGATCCAGGATTGTCTAAGGGGGTGCACCAGTAACTACCAAAATAATCAAAAACCAATGACACTGAAACTCTTCAAAGTGACATGTGACAATGTTCTTTACCCCTGACAACACTGATACATAGAACGGAGGAGAGTATTTTTAAGTGGGTTGCAAGTGTTGTGCAGGAAAAAATGTTTTTCTCTCCTTCTGGCTTCTGTTTTCTATTCTAGATGACAAATACTATATTGTTTTGTTTGGTGAATCCTTTTCCTTCAACCTTTTGAAAATCATCTTAAACTATTGCTTTCGCAAACATGATGGCAGAAAGTTTCAGAATGTGTTGGTATTTTCACTGCTAGCTTCTCATTTTAGATAGTGTATATTCACAACGAAGGGGAGGAGGGGTGCACGTCCACCTTTGCACTCCCCTAAATCCGGCTCTGTGTATATATGACCTAACACGCTCCCCCTTAAGATGTGCATTTTAATCAAAGTAAAGTGATTAAAAACACAGTTCGAGGTAGGTGACAACTGTATTCAGAAAATAGCTTCCAACGGTCCATTTTCGTATGATGTGATCACAAACAAAAGACAGTGTCGTTTCCAATATGGTGAAAATAATTTAGTTAATGGCACCCTAAAGAATAGATTAAAAAAACACTGGGGTACATGTCAGTTTATTTTTAATGAGGATTTTATATTGCAACGATCCATATATCCTAACATACTATAAGCCACATGTGCAAACAGGTGTTTCTACAATCATAAACAATTCAGACGACAGGAGGAAACTGTATCTTTCAAAGAAGAAACGAAGAGGACACGGAAAGTCACGAAGAAATCCGACAACCCCTCCACAGGCCCTCCCTCCAAAAGGACGGCTATATAAGCAACTGACGAGACCAAAAAGTTATCAGTGTCAATGCTGATCATTCACCTACAAAATCCTTCTCTCGAGGCCATCATGGGCTACGGAGATATACTGTAATATCTATCCCGGTGACTGCTACGAACTACGGAGCTTAACCTATCCCATCTGAGTTCACTGTGGACAAAGACATCCTTTCTACCCGAAAGTAACATTGTATGCTGAAGGGGAATCTACACTGAGAGCATTTTAGACTGATCAAACACTTAAATAAAACTCTCTAAAAACCTTGTATAATAGTTTAATTAAGACATTTTTATAATAAATAGGTGAAGGGTTAAATTCCCCAGTACATTGATTTGACTCTACCTACAGATCATTGCAATATAGGGTATACAGAATTTTATCTTTTTAATTTCACAGGATTGTAACATACTAAATTGGTCGGACAGATTATGAACCCCTATTCCCCTTAGGAAACGCATTTTATTTAAGTTGACATGATAAAAATCCAGTTCGAAGTAGTTGATAAGTATTGGTATGTTTCAAAATTCATTCAAAGTTTTGTGGCTCCGCGTAACGTGGTGGCTAACGCTCTCGCCTTCGGTGCGAACGGTCCCGGGATCGATTCCCGGTGGGAGCACACGGTCGAAAAAGTGTAACAGCTTTTTCAGGCCGGCCACCTTGAATGAGGTTTTTCCTGGGTTTTCCTAATTCACACCAGGAAAATGCCGGAGTGGTACCTAATTTATAGGTCCCAGGCCGCTTCCTTTCTTCCCCCATCCTTTCCCCGGATAGTGTACTCGCCGAGGGACGTCATCCCTCAAAACGTGACGGGCTAAATGGCCTTAAGTGCCGACAGTCCAGAAATCTAAATCCTCATTCAAAGTTTTCTATATTATATTGTTATTTAGATGCTACTGTACCTTTGAACTTCTGCCCACTCATCCAATACATCTTGTGTCAAACGAAGTTTTGCTTCCCACTCCGCTATCTGTGTTTCAAACGCAGCTTTGTGTGGACTGAAGGAAATGGACTGAGTCATCACAATATGGTCATCTAACATCTGCAAAATCTCGTCTGTAACCTTCATTATATATGTCCCTGCAAAATAAAATGATGGTTGATTTATTCATATTAACAAGCATTTCCGTATTGTAAAAGCATTAGCAACTATTACTAAAAGATATTTTAAGTATATGTCACTATCCTGGTATCCGCTTAATGAAATACCACTTCACTTCTCTTATAGCGAAATTGTGTGCTTCACTATCTATATGTCAAAATGCTAGGTTTATATGTATGTGGTTAATAAAAGCGTATATGTTTGTATCGAACTCTTTTGGCAATGATATCTCAGACACCACAAGCTCTAGAAAGGTGCCGTTTTCACTGATCGATTGCAGATTTTGTGTAGATTCTTCCGTTTTAATTTAATATTTTAAAAATTGCAGTTATTTCTTTATTATTAAAATTTTAGGTGTAGACTGGAAGTATTCAAATTTTAAAAAGCAAAGGATCCTATCCTACGAGTTATACATTCCAATACCACACATTTGTATACGTAGTTAGTATAATCTCTCCGGAGTTTGTTTCATGGCTAAATGATAATGGAAAACGAAGTATAACCATTTCTTCAGTCTGAGATGAATCTTCATTGTTTGGAGTGTTTTACCCAATGAACACCATATGTCACTGACATTATAATTAATCGTGTGTGTAATGTATTTGCTTATTACATACTGCATGAAAGAAGAAAGAAAACACTGAACATACATGAATTAGAAATTCTAACCGGAAGTAGGCTCAAATCTTGCAAACAGTGCGATATTGAAAAAATATTCGAAAAAATCTCTCCTTTATGGTACTCCTTCCCAATTTTTATGAAGATGTATTTGACTTGTGTATGTAAAGGGACATGTACAGATGTTGTGAAGAATGAAAAGGAGATTAATGCTCATATGTGAATGATGTGTTGTGTAGAGATCGCAGGTTCAGCTAGTGAATTAACAAAAATACAGAGTAGACAGTTTTTCTTTTCCTTTTCCTTTTTCTTGTCTTTCTTTCATTTTTTCTTTTTTTTTCTTTTTTTTTTTTTTTTGAACTGGTTCCTTTTAATCCATTTCAAACAAAGATTTTATCCTTAGGACAGAATCATTTGGTCCCGTTAAGTTATATGCTTCCAATTTCATTGATTTTCCAACTTGATTCCTCTAAGCAAAGATTTAATCCTTCCTCTGGATTGAATTGATTAGTTCTGATGAATTTATTATTTCCGAGTGGGGCCGCGGGGGCTCAGTGTTAGAGCGTTCGCCTCTGGTGCTTGGGGTCCCGGATTCGATCCCAGCCCCCGCCAAGTGAACTTTGTGGTGGACAAACACAGTGTGCGTGGGTTTTCTCGGGGTTCTTCCGTTTCCTCTCACTTTCTTCATTCCACCATTTCATTCATTTCTCACAATTACCGTCTCCTTTAGCCTAACCGTCATAACCGTGGGGCGTAAAACTCAAAGATTTCATTTCATTTCATTTTATTATTTCCGAGGTGCTCTATAGTACTCCAATATGATTTCTCATTAGAGCCCAAGTGGTCAACTACTTTTATTAACTAAAAAGTTATTGCATAGTTGCTTCAGTTTGGAGTGGAAAGGAGGGCGAAATAAGTAGAAGCACACAATGACGGACTACGTTTCGAGGCATGTACAGAGAGTTTCGTTTGTTCTTGACTCCTAGCTCTTGCATGTTATATGCAAAGAAGGGACACGAAAGCGAAGAAAGAAGATTTAGATTTTCCTTGACAAGTCCAGTACATTCAAAATTATTTGTTTTTCTGTCACGTAATGTAGTCTTTCCTGAAGTAACCTTTCGTTCTATTCCTTCTATATTGTAAGGAGCCCCACATCACGACAGACGCACGTGTCAACTCAACACCTGCTATTAATCATAAACAACCTAGCAGACAAGAAGCCGACACGAAGGACACCGAGGAACGCCGAAAGAAGACGGACCTCACGGAAGGACGCGAAGAGGACAAATAAAAGGAGGACCACCGAGGGACCCAGCATCAGTCGTCCAACTGATCAAATCACCTACACCGCCATGAGGTCGCAATAGACATGGGGTACACCTAACCTTCTCGAGGTCGCACTGGACTACGGGTTCTTTCTACAACCAAGCCTCGCGAAGCTGCCTTGAGCTGAGAGGTCTATCCTTCAAGTCTCACCGGAACAGGCAGGTGCTTTGGGACTGCCTTGAGAGAAGGAGCACCGTGCAAAACACCTATTCTCCTCTTATTTGGACATTAACAAGATAGACATTATTTTGTTCTTTGTAAATCAAATTCGTTTTGTATTTATCAAATTTCATAATAAATTGGTGAAGGGGATAAATCTCGGTCCATTATTGACTCTAACAAAGTCATTACAATATCAATCCATTAATTGGGCCCACTCGACTTTTTTTGTTTCGTCCTCTGGTTCCACTAACCGAATCCACTGATTCGATCCATCAATTACATTAAGTGATCCTGTCTCTTGATTATGACCAAATCATTTCGGTTTCTTTCAGAGATTTCATGATTTCATTGCACTAAAGAATTTTCTTATCAGGAGTGAATCGTTCCGAAACTGCCTTCACTAGTACAGAGTAAGAACTAACCAACTGTGTGGCCTATGGAAACCGGAGATTCAATGCCGCGTTCACAAAAGCTCTCCACTGACTTCTATCCTTAGCTAATTGCATCCAGTTTCTACTTTGTATTCCTATCTCTGCAAGATCCATCTTAATATTGTCCTCCCATCTGCGCCTGGGTCTTGCTAATGGTCGTTTTCCGATGAGTCAGTCAAGTCTTTGAAAGCGTTTCTACTTTCTTCCATTCTAGCTACATGACCTGCCCACCTAAGCCTCCTAGACTTGACGACCCTAACAATGTTGGGTAAACCGTATAAATTATGTAGTTCCGTGTTATGAAGTTTCCACCATTCCCCATTCCCGTTCCTCTTGGGTTCGAATATTCGTCTCAGGATCCTGTTCTCAAATACTTTCAGTCTATGTTCTTCCCTCAGAGTAAGCGACCATGTTTCGGAACCATACAGAACAGCAGGCATGATTATCGTTTTATATATTTTAAGCTTCAAATTCTTCGACAGAATTCGCGACGACAAGAGATTTTGAACCGAATAGTAACACGAATTCCCTGCTTTTAGTCGACATATAATTTCTTCGTGAATATGATTTTCGTCTGTTAATATTGATCCTAAATATTTGAAACTATCCACTTTATCAAAAGTATTATTTAATATTTTAACGCATCCACAATTTGCCGCATTACGGTCCCTACGCACTTCCACGTATTTAGTTTTCTCTGCATTTACTTCTAAACTCTTGTCCCTGCAAGCGTTTAATAAGATCTCTGCATTTCTTTCTATTGTTCTCCTATCATCGTCTATTAAATTTACATCATCAGCACATACCATAACCTGATGAATACCGTTCAACTCTAGGCCCTGGTTGCTATCTTTGATTTTCCTTATGGCGTATTCCAGCAGAAAGTTAAATAATAATGGCGACAACGCATCTCCTTGTTTCAGGCCATTTTCGACGTGAAAGCTCGTGTACAAAAATTTTCCTACCCGGACTTTACTTTGGGATTCATTTAAACATATCTTAATTAATCTAATTAGCTTTCTCGGTATTCCAAGTTTTGTAAGAACGTTGTATAATGTTTATCTCCGAACCGATGTACCGGGGTATTGTATTCCCACTTTTTTCGAGTATTTGGCGAATGGTAAATATTTGGTCGATAGTTGATCGATTTCGTCTAAATCCGCACTGATAATCTCCGATAATTTCATCTGCGTATGGGGTCAATCTTGCTAATAGAATATTTGAAAGGATTTTATAGGATGTTGACAGAAGGGAAATGCCTCGATAATTGTTACAGTCAGTTTTGTCGCCTATCTTGTGAATTGGAACAATGGTTGATTCTTTCCACTCTTGTGGCAATTCTTCCTTGTTCCAAATAAGGAGAATGAGTTTGTGTATGTTGTTCCACAATGTTTCGCCTCCAGCTAAAATTAACAGCCGGAATTTCATCTACACCCGGAGATTTGTGTTTCTTTAATTTCTTTATAGCGGCTTCCATTTCTATTCGATTGGGTTCTGGAATATACGGTTCTGCGGTGTGTATCTCCTTTTCTACACGCACATTAGTTTTTGGCTGCGTGTTCAGCAAATCGTCAAAGAAATCTTTCCATCTATTTAAGATGATATCCGTATCAGTGAGAACTGTTCCGTCAGCTTTCTTTAATATATAAGCACTAGGTTGATAGCCTTTCTTAAATTCGTTGATTCCCTTATACATGTCCCGGATGTTTTTATTTTTACTATTATCTTCGAGTTTTTAATTTTAGCTTTTAAAAAATAGCGTTTCTTTGTTCTAAAAGTTTTGTAAGTTTCCCCCCTGATATCTGTAAAATTTTGTGTAGTAATTTCATTCGGATTTTGTAGCCAGTGTAATTTTGCCTGTTTTCTCTTCTCTGCTAGTTGTGTGCATTCCTGGTCGAACCATGGTTTGTTCCTACGTATTTCCGCGTGTCCCAAGTTTTCTATTGCTGAACTTTTAATGCTATCTCTAATTTCAATCCAAGTATCCTCAACACTAGTGCACTCCGAGTCTTCTAAAACCGAAAATCTATTCGAAACTTCAAGCTGGTATTCTTCTCTTACCTGGCTCTCTTCTAATAAATGATACAAAAAGCTTCAAGCATTGATCTCTTGTTTCAGCCTTAAAGCTTTTTTTCATATCTTAAAAGATCTATGTCGAGATATTGTAAATAACTCTTAGAACTTTAAAACAGTGTTAGCTTCTCTATATACTTAACACTCTGTACAAACTTTTCCTCTTTCTCTTGTGATTTGGGTAATTGGACATGATTCCTTCGTGCTCTGAGTGCCCCAATTTTGTCTACATCTTAACATTTAACTTCATATTTGATAGCTGCGTTATACATTCATAACATTTTGTGTTCTAATTTACTATAGAAATTAACTCAATAATACTTCAAAGTCCAAACTTTTATGTGTTAAGTTGCAAAATGTAAACTAATTTGTTAGCGTAGTTTGAAGTAACGGATTTCACACTATAACCTTTAACAAGTTACGTGTTATAAAGTTACATTAATCTACATTGTAGTTAGTTTGTGCCGTAACTACGACGTAACTAACTCTATGGCCTATGGAACCCGGAGGTTCAATGCCGCGTTCATAAAAGCTCCACATTGACTTCTGTCCTTAACCAACTGGATCCAGTTTCTACTTTGTAATCCTATTTCAGAGAGATCCATCTTAATACTGTCCTCCCATCTGCGCTTAGGTCTTCTTAATGGTCATTTTTCATTTGGATTTCCAGTTAAAACTTTGAAGGCGTTCCTACTTTCTTCCATCCTGGCTACCTGACCCACCCACCTAAGCTTCCTAGATTTGATGATCCTAACAATGTTTAGTAAACAGTATAAATTGTATAGTTCCTCCTTAAGAAGTTATAGTGCCATTTATGCCTCCTAAACCACGATTTTGCGTTAACATAGAAAAGATCAAACTGGCAACAGTGACTTATGACTTGGTTAAATACCTGTGAGGTAACGTAATTCTTACCTGTTTCTTTGTAAGGAACAATCTCTAACTTGATGACATCCCATTCGCCCTGCATCTTATCTAACGCAGCCTCTATTCCATATTCTTTAGTAGCATCATCAGAGATTTTGATAATGATCTCTTGGAATGGTCCTAAGCCTTTATCCAAACACATTTTGAAACTTAACGTTTCATCCGACTCCACAGGGATTCCTAAATGTTAAAAAAACACCAAATCAATAATCTTTAAAACTTAGTAACCTACTTTAAAATATACTCTCAACGTTTCACCTTAACAAAAGATGCGTATATTATTATTTAAGGTATTAAAACATTTACAAAGATTAAAGTGATAGGTGCTGAGAAAATCCTGGAACTCTGGATTTTAAAAGCTAAAAACAAAGAATATATAAGAATAAAGTAACTATATGATATAGTAATGTGCTGTCGTAAATGCTATATATTATATGTAAATATCTGTAAGTGTTTTATGTAAATGTTCAATTCCTAATATCGATCACTTGCGATATATATGCACCTTCTCAAAGAAACTGGAGTAATAGTTCCAAAGTTGAACATAATAGAAAAATAACCTAACAGAAATATAGATTGAAGTAAATGAAAACCGGTATTATACTGAACTGCTACTGAGTTAGAGATATCTGATTAGTTAGGAGTTGTTGTTTCTTTGAAATTAATAACGGCTTCCACACGAGACATAGATGCAATAAGTCTACGGAAGTGATCAGAAGATGTTCAATACTCTTATTATTCGATGCATAATACTTCCTGACTTTTCGAATTGTGTTTTAGAAATTTTAATACTGTCTTTTGTTTTACCAGTTGCACATGGTTATCAAAATAATAGAAAGAACCGAAGTTGGAAACACGTCAAGTGCTTGTGTTGGAAACGGTCAGGCTGCAATCGTAGCTGCGTGTCTGTAGGTTGTAGTGTGATAGGTAAAACTAAGGACTACTTTAGGAGCAGTAGAATTACAGTGTGCTGTGAACTGAGCAAATGATAATAGTCTAAAATGGGCGACATCTCTGATTTCCAAAGAGGATAAATCTTTCCCGCTTTTGTGCTGCAAGCGTGATGAAAGCAGCAAGTGTGTTGAGTGTGTCACGATGGACAATGACAGGATTCGACGAGCATTAAAGCTATTCGTCACCTACAGCTGAAACGCGAGTGCATTGAAAATGACAAAGAAACCTAAGTAGGACCTCCAACAGTTTATGTCGACAATCACATTCCTCCGTGAGTTGACCTGGACATGCGGGATCAGGTTGCTCGGGAGAAACTACTGATAAGGGACCATATTTCCTTAGTATTACTCTAGTGATAGCGCTAATACGCAGTAAGAACCGCTGATGCCTTGAAACGCATGGTATTTTCAGATGAGTCATCGTTCATGAGTCATGTTTGTGTGTAACGGACATAAAACAAAAGTGTATGATCAGCAGTGTCACTGATCAATCACAAAATATCGTGGCGGCGGCTCGTGTTGCTGTGGGCCGCAATATCCTGGTCTTTAGTTGGTCCTACGCTCACGCTTATTAGTCCGTGACCATGTTGCTATTTCAGGGGTCCATATGTATTCTATTTTACAGATATTTTCGAGCAATGATGCTTTATTTCAGGATGATAATGTGCCCATTCGAACATCTGGAGCTGTTGTGATGTAGTTTGAAGACCACCGAAACGAAATTGAACACCTTTCCGAACGAAATTGAACGAAATTGAAATTGAATCTGCAAACTTTAACATAACTGAGCATAAATGGTACATTTTTTAGACATGAATCAGTCACAAATTTCCTCCTTCACTTTTATCCATCAAATTGAGTAACGCACTGCACGCAGAATTATATAATATTCCACTTGTAACCATTAACGATCTTTATGACTCCATTGCACATCACATCAAAGCTATTCAAAGGGCCAACACCATACTAATTTTGTACGGTGCACTTTTCTCAGGCACACTACAGTGCACTGGGATATGTCTAGTTGACGTGACAATAGTCGTGTGGTAGTGGATAGATCCTTCCCACTGGCGTCTCTTATGACTTCACATTCTGTTATCCTGTGGTGACTGGACCTTGGCTGATATTCGACATAACCTGCATGAAATTTCTGAAACCAACAAGTTGTTGTGCTGAAGCTGACTTTACTGTCTCCTTTCACATGACAAATGTTTTGAGTTGCTGCCGCAGCGTTGTGCTCGAGTTCAAAGTAATAGAGTCCGCAAGAATAATATATACCCTCTTTGTCATCCCGTATCAGGATACTGGCACTGACAATTGTTCTGAAATTTAAGTATGTTGTAGTATGTTTTTTCGCCCAACAGATGTCGCCATTGTCAATTGTTTTCAGTTAAAATTATGTTGTAGTGAGGATTTTTGGTCAACAGATGTCGGTACTGTCAGCACGGTTAGTAAGATAAGAAAATGGCAGGAGCACGCTTGACGTTTGAACAGTGTAAGTATGTTTTGAAGTGTTTTATCAGGTTTGGGAATGCCATCGAAGTGCAGCGTCAGTGGAGAGGGAAGTTTGGTACTGAACCACCAACCCGCCTAACAATCAAACGCATTGTTGACAAGTTTGAAGCGCATGGAACGACGAGCCGTCGCTGCACCTAGAGCGGCCAATTTATCATTGGAGACCGATGCACATGCCTCTGTAATCTTCTGGCAAAGTTTCTCGAGAGTCCCAAACAATGACCAACATTTTGAACATCTAATGTAAACATATACTTGAAGCTTGGTAACACGGGTTTAAACAATTATTATTGTAATTAAAATGTGTGATTACATTAATTCAAATGTAATTAAGAAACGTGATATATAGTTTTTTTCTTAAACAGTGTATACATTTTTCTGGCGGACTCTATTAGCAATTTAGGTATCAGACGTAATTAAGCACTCATCGTCACTCCCACTACATAAATACCGACTGATGATACGGATGGAGTAGCGATCTCCGTGCTAAAGAACGCGCTTACCACATGAACTGTTGGGCAAGTTTGAGTTTATACTTCGTGTCGATCGCAGCTTGTACAGGCGCCTGCTGTTTGGGTTATGAAGATACTGCAAATTGTTGACATATTAAGTAATGTAACCCTTCCTAATATGAGAAATGTGATTGCACCATGAGACCAGTGGTTCTCAACCCTTTTTGACTGACAACACACTTGCTGTAGACCTAGGACATCGCTCGGTATATTAAAAATATATAAATTATACATCCTTGGAATACGCAGAGCTTCTTTGTTTTAGGACATGCATGATTTATGTATATCTTAATATAGTAAACGTTTCTTTTCCCATAATATCAAGGGGGTTAAAATCCAGAAACTATCCTTGTGGGGTACGCCACTGACAATACTCTAAAACTATAAATTTCTAAAAAGTAGTAACACTATATAATACTGACCATTGTTACTACCGTTGGAGGCGCTGACTGTTACAGTTTGTCTCTAAATTGATTCTGAACTAATTAGCTCATTAAATTCCCAAATTTGAAACACACTTTATGGGAAAAAGCGACACAACGGTTGAGAACCACTGCCCTGAACAATAGTTAATTGCCTGGCGGATAGATACAGCAGGAGCAGAGGCCAGAGACTCGTGATAATTGTTTGCATTGAAAAGCATATCTATTAAAATACTAACTCATACTATCTATATAACTCTGAAATTCACTTTACATCGGACAGTTATTGAAATATTATATAATTCAATAGTTCGAAGCAAATTAGAGTATGCGTCAATAGTATGGTTACCAAGTTGTAAGTCACAAAAAACTGAAATTGAAGCAATGCAAAAGAAATTTTTAAGCTAATTATATTTCAAAAAATATTTTCTTTCATCATATCAGAGGAAAATCTCGTACACGTGGTTATTAAAGGAATTTCACAATGTCACATTAACAAACAGAAGGATTGTAGCCCAGCAAATGTTCCTATATAAAATTATCAATGGATTAATTAATGAGAGTGCGTTTTTGGAAGGAATCTGCTTTAACGCTACCACATGTAAATTAAGAAATAGGAATGTTTTTGGTAAATAAAATACGTAAAAACAGAGGGATATGAAAATTCGCCATAATTTGCAATGTGTGAAGTATACAACAAATTAGTAAAAATATGTGATCTAGATTTTAGTTTTAAAATGAAAAATTATTGTGATTTGGTGGAAACTTATGTAAATTTGGAGTATATTTAAATCCCTGTCTGTAAATTGCATGTTTGTATTTTTGTATTTTTTCTTTTAGTGTACGGTAGTTAGTTTAGGGTTTCATTTATTTAGTGTTTGTTTTAAATTAACAATGTAGATGTAATGTTCTATGTAAGACTCCTGTAATTGGGATTCTCCTGTTGGAGCCAGCAGATTTAAAGAAAGAAAGAAAGAAAGAAAGATAGGAAAAGATCTTTCCACGTTTATACTACTATATTAAAGATCGTTTACCTGATGTATGAAAAGCGTAAAACGAGAAGGTGTAGGTTGGAACTAAATGGTTTTATCTTTTAAACTAGATACGCACCTGTTTCTTCCGATATTTGTTCCCAGTGTCGATCTCGTAATCCTTTGTTGAGAAAAGCTGTGATCAGCGGGATCAGAGGCTTAAAATCTTCTATTTCTTTCTTGATTTTCAACGCCACTTTTTGCACAGCTGAAAATCAAACAAATTGACTATCTTTAATGTCAGAAGAGAACACATTTCCTTTATATAATACTCAATATCAACAAAATAATATATGAGGGTGTATCTGTGTGTGTGTTATTCGAGTTTTACGTTAAAAGCAGTCACTTGAGGCCGCTATTCTTTTACACATATAGATTTTCACCAGATTTAATCGCGTACGAAGACGTTTCATCCTTTTTCCACTTGAAGGGAGGATTGGGAAATCAAAAGCTTTATCTGATTGTTTCTAAGAGCGCCTTTCCTATATGTGACCAAATTGACATCGTTGCTATTCTGGTTTACATAACATCAAAGGATAAATATCCAGGATATAGAACGGTCGTGGGAAAATTCTTTAAGGACATTCTTTTTCTCTCTTTTTATCCGAGTTCTGAACTAAGACCCGTCAACGAGAGGCACTCGCGGATAGTATGGGGATAAAATTATTTTTGAAAAGTCCAAATTTCTTTTGTTTTAAAACGATGAAACGAATAATGTCAGTTTCTTATTATTTAATATAGTCTGTGATACATCATGTCTTTCTTCGAGCCAAAAGCAACATTAAAACTTGGCGAGTATAACTACACTTCAGGTTTCGAAGTTAATGCTACTATTCAATTAAGTGACAACTTAACCCTTTAAAGCCTGATTTTTTTTAAAGGAAGTGAAAGTATCTTTTCTTACAAATCATTCTGGCTTTAGGTATAAGAAAACAATTGATCGTGATAAAAAGGGAAACACCTATAACTTATTACTGAAATCCAAAGAAATTATTTCCCTACCATCGAATGAATGCAGACGACCGGTTTTGTATTTAAAACGAAAACATCAGTGTTACCAACCGGTTAACTCGTAATTAATCTATTATAGTCCTTATTGTCATACGAACTCCCTCTCGTGGTTACGGGGTTAGAGTACAGTCTTTTCGTGGGAGATCCAAGTTCAATTCCCCGCGGGAGCTCATGTTGTTCGGACCCCACGTTAGTCTGTAGGTCCACATCTCATGTAGCCTCGTTTCCTGAAAGAGACGCTAAACTCAAAATCTAACTGTCCTGTTAAAAGAAACACAGTTTCAAAAATTATGGGTCCTAACTTATGAAGATGATGGCTGTTAATTTTAAATATGTAACTTCAGTATTGGTTTAATGTAGAAGTTAAAAAAAAAAAAAGCCAACCATTCTTTTGCAACCGTGTGTACGGCACTTTTAATACTTTAACTTGAAATAAAGATTTATTTTATTTATTTATTGTATATTGAACACAACAGGTGTACACCCCTTAACAGTGTTCAGGAATATACATAAATGATTGCATCACATAATACAAAGGGTGTTCAAAAAGTTTTGCACAGTGGTCTCTATTTTTTTTATTTGTTGCAGGAGGAGAATGATTTTTTTTGAACATACTTGGAACATTTAGCTATAAGTTGGTATATAAAAGTATTTTCTTTTATTTACAGGTGAGCCAAAATGGACCATGAAGTAGATGTCATTTTGCGACAACGGTCGGTGATGGAGTTCCTCTTCAAGACCGGTGATCACTCTGCCACATCGATTCACAGGAAGTTGCTCCCTGTTTATGGGGAGGACACATTAAATTGCAGCAGTATCCAGCGGTGGTTGCAGAGATTTAAAGAAGGTGATTTCTCTCTACTGGACAATCCACAACGCGGTAGACTATCGACGGTAGTGAGTGATGTGAATAAGGAGACCATTAATCAAATCATCCAAGGACAAGCTCCACAATTAACAAGGACCGTTACTGTTTGTCATTGGACAAGCTGCGACGTGCCATCAATACCCACAGACCACAGCTTCACGGTAAGCTCATCAGACTACACCATGACAATTAGGGATTTGCACGAGACGAGTCGAGACAGGATTTTCCTGACAAAATTCGAGTAGAGACACGGCTCTTCCAATAGAGAAATATACATTTTTCGAGTAAATACATCAATTTTACAGCACATTTTTGAGACGAGACAGCCACAAATCTTGTCTCGTGCGCAACCCTTATGACAATGCCAAACCCCATACAGCCTTTGTGACGCAGGAGAAAATCACGAAAATGGGTTGGAAAATTGTTCCTCATCCTCCCTCATTCCGGACTTGGCTCCGTCTGATTTTTTCCTCTTTGGTCGTCTGAAGGCCCACCTGCGCGTTAAAACATTTGATAGTGAGAAAGACCTTATTTCCTGTGTCAAGCGATAGTGTAAAAGTCAATTCCCAGAATTTTACCAAAGTGTATTTACATCATGCAAAGAACGTTGAACCAGATGCGTCACAGCTGATGGAGGCAACATTGAGTAGGCTCAGTGTATAGCTAAATGTTCCAAGTATGTTCACAAAAAAAAAAATCATTCTCCTCCTGCAACAAACAAAAAAAAAATAAGAGACCACTGTGCAAAACTTTTTGAACACATTTTGTATTTGTTCTACATGCTAAAGTATGTATTTTTATATGTATCTACATCAAATATATCTTTGTAAGTCATTTTATTTGAATACTATTATATATTGTGCACATTCTCCTAATAGGCGTTGTACTTACTCCATTAGTAAGCTGTGGTAGTTCATGAAATGTACACCACAATTTTTGAAATACACCGTACAATTTACCTTTTATTGAATTCCATCTGTGGTTAATAATACAGGGGGTTCAGAGAGAGTTACATAACATGTTTGATAAATAAGGCGGTACAATTTCTCTCCTTATAAATAAAAGTAATGAATTTATTACATACTTAAAGAATTCTGCTTAGACTTATAATAAAATACGCTCATTCTTTTTTATTTTTCTTCCAACTCTACCAAAGAGCTGGATTTTGAAATGATTCAAAAAATAAAGTTGATTTTTTTTATTTATTTAGATAATACTATCAAAACACTACAAGCATACAAAATTTGAAGTTTTTGTTCCCATTCCAATAATCTAAAGCACGAGATTTAGATTGTCCCCGCAAAACATTCAAGGGGACATTAAATCTCGTTTAAGTAACTACAAACTAACTCTATGGCCTATGGAACCCGAAGGTTCAATGCCGCATTCACAAAAGCTCTCCACTGACTTCTATCCTTAGCAAACTGGATCCAGTTTCTACTTTGTATTCCTATTTCTGCGAGATCCATCTTAATATTGTGCTCCCATCTGCGCCTACGTCTAACTAATTGTCGCTTTCCGATTGGTCTTCCAGTCAAGACTTTGAAAGCGTTTCTGCTTTCTTCCATCCTGGTTACATAATCTGCCCATTGGAGCCTCCTAGATTTGATGACCCTAACAAGCAGGGGCTCCCGAAGACAATTTTAGAGGGGGGCCATCTCCATGTTTGCTATATTGCGTCTGGTATTTAATACACGTAGTTTGCTATATTACGTATATTGACAGGGGTAAACCGAAGCTAGGGGTAAACCGTGAGCTTGGGGTGAGCTAGGGGTAAACCGTATAAATTATGTAATTTCTCGTTATGAAGTATCCACACAGCAAAAAAATGAGGTGTTGAAATAACACAAAATGACAACCACTTTAGGGTGTTATTTGTGTGTCAATTCAACACCAACCACATCGCCTTAGAGCATATCAGAAATACCTCGTTACTGGCTGTAAGTATTTGCATTGTTTTTTATTGTTTGGTATGAATAAAGCTTTGCGAAAAAATATCTTGTTTTCTGTAATCTGTCACAATAATATTGTTGTAAACCTGTGAATCATCTGACAACAGTTACACAGCTGTGCTTCCATCTGTTTTCTTTATTTGTTATTCTTGTGTCTTAGCATATATGAACATCAGATGGCAGAACTGTTGCCTATGTAACTGCTGTCAGACGATTCACAGGTTTACAACAATATTATTGTGACAGATTACAGAAAACATAGAATATTATTCGTTACTTGGCAGAAGTGCCAAAGATATTTCGCAAAGTTTTGCTCATATTAAACAATAAATATCAATGCAAATTCTCTCAGATAGTAACGAGTTTTTTCTGATATGCTCGATAGGCGATGTGCTTGATGCTGGGAACTGGCCACCTGGAATCTCTAACCAGGTAAAAAAATAGGGTATCCGTAGCTGGCGGAGAAAAATAATCAAGTCACTTAGGTATTCATCCCCATTGGTTTATTTTAGTCGCGATCTTCGTACATACGGTTGGATTACTTGCCTCTTTGAGGCTGAGGAAACAACCGTCGAATTATATTTAATACCTCCACGGAGGTTAACGCACCACGTTGATATTATCTGTTGACGACCTTGCAATTTCTATTGGCTAAACGATTTCTTAAGTTACTCTCCTCTTCGGAGGGTAGCTTATACATTTGACATCTCAGCTTCACTCGTCATCTGAACTCCTATGATGGCTACGTCCAAGCCAGTCATCTCGAAAAAGAAGACCAAAATCCCAACGAAGATAGTCAGCCGATCTCAATACCGGCCTGAGGACTTCCTTGTTCCGCTGGGGCGGCCCTCCACCTCCGGCACTACTGCCAAGTCAGGATCATCCTCGACTAACCGGTCGACGACAGACGTTCCATCCCTTGCTCCACCGCAGGACGACAATGCCATGGACTTTACCCTGTTTACTACACCCAAGCGACGTCGCTCGTCCTTGGAGTCCACACTGAGCCAACAACATTCATCAGACTTCCCTGCTTTACCGATGAGTAACCGATTTGAGCCTCTATCTACTCTCACAGCTGACGAGTCTCCTGTGATAGAGCCACGGCCCAAAAGCACCAAAGAGATTAAACCACCTCCTATTTACATTTACGGCATCAAAAACACTTACAACTTTACCAAAAGCCTTTCCAAGACCCTCAGAGAATCACCTCAGGTTCGGCATAACAAAGAACGTATTGTGATTCAGGTATCTTCTAGGGACGATTTCACAACTATCAAAAACTACTGCGAACAGACGAAAACTGAATACGCTACTGGAATCGCCAAAAGTGACCGACCCGTAAAGGTTGTCGTTCGCAAATTACCCATCGATATCGACGTCGCTGATCTTCAGTCTGCACTATTCACTTTAGGTTTTAAGCCGCTCACGATTCATCAAATGTCTCGTCGGGGCCCCACTGGTGGAGATAGAGTCCTCATGCCACTTTTTCTCATCTCCCTCGAGAAAACTCCAAATATACAGGAGATCTACAACATATCAGGATTACTTCATTATAAAGTTTCATTTGAGCCTTATCGGCCGCCGAGTGTTCTGCAGTGTTACCGCTGCCAACGTCTTGGTCATTCACAAGACACTTGCAAAGCTCAACCTAAGTGTGTCAAGTGTGGGCAAAGTCATTTTACGAAAGCCTGTGCCAAACCAGATGCATCTACGCCAGCAAACTGCGGAGGGGACCACCCAGCCAATTATCGCGGTTGTCCCGTCTTTCGCTCATACCCAGATGCTCTCAAGAAATCAACTCCTTCTGGCCGCAGCTCCGGTCCTACTGTATCAACTTCACTGGACAATAAGGCACCTCGCATCGACCGACCTCCACCACCAAATCAGGATGCTCCCTCTACGTCCAGCACACCAGATAGTGCATCTACACCATCCGTTAATGATTTCAATCTCCATTCACTCCTCACATACATCAAAACCTTCAACTTTGGCCGCATTATCTCTCATATCAAGAAAGGATTTACTAGATTTCGGGAAGCCACGGATCTTGCGTCCAAGGCTGCTGTCGTCATAGAGACATTTGCTGACATGATTGCTGATGGCTGCTTCTAACCAACCACTCATTCATCACACTATAACTGTTGTAACCTGGAATGCAGATGGTCTTACCGACCAGAAGAGTCTCCTAATTCGTTTTCTAGCAGAACATCAGGTCGATATCTTACTTATACAGGAAACTCACTTCACTGCCCAGGTTACACACTGGAGACTGCCCAACTACCAATTATTTCGCCTCGATCGAGTTCAAGGACGGAAAGGAGGATTACTGATTGCCCTGAAACGAAGTTTCAAGGCTAGACAACTCCTTTTACCCCAGTTACACACACTAGAAGCTCTTGCTATAGAAGTCTTCCTCCCCGGGATTCCTCTCATATTGGTCACGGGCTACCGTTCTCCAGCACATGACTTAGATCCCAATGATTTCGACGCCATCTCGACCTTGGGCCCCAAGATCATCTTGGCAGGGGACTTCAATGCAAAACATGGGGAATGGCACTCCAGACGTTCCAACGAAAACGGACGAATATTACACCGGTATCTGCACACATCTCCATTCATTGCCTATGGGCCACCTGATCCAACTCACCATCCTAAAGCAGGCGGAGAACCGGATGTGTTGGACATAGTTCTAAGCAAAGATACCATCTTAGCTACACGTCCTTACGTGATCTCAGCACTGGACTCAGATCATGATCCGGTCCTTTTCAAAATTTCGCATCGTCATATCTCCCGTCCTGCACCCGCTCATATCTCCCGAACTACGAACTGGGATGTCTATAAGCAGGAATTAAACTCTTTGCTCGACATAGCCGCTCGTCCAAATTCTCCTGCGGAAATTGATCAGGCGGTCGCCCATCTCACAACTGCTCTACGTACGGCTGACTCCCTCAGCACATCAATAATTCCTGACTCGCAGTCCGATCCACACTGTGACTCTCCATTACTTCGTCTTTATATCCATCTCAAACGCTGGGCTCGAAGTACTTGGCAGACTTCGAGAAGTGGGCACTAGACACCCACTCTACAAAACACTATGGAACACCTTAAGCCGCAAAATCAAGACAATCACTAGAAGACAAACCGAGCAGTACTGGGAGACACTTTTTCGTGGGGTCACACTTAATGACACTAAAATCTGGCAGTATTCCCGCCTTTTCCAGCGCCGAGAGACTTCTCGTCAAACTCAAATACTGCAAGGTCCGCATGGGGTCATACATGACGACCAAGGGCAAGCAGACCTATTTGCTGCATCTCTAGAGCGCCAGTTTACACCTAATGCGACTCCTGTCGTTCCTCATATTCGGCAGGACGTTCGGGCCACTATGCGCATGCTCCATTTTCAACCAATACTTCCCCTGCCTGAGGTCGTAACACCAAGGGAAGTTGAGCGTCAAATTTGTCACTTGCCCAACAAAAAAGCGCCTGGAGTTGATCAGATCCGCCCAGAACTACTGAAACATGGGACACGGAAGCTACTCCTCTATCTTGCTGCTTTATTTACAGGCATCCTTCAGGTTTGCTACTTTCCCCGTGCTTGGAAAGAAGCGAAAGTCATTCTTCTCCCTAAACCAGGTAAAAATCCGACTCTCCCAGAAAACTATAGACCAATTAGCCTATTATCTCATGTGAGCAAACTCTTCGAACGAGTGCTTCTCGCCCGACTTCAGGAGCACGTCACCACTCTAGATATACTCCCCCACCATCAATTTGGTTTTCGTGCTAACCACAGCACAACAAGCCAATTAGTGAGGGTAGTCGACCATCTGACTACCTCTTTTAATCGACGACATTATGTTGTAGGTGTATACCTTGATATCTCGAAGGCGTTTGATAAAGTGTGGTTACCAGGCCTCATTTATAAACTTCGCTTACAAGGTTTCTCTTTACCTTATCTCAAACTCCTCACTTCATACATCTTTCATCGCTTTTTCCATGTCTCTGTGGGACAGACCAAGTCTGCTCCCAAACCAATTCAAGCTGGTGTGCCTCAAGGCGCGGTTCTTTCGCCACTGCTTTACACCTTATACACCGCAGACTTACCCATTGTGCCACACTGTTTTCCTGCAACATACGCCGATGACACTGCTTTCTTCACGAACAGCAGCAATCTTCGTCTTTCCTACCACTACATGCAGCGGCAACTCAATGTCTTTCAACGTTGGGCTACCACCTGGCGCCTAAAAATCAACGCGGATAAGAGCGTTGCAGTCTGTTATAGCAAAAGACGCAGCAGAACCATCCATCGTTTATATTATGACAACATTGAAGTTCCACACCGTCTGCATGCTAAATACTTGGGAGTTATCTTAGATCGAGGCCTTACTTTTGGTCTTCATATCAGGGACATTAAATACCGAGCCCTTCGAAAATTATCTGCCCTCTATACTATTCTGCGTTGCAGTGCCTTAAGTCATGAAACAAGACTCCACGTCTTTAAAATGGTAATTTTGTCCACAATCACCTATGCATGTCCAGCATGGCAACATGCGGCACTCAGTCACTTGCGCACGGTCAAGAGTGTGCAAACCAGGGCAGCTCGTATCATAACAGGCCATGACCGATATACGCGTAATCGTCAACTTCTAGAGGACTTAAACATATATCCTATCCGGGACGTGTTACATCAACACCATACTCGTTTTTGGGCCAACCTCCCCCGCCACGTCAACCCCGCTATTGCAGCCATTGGCACAGCGCATACACACCGACGAACTTACAGGACGCCACGTTTGTAGCATAACTGTTTACCCACACTCTCCCCCTCACTGCGACAGTTGCAGCTGAAGGCCACATGACGTCGTCGTATCTCATGTTCTAACTCACCCCCCAAAGGTCTAATCATTTTCTTTTCTACAGCTGTCATCGAGTCAGGGACTTTTGTCCGATACTCGACACAAAACTACACTTTCAAGCTGAGCTGAGCTGAGCTTGATGCTGCATACTCAGATCGATACTATAATCGATCTTATCAGCTGTGGATGTACCATACGTCTGAAAGCTGTCTTTTGTACGTTTACCTTCCTATTCCTCATTCCGGGTACTCTGTCGTTCCTTCTCAAGAGAACTTTGACGTCAGACTGATCCAGCCAAGGGCGTCTGGTTCTACTGTAAAGGGAACGGGAGCTATTCAACCTAGACTACTATCCAAACGGGTAGAGATCGGTATCAGAGATCGGTACAGAGATCGGTATCATGTCCCTTGATACTTCACGGGACCTAGGGCATCATCATGGCCTACCTACGGTTCTAGCTGCCCCTTCTGCTACTGCGTCAGGAGCAAAACGAAAAGGTGCCAACAATCCGAGTACAAGTCGTGACACCAGTCCTGCTAGGTCGTTAATCGGGAAACCCTACACTGACCATCAAAAGTCACCGCCATCAAAGAAAATCCATCAAGGCGACTTGTCAGATACAGCTAGTGAATCAGGTCTTGTAATGGACCTCGAAAATTTTCCCGAATTAACAGAGACCACTCGTCCACAAACCTATCAGTTTCTACTTACCAACTTTGATCCAAAGTACTCGCAGGCACACCATCTGTACAAGCAGCTAGTTAAATACATGCCACGCGCCTACATCACTCAAATCATACCTACACGCAACGGGACTATCTTACGGACTCCCGATGCAAACTTTCAAACTACCCTGCTCAATAAACATGGATTCGAAATATTTGGGAAAGGCACTACACTGACTAGGCTCGCAGAAAAACCGCTAAAACAACGGCCCCCACCACGTAAAGAGCCTTTGCTATCAGTGGTTATCCGAGGCGTAGATACTGATATTACTGACCAAGAAGTCACTGACGAACTTACACTCGAAGGCTATACCATAACCAAATGCATTCGCATTCGAAACAACAACGGCTTAACCTATATGGTGAGAGTGCTTACACACTCTCAAGAGACCATCGACGATCTTCTGTCAAATGGGGCATACATATATCGTAAACGCCATAGAGTCGAGCCTTCTAGATCTCAGCCACCACTACCCTTACGTTGTGAGAGATGTCAAAAATATAATGCTCACTCTACTGATAAATGTCCGAACCAGCCAATCTGTGGGTACTGCTTCGGACCGCACAATACGAGACAATGTCAAAACCTTGTTCAACCTCCGACCTGTTCAACCTGTCATGAGCAACATCCTGCATTCAGTTACAAGTGCAAGCAGCGACCTCCTCCGGAACCGACCAAACCTGAAATGACTGTTCCTTTGCAGCATCACACCAAGTCCATTCCGTCTTCTATACCTACTGACAAACACCAGGCCGTCACTATTGAACAACTCCTTGCTTTCATCACACTCACACTTCAAAATATTCATCCTTTTCACCGCCCTCACATCCTACAACAACTGCAATACTCAACACGTGCAATCTTTCATATGAACTTCCATGCTACTTACAGCGGACATAAAGTATACTTTCATGTCAGTCCACTTGAAACCGAAGTCTAATTCCATCTTCCTTCTCTTACGAATCATCATGGCATTATCCTTTATATTTGTTAATATCAGTTCTCTCATCCAGCACAAACCACTCTTCGCACTTCTACTGCAAGAACACCGCACTTCAGGATTTCTTCTCAATGAGACTCGCCTTACACCTCGAAGCTCCTGCAAAATATCTGGATATTCCGTCACAAGAAAAGACAATAATATGCCAGCTAGACGTGCTAACGGCGGAGTTGCAATAGGCTTTCCGCCTTCTATACCGTGTCGTCATTACGAACTTCCACAGCACAATCTTCCAGAGTACCTAATAACAACCCTCTACTTCAAAAACTTCTATATCACGCTTGCTACAATTTACGTTCGACCTGGTCATATTATTCCGTTAGATTTCTTCCAGTATATTTCAAATAACTTCCCATATTATATCATAATGGCCGACATCAATATCCATAGCAGAACACCTCAACAGCGGCAGACTTTTCTCAACTTCCTTACAACTCACACCACTGGTACTTTTCATCAGCTACCTAAGCACACCCGGCCATCATCTCAAACCACACCTGATGTTGTAATTACTTCTACAAACTTACTATCTTCCTGTACAGTTGAAGTGCTGGATCCAATAGGAAGTGATCACTTGCCAATCAAGCTTACCATCAACCGCTCGCATCCTAGTACCTCTAACCATAAAAGTTTAACACGCAAATCTCTGAACTATAACAAAGCAGACTGGATCGGATATCGAAATTTCCTAACTGCAAAGCTTTCTAACATTCCCGAACCAACATCAGAAGACGATATGTATAACTCTATTAATCTCCTAACCAGTACAATCAATCAGGCCTCCAATAACTTCATTCCTACATCCAGTTCAAATCCATACAGTCCCAAATTACCTCCGCACTACCTTCCGCTCATACGTAGATCTCGTCAGTTCTACCGAGACTACGAGCGTACGGGAAACCGAGAATCATTAGTTCACCACCGATACATGCAACGCATCGTCATCAATTACATCACAACATATAAACATCGGCAGTGGGTTAAAACTTGTAATACGCTAGCTGATACTTCTCATCCAACGCAGTACTGGAAAAGGTTCAATCAACTCAGCGGCAAACGTAGTATCACCACATATCCTATTCTTCTTCATAATCAACCGCTTCAAACTGATACCGACAAGGCAAATGCTTTCGCTACTTATCTGCAGGATATATTTACACCGCCTTTAACACATCCTAATCCTCGACATCCCGTCGATCGAATTGATTTTCAATCTCCACACCTCCAGCCTGCACTCAGCCACACATTGGGTCATACCCAAGAACTTACAACACCTATCACAGTCGATAACATTCTAACTGTCACCAAACGAAAACGCAACAGTGCACCTGGCATGGACAATATCTTTTACCGGCATATTAAAGAGGCCCCTTATTGTGTCCTTCATTTCCTGGCTATACTCTTCACATTCATACTCCGCACAGGTTTCTTTCCTATCACATGGAAAATGTCCAAAACTTTAATGTTTCCGAAACCTAACAAACCTACCAATCTTGTTTCTTCCTACCGCCCCATACAGTTAACCAGTACACTCAGCAAAATCTTCGAACGAATTCTAGTTACTCGCCTTCACACTTACTACACAGATCATCGCCTGTTACCTCTTTACCAAGCCGGATTCTGCCCTCAATTCAGCACAAATGATCAGCTACTTCGTCTTGTCAATCATATTTACAATCAATTTCTCTCCACGAAACCTTCTTGTCTGGTTCTCTTCGACTTAGAGAAAGCCTTTGATACTGTTTGGCACCACGGCCTGGTCTACAAACTTACTAAATATAATCTGCCTCTCACCTACATACGATTTATATTCAATTTTATCACTGGACGCATAGCCTACATCTCCATTAACAATTCATTATCTCATCCAGTATTTTTACATTCAGGCGTTCCACAGGGATCTGCTTTGTCTCCGCTTCTTTATCTTCTCTATGCGGCAGATATTCCACCTCTTCCAGCAACTGTCAGCACTTTTCAATACGCGGATGACACTGCATTTCTGGCACTTGGCAAAACCATACAGCACATCAACAAACATCTTCAGGAAGCTATCGATCTATTCACCTCCTGGTGTTCCAAATGGCGACTTAAAATCAACGCCGACAAAACTCAAGCAATTGTCTTTGTGCCTCCTGGCAAACGCACTAGGGTTCACCGCAACCCAACTTTGCTGAATGTTTCCGTTCAAGGAACACGAATTCACACTTCAAACACAACCAAATATCTAGGACTTCTCTTGGACAAACATCTCACCTGGAGACCTTACTTAAAATCTATTTTGACCAAAGCCTATAATCGAATTAATCTACTCCGTCGATTGACTGGCACGAACTGGGGTCTCAACGCCTCTACAGTTCTCACTACATATAAAGTCTTTCTCCGACCAGTACTGACTTACGGATTCACAGCCTGGATACCTGGAGCACCCTTCTTTTATAAAAAGCTACAAATCTTAGAACGTCATGCCTTCAGAATCGCTTACCGAATATCCTTACCTAGCCCCACTGCCGATCTCTATAGTCGCATTACTTTTCCCACACTTCTTTCCCACATAGAACATCTTCGGTTAAAATATATCACTCATCGACTGACAATGAACCACCCTCTACTCATGGACACAGTATATACTGCAGCCGACTTCGTTACTCTCACACCATTACGCCCCACCCCTCTATCTCTGCTTTTTACCCTTTATCAATACACTGTCCCTCCGAATCATCCCGACATTCCTCTTCTCGATGCATTTCATCTCGATATTCATTCACATTTCATCTTTTCATCACATCATCCACAGTAATCCTACTGTACTAACAGGGCACCAACTGTCTTACATTAATGCCCCGCGTAGCCCCGGGGCGAGAAGATAACCTCACTTGTTCTTCTAACCTCACCTATGTGTTGTGATGTGTATTGCACGTACTCATTACTTTCATACCACATAATCATTTCATATCTACCTATGCTAATGTTTATGATCATAAGATCATAAAATCCAATGACCATTAAATGTTAATAAATAAATAAATAAATAAATGGATAAATATCACTTATCCCAACAACAGTAGTCCATATTCAATTTTCCTTATTACCTCTTCCCGAGTCGAGGGCGTAACCCTTGGGTGGGGCTAGCTTCAGGCTAGCAAAAAAAAAGCTTGATGCTGAATTAACACACAAGTAACACGCTAAAGTGGTAGTCATTTTGTGTTGTTTCAACACCTTATTTTTTACAGTGCACCAATTTCCATGCTCGTTTAGATAGCGTGGCGAATTTTCCATCCACCTTTTTTACCTCCGGACAATGTTTGTTTCTCTCTTAAAATAACAGGCATCCTTGAAAATCTGAACATTCTACGTCAATTGAAAGTACTTATGATTCTATGTCAGTTAGTTCATGTAGCTTTAGAGCATTATATATATATAAACCACTACCACAAACCACTTGGCGCTACGGCCCGATTTGTGGGCCTGAGCCACTCCACTCCATCTGTTAGCCATTGGTTGAACTACGTCCCAGTCTAACGACGAGCGTGGAGTTAGTTAACGGTCGAATCGGGACTTTAGACCTAGTGACCGACACGTCTTTTATTCGCGTGACTTTTCAGTTTGCCTCACGGCAGGCCCATATCCAGGGGTGGTCTAGGAGGGGCCGGGGCCTCCCTAAATTTTTACTGGCCCCCTCTTAAAATTTTCACGGTAGGCTTGCAAATGAACTATAATATGGGATGAACTAATAGTTTTGGATCGGGACCCCCCTACATTTTTGGCTGGCTACCCGCCTGCTTCACGGTGCTGGGTGGACGACGCCGAAAATTTGGGGCCCACCTGGACATGCATCCAACGCACTAACCAGTAGCCTGCGGATCCCCCTATTTTATTATTAGAGATTATGTACAGTTGTGCCCAGATGAATTATTTAAAAGACTGATAGCGAAAAGTTCAAATAGTAAAGAAATTAGTTTTTAATCTTTAACAGAGAACAAAGTCTTTTGTTATTTGTAATCAAACCGCAAGAAGTTTATCTTGCTGGACTTTTTCCTATATATATGCTATGCGTTTACATTAATAATTACCTGGTACATCAGCAAACACTCTGACAGACTTCTGCATTGTCCGAAAGCTTTCTGCTGTGTTCTTCTCTATGACTTCAGCATCCAAATTTATCAATGGATTGTCCATCCACATCTCTTCCCATTTCATCCAATCTAACAAACGAAAATAAGATTACCTCAAATAAATATTAAAAACAAATATAAAGCAAGGATAATGAAGAGGAAGGAAGTGTAAACTAAGAAATTTAGAAATGACTAGTGATTTCGGCATCTTGAAAGTTTCCGATCGTTTCCGATCTAATGTTTGCATCTCAAATATATTATATTACTGTTCATATTCAACAAAGTATAATACATCTGAAAGGTGTACTCTTATACTTTATTTACGTCTTCGTCCGTACATAATTGGACAAACCGAAATTTTAGCCATTAGCCCTTCACGAAGTCGGATGATTAAACAACGCACAATTTATACAGAAGAATGTATATAGAGATTGATTCGATTATGTTGAGCCGAATTCAATAGTCAACTGTACTGTGCATGCGTAACCCGTCGCCGTAAGATTGAGACGAGGCAAGCAACAGTATTTCGTTAGCCACGTAGTAGGGCAGTGTGGTCGAACGTAGTTAGATACTCCCGAAACTGAACAGATTCTGGGAACGGCTCATTGTGGCACTTTCCGACGCTCAGTTCACGTCTCTCGAATCGTGAAAAATCCGTTCTCCGGACAGCGGTATATTGTACAAATATACGGAATCCTCTTGATTACTACAGAAATCAGTATGGAACATGCGTTATCCCTATGCTACATACACACTGTCCTTAGATGTTACATCATGCCGTTGCAGAATGTCTGACATCTAACAGTTTTCCGTATATCACATACATTTACTTATGTTACATTCCTCAGCTATATGTTATATACCGCCATTTGTATGGGAGAACCTGATCGCCTATATTGTTTCATACGGAACATACGTATAGATGGAACACTTATATGGAAACTATTATAAAACATGCGTTTTCAGCTATACGTCTGCTGTACGTTAAGTCCAAAAATTACAGGAATTACGCACGTAACCTACCTTTTTTAAGTACGCCACCTACATTTTTTTTCTCAGTGTAGAAATGTAAAGTATGTAATTTTCGTGTACGTCGTGCCACTGTGAATGGTATTATACGGAAATATGCGGCACATAATCCTGGAGTATCATCCAACGCGAGCAGCTAGAACCGTTTCCCAAAACGATTCATGATTGTGTTCGGTTTCTTGTACAGGGTCAAACTGCGTGGGATGTTTTGGGAGAGATACAACAATGAAATCGCATAAATCAAACTTAAAAAGAGTTTCAATACAGTTTAGAGTTTGAATTTAAGTATCTGTTAGTTAATGTCTCATGCACTGAGATTGCCTCATACAAACAAATTTCTGTGACACATACCTGTAGATTCTGAAGATGATGAATATTCCAGTTCCGTGCTTTTGATTATTATTCAACTCCAACTCTGATATAATGTTGATTGGTTTGGGTTATTATCTTGGAGACAAAGTACTGATGCCTAGTATGGTAACTGTCTCAATAACTGACAGTATAAGAGGAGTATTTGACAAATTGCGTATTTTTTTCACCTTTTAAATGAGTCTGAATTTTGTATAGGTACGAAGGTATCCTTCCTTCATCCATACACAACACCAGAAAAATAACAGACTAATAATTATATAACAGACGTATAATTATAATTATATATGTTGTAAAATTTTTTTGGTAAGTAGAGCTAGGTAATATAAACAAGGTTTGGAATTGACTCTCATTACTGGTTTATTTATTTAAAAAAAATACTATATAATACTATTTAGAGAAAATACTATAAAAGTGCATTCTCTTAATTTATTAGGTTCAAATTTGGTAGTTTTTGACTGTGTGACTAAGGACAGGATTTTTACAGAGCCCCCAAAACAGGCTAGGCAGAGTGGCGAAGGAAACCCCAATGCTCCAAAGCAAGCAATGAATGGGTTAAAAGTTACAGAGTTTCGAAGTAGGCTAAGCAACTGTAGATAGGATTTTTAACAGAGCTCCGAAGCAAGCTAAGCTAGGGGGAAAAAAGGTAGGCAAGAGTCCCGAAGCAAACTAAAGGCTTTGGGGGTAGATAACTCTTATTGCTCTAAGACAAGCAGTAGAAGAGATGCCAGAGAAGTGGTACTGCTCTGCTAGTTGCTGCCAAATTTACAGGGGTTTAGAGTGGCGGTATTGTTGCTGCTGCTATTTTGTTGTTATGTGGTTTTTAGGAGGCGATAGTGATCCGTTGTTTGCTGCTTGTAGTAATCTTACGTGCTGTGTAGTAAATTTATGTGCTGATTTTTGCAAACAAGAGTACATGGCATTGTTTATATAGATAAACATGCTGTATACTACTATATATACTATATACGAAAAGTTGTTTATTTTACCGATACCGACTGATACGATGAAATATAATTCTAGTTAATTTAGAATCCTCAAATTAGTACCGGTATTGAATAACGCAATTAAAAATGTATAGAAGCATGAGCATATTTGCTCTTGGCATAATCGGTACTACAAACACCCCAAGTATGAGGAAATTTTTCTCGTAATGCTATGGACGGATAAGTTTTAAAATAATTTTATTCGAGAGAGGGTCAGAAACTAATGTTACAAGACCGATATTTCTGAAGATTCGTTACTTATAGAGGAATTAGGAATATGCAGTAATTTTAATACATGGAGTTGGCAACTGTGCAGTATTTCAGCCACCCACAGCGCTAGTGGCGTAAGTGAACACAAATGGCGACTCTTTTGGAAAATTGATCTTGCGAAGATGTCCGCTCAGTTATTCTATTTCTGTGGGCGAAACATGTAGTCTCAGCTGAAATTCACCGGCAGCTGGTAGAGGTTTACGAAGAGACTGTAATTTCTTCTCAACATGTCGCATGATGTTGTTGAAAGTTTGAGGCTTGTAGAGAAAACGTCACAGCCTAGGCCGACCTATCACGACACCACCACGCCGTTGAAGCAGTTTTGCTGGGACATCATCGACCATCCTCCCTATAGCTCGCACCTTGCTCCAAGCCACTTTTAATTGTTCCGGCACTTGAAGGAGCAAATAGAAGTATGTCGCTTCGCTTCAGACGAGGAGGGGAAATACCTCGTGAAACTTGGCTCAACACGCAAGGACAGAATTGATGCGACAAGCACCCATATTGACGTGGAGACTAAGTCGAAAAATAACCTAATGTATGTACTATCTGTTGGCTGTATTGGTTATGTGAAATAATAGATACATGTTTCACAGCAGGCTTTGTGACCTTACTTTCTGAACACTCCTCGTATTTATTAAGTGATTTACTTTGGTCAACCGATATGGAGATTATGTCGAAAAATAACCTAATGTATGTACTATCTGTTGGCTGTATTGGTTGTGTGAAATAATAGATACATGTTTCACAGCAGGCTTTGTGACCTTACTTTCTGAACACTCCTCATAGTATCGAAAAATAGTAATATATACAGTATATATATATAAATTTAGGGTTAAATTTAGAGTTGCCCCTCCGTTTTTTATTAAAAAAAATAGGAAAATTTACAGGAGAAATTCGGTAAGAAATGATTTGGTGTTCTTATGTGATGTTTAAGTGTCGAAGTTTGGCAGTAAAGTTATGTTTAATACTTGTAGAAGCGATATGTAGAAGCAGGTACTATTTGCAAAACGTGGAAGGTTTCGATGACTGAACAGCATGGTAGTCGTATAGGATGGGGAATCGGTGCGTTGGATATCATATTCCGCATTGAGTTTTACAGAATTATATAAGAATAATGAAGAAAATCTATTAAATTTTCATGAAAACCATGGATTACTGAATTTAAGTGATAATTGAAGCTTATATGAGAATATGTTCCAGTCACTGTTCTAGTCTAACTAAAGTCTTAGTATGTTCAGTACAAGGAGTCCAGAAGCACGTAAAAAACGCAAAATCTAGAGAAGAAATGAATGATGCAAGTACTTAGACGTAACATAACGTAACTAAATCTAACCTAACCTAAGCTAACCTAAACTAACCTAATATTAGTAGAAATAAGCGAAATTCTATCATTTTTTAGAAATTATGCGGGACCCCTCCACTAATTTAACGTAAGGTAAACTAACCTAACCTAACCTAACCTACTCTAAACTAACTGAATGAGAACAGAAATTACCAAAATTGTAACATTTTTTAGAGAAAAGAGCCGGACCCCTTCTGCTAAATATAGGCCGGCCCTAAAGTCTTACCAGGTAACCTAACCGAACCTAAACTAACCAAACCTAACTTAAACTAACCTAACCTAGCGTAACCTAACAATTTTTAATGTTTTACCTACATTTTTGTAGGTAGGAACCTGGAGGGGCAACTCTAAAGCCGAAATTTATCCAAGTATGGATACTTTTTACTAATTCGATGATCGGATGTTCTTCCATCAACCACGCACGATATACAGTACACCCACCTTGTGAATTTTCTCTTTTTAAGAAAAGTGAAACGAAGGAAGAAAAAATCCATTATTGTTAAACCAATAAAGCCAAGAAAATTCAGATGAATTTTTCTGTTAGTAAGTTCGAAGATGTTTTTAGTATAAAAACTAACTGAAATTAATAATCCCATCCTCTGTGTCTATCACTTAACCTAGAAACGAAATAAGTATTGAATATACCTGATGCCGTTTGCCACAAGTTGCGGTAAGGCTCAAATTCTTTCATTAACCTAGTGAGATTATCAAAAGGAGTCACTTCCATTTCAAACAGCTTCTGTCGTTGATTTAGAAGCAGACCTTGTTCTTGGCATTCTTTCATTGTTTTCCACGTTCGCTTCCCTTCTATCGCTATTTCATGGGCCTAAAAGAAACCAGAAAGAGACTTGTATAATGATGTAGCATATAGCAACTAACAACCTCTATGGCCTATGCAACTAGAAGATTTCATGTCGAATTTGCAAAAGGTATCTATTGACTTTTGTCCTTAGCCTAATGGATCCGATGTCTACTTTCTGAATCTACTGCAGAGATTAAATCCGTTTTCAAAACAGTCTTCTTCTTCTTCTTCTTCTAAACCGTTTTCGAAGTTAACTCGGGTTGGCTTTCCGGCTCGATGTCCTCCTCCATTTATTTTCAAAACAGTAAAATCTTAAAAAAAAAAAAAAAAAAAAAAAAACTGCTGCTCGCTACCCCCTGTTCCGGTTAATTTCTATGGTGATCAATATGTATCAATCTATATATTAAAATGCTAGGTTTATAGGTTTGTCGACAAAAGAAGTTTATATGTTTGTCTCCAATCTTTCGACAATGAGATCTCGAAAACCATAAGTGCTAGAAACGTGCCGTTTTCGCTAGTCGATTACAAGTTTCGTGTAGATTGTCCAGTTCTAATTGAATATTTACAAAAACATTATTTCTTTATTACATTTTATGGGCACATTGGAAGTGTTTTAATTTTTTTTAGAAAAACTATCATATCCTACGATTTATACATTCCAACGCCACATATTTGTACACAGGGGTTGAATATCGCTCAGGCGTTTGTTTCATAGCCAAATGACAATGAAATACGAAGGATAACCATTTCTCCAGTAAAAGATGAATCTTTATAATTGTTTGGAGTGTTTTGCCCAATGAGCACCATCTTTTTTTTTTTTTTTGACATTATAATTGCGTATGTATGTAATGTATTTACTTATTATATTCTGTATGCAAGAAGAAAGAAAACACTGATCATACATGAATTAGAATCTCCAACCAGAAGTAGGCTCAATCTTGCAAATGGTGCGAGATGCATAAGGTTTCTTTTTTATGAAACAGTTAAAATCATATTTTGAATGTAAGTATTTGCGTACCATAATCGAAGCAGCCGAAAGTGAGAGTAACTTGAGGCCAAGGTTGTGGGAACTGGAAAATACACTTTCCCACAACAAACTATAACATAACATCTAGCTGACTTCAATATGTATTTCAGTGATCTACTGTCTTCAAGAAATGTTAAAAACAAAAAAATCTGGCGACGTCGTAATTTGGACAAATAACATATTGATTTTCTGAAACTGGACAAAAAATCAGAAACAACCAATACTTTATATTTTTATACATAAAACACTATTTATCAGAAAACTATTATCTGAACTTTATAAGATTCAAAAATATAGTGTCAAAATTTCCAGAAAGCAAAACTAGTTGTAACAAACTAGGACATTCACGCATATAAGAAGACAGATTTTTTAAACCAAGGTATTAATCATTTGATTTTCAGCGTTCATTCTAGACACTGGATACTTCAGCTCTTCACAACTTCGTCATGAAGTCCCTGAGTAACAATCAGGACATTAATTATAAATTCAAAAAGAAAAGAGTAAGTATAATAGCATTGTGTGGGTAAAGTATAACAACTTGTATATCCAATTGGCATTCCCACATTTTTTCAGTATATGCATATTTCTTCGTTTGTATATTATTTGTATTTGACTTATATGTAATTGTTTCTTTTATTCTAAATATTAATTAATTCCATTATGCATTCATATTATTATTTTTATTCAATTTCTTTACCATCTGTCACATCTAAATGAAATGTCAAGGATCATTTGGGTAATGATCTCCATGTGACAGGCAATACACTGTAAGTATACTACCAACTAACCGACCGTTTATTGTGTTGCACTAATACACAAACACCTATTACACTCCAATGCACAATTTTATTTGTTTTATATATATATATATTAATTGAAAAAAATAATCGAAGAATCTCCCCTTTATGGTACCCCTTGCTGATTTTTATCAAGACGTCTTTCACTTGTGTCTGTAAAGGAAAATGTACAGATGTGAGGAATGACAAGGAGATTCATGCTCATGTGTGAATGATGCACTGTGCAGAAAGCGCAGATTCAGCTAGTAAACATGTAAAATTTCAGTAATCTACATTAACTACAACTAGATCAGGAAAAATATTTAATGAACGTCCCACGTAGCATTTATGTTCCACATGAAGAGTAAATTTCTTCCACCTACAACTTTTAATTACACTAATGACATTAATTGATTACCGTAGCGGATGTAATCCCTGTATATAAAAGGAAAAACCCTGACTAACTGAATGACTAATTAACATCAACGCCTACACCAAAATGTTTAAGGTACAAAGTACAAACGTAAATATTTTTACATTTTACCTAGAATGGTAGAAAAACAGGTCAGAAATTCGAAATGGAAGAGGTAAAATGAAACTTCAGTAATTATAATGCCATAAGGTGATTCATATCTCGGAATCACTTGAAAGCAGGCCCGTGCTGGGATACTAGTGAGGGCGGTGGACAAGTGTACTAAAACGGGAATATATATATATATATATATATATATATATATATATATATATATATATATATATATATATATATATATATATATATTACAGACTTTGAAAGAAAGTATAGCTGCCATTTTATATCAAAATCACCACCAAATTTGTTTTAGTATTAACATAAATAGCTATTTGTGAAAACCTCGAATCGAAATCCACTTTACTAGAGAAAGACCTTTTAGTTCCTGTAACAATATGTCTGTCAAATAAAAAGAAGCTAAATATATCAACAACTTAATGTAGCTCTATTGCCTATTGACACTGGAGGTTCAGTGCCGTGTTTACAAAAGCTCTCCATTGCTTTCTGTCCTTAGCCAACTGCACTAGTTTCTACTTTATATTCCAATCTTTGCGAGAACCATTTAATGTTGTCCTCCCATCTGCGCCTCGGTCTTCCTAATTGCCGTTTTCCTATTTGAATTTCCAATTAGAACTTTGAAAGCGTTTCTAATTTCTTCTATTCTAGCTACATGACCCGCCCATTTGAGCCTCCTAGACTTGATGACCCTAACAATGTTTGGTAAACGGTATAAAATTATACAGTTCCTCCTTATAAAGTTTCAGCCTTTCTCCATTCTCGTTCCTCTTGGAGTTCGAATATTGGTTTAAGAATCTTGTTTTCAAATACTTTCAGTCTGCGATTTTCCCTCAGAGTCAGTGACCATGTTTCGCAACCATACAGCGCAATAGGCACGATTATCGTTTATATTTTGAGCTACAAATTCCTCAACAGAATTAGCGACAACAAAAGATTTTTAACTGAATAATAACACGAAATCCTTGCTTTCAGTTGACATCAATTTTTTTAGTGATTATGGTTTTGGTCTGTTAATAATAATTCTAGATATTTAAAAGTATCTACTTCGTCGAAAGAAAATATTATTTGGTACTTTAACGTATCCATAAAATGCAATATTACGATCCCGAGAAACTTCCATTTATTTAGTTTTCTCTGCATTTACTTCTAAGCCCATATCCCTGCAAGCGTTAATTAAGATTTCTGCATTCCTTTCTATTGTTCTAACATCCCCTATAAAATTTACATCATCAGCATACGCCATAACCTGGTAAATACAATTCAGCTCTAGGATCTAATGGCTATCCTTGATTTTCCTTATAGTGTTCTCCAAAACAAAGTTAAATAGTAATGGCGACAACGCATCACCTTGTTTTATGCCATTCTCAACATGAAAGTTCGTGAACGAGAATTTCTCTATCCGAACCTTACTTTGGGATAGAGATGCAAAAAAGCCGGCTTTTTTGAATCGATGGTTTTTTTTACATAAAAAGCCGGCTTTTTTGGAAAAAAAACGAGAATTTTGGAAATTTTGGCTTTTTTCATTTTCATGATTTTTCTATACAAATAGCTTTCTTATAGTATATTCTATAGTTAGATAAGATTTCCACGACCTGAATGCCATATTTAGCTCTGTAATTAGGATCAAGATGGATGGAGCACATATTTTACGAATTAAAGCTAACATGAAGAATGTAGTATTTGAGGGCAATTTTACAGGTTATTTAACTTTATTTTAACTTTTGAGTTATCGACCTTTTTTTCCTTCTCTAGATCATTTTAGTTTGTCATCCGTGTTTCATTTCTAAGAGCTTAGTACTCCAGCTTCTAGCACGAAAGTTAAACTTACGTTTTTCTATATATCCGTCAAAGCATACGTTTTTCAATATGTCCGTCAAACCGTATTTGCACATTTCTGTTATACTGTAGTTGTGCAATGATTTAGCAATAATTTTCCAGATACAACCTTGAATACCAATTTATACAAATAATCAATAGCGGATTTAGAAAAGTACTTTGGGAGGGGTTTCTCTGTTTCGTTTTCTAAAAAGTCCTAATTTTATTTGGGAGGTGCTTGAAGTTTATGAGTATAGGCATAACTAATATTTCGTTTCGTTTATATGTTTAGCAATAATCTTCCGGATACAACCTTGAAGATCATTTTATACTGAGAATCAGTGGCGAATTTAAAAAAGTGTTTTGGGAGGGGTTTTCTTACTATTGATGTTTAGTTTTTCTAAACATTCGTAATTTTTATTTGACGGGAGCTTAAAGTTTATGAGTAAAGACATAACTAATAAATATTTCGTTCGTTTTAGACATTCCACAACTTTGGAGAACAGGCTTCAGTCCGAAAGACCGATCCTCTAACCTTCGCAAAACCGTCACTGCTGGTAATTAGTAATAATAACGATTTAAAAACAATAAGAAAGGAAGTCGGCCAACTCCTACACTCCTAGTCGGCCAGTACACTCACTATTTCTACATTCTCAGATGGAATGAAGGAAGGCTTTGTCAGAATGGTCGAATGCTGGGTTGAATCCCGGACTTCCCGATAGAAGCGCAAAAGCCAACCACTCAGTCACGTTTGTTGTGCAGTTGTATTTAGCTTAACTTAAATATATTCCGTAGTCTTTTTTTCTTTTTTGTTCCGTAATGATATGTTGAATCCCTCTTGTTAAAAATTCAGAAAACTTGAGGACTGGGTAAACCGTGATGGTGGTCAAAGGCGCCCATGTTGTGGTTTCCAAGGAGGGGAAGTATAAGCGACGTTTCAAAAATAGTTTCAAATTTTGCTGTAACTAATGTAAAAATCCTATTGGATTTTCAATATTCTGAAGTACATTTTCCTCTAGGGTGGGCAAGCGCCCCCTTAACCCCCCTGATGGGCGCCCTTGATGGTGGTTATAAAAAACTTGACTGTAGAATTTCAAGAATATACAGAACCATGTGCAGCCTTTAATTGTATCATACAAATCTAAGTATTTCTCTTATGTTTTATTTTAATTTTATTTTGTTTCAAAAAGAGGGTATGAAATATTTTGAAGTAAAAATACTACATACAATTTTGCTAGTTATTTGTGTATTTTTTGAAAGAAGTTTTTACTCTTAGGGTTGGCTCGTTTACACCAGCTGTTTAAAAAAAATAACTGGTTTAAACTAAAAAAATTAAAAGAACAAAAATGCGAATCGTGTGAACTTCATAGTGACGTTTCACATGTCAAACCATCTGCATTAGTCTTATTTCCTTTTCACCTTTTAATCAAGGTGTCCCATGTTCAATTGTCGGTCGAACCACAACCCTTCTTTCATGTGTAAACCAAGTACTCTTTCGGATGTCACTTTAAGCGAAAGTCTTCTCCTTGATAACCTCATTATTACGTAAGGATGTTAAGCCTAAACATACAAAACGAAACCAAATTATATATTTCTGCATGCCTGTTGTTTTATAAAGAAGCGAAGGTTGCTTAAATATATTGATTAAAATTGGTAAAATTTATCGATTGCCTACTTAGCTTCCAACATTAGCTTGGATTGGACTTTCAATGATACCTACATACTAAATTTGTAATTTAATACCTCAGTTTTAGAAAAATAAACACACTGCTGAACAAGACTGCACTTATTTAATATAAAAACACATTTACACGTGACGTTTCGATCTTCTATCCAAGATCCTCATCAGACGTGAGTGTACGTCTGATGAGGATCTTGGATAGAAGATCGAAACGTCACGTGTAAATGTGTTTTTATATTAAATAAGTGCAGTCTTGTTCAGCAGTGTGTTTATTTTTCTGATTTTATTCGCAAGACGTTGACTATGATTGTGTGTCACTCAGTTTTAGCGTACTGATTATAATACGTTGACCTTTAAATTTTACATGCAAATTAAAATTTTACAGGATTTTCCCGTTATTGTTTTACATTTAAAAGAATGACGGATTTTCCCGATGGCTAGGGCGGGAGTTTCTCAATTTAAGAAATTTACTGACCGGACTTCTTTAAGCTTATGGGACCTCTTCCAGCATAACCCCGTTGTTGAATAATAACACCAAGGCGAAACAAACTTATTTCTGTGAATATGTAATACAAATACATAAAGCAAAATATCTAAATCAAAAAACCTGGTTTAAACCCCAAAAAAGCCTGGTTTAAACTGCCCCCCCCCAAAACGGGTTTTTGGCATTTTCAGAAACAACCATGGTTCTTGCCAACTCTGCTTACTTTTGTATATAGGAGGTTAAAAATTTTTTTATTATATACATTGGTTAATCCTTTGGAATTCATAATGTAAAAATGTTGAAGTAAAATTGTTTAAAATATCTTTTCGAAATTCATGGTTTACTTTCGAGGTTTTATATTATTATCGGCATCAAGCACTAATTAAATGACTTTCTGTGTTATAGAGAAGCGAAACAAAGTATGCTTTATCAATTTAAAGCAGAATTTTGAAAAAAGCCCAAAATTTCCCAAGCAAAAAAGCAAAGCAGAAAAAACCGAGTTTTTTTCCAAAAAAGCCGGTTTTTTTTCGAGCTATTGCATCTCTACTTTGGGATTCATTTAAACATATCTTAATTAATCTTTTTTGGAATTCCAAACTCTGTAAGCATGTTGTTCAATGTTTCCCTCTACCCGAGTCTAAAGTCAATAACTGATGTGCCAGGATATTGTATTCCCATTTCTTTTCAAGTATTAGTCGAATGGTAAACATCTGATCGATAGTTGATCGATTTTACCTAAATCCGCTCTGATATCTCCAATAATTTCATCTGCGTATAGAGACAATGTTTCTAATAGAATGTTTAAGAAGATTTATTGGATGTTGAAGGAAGAAAAATGCCTCAATAATTATTACAATCAGTTTTGTTGCTTTTCTTCTGAACTGGAACAATGATTGATTCTTTTCACTCTTGTGGTAATTCCTCCTTGTTCCAGATAAGGAGAATGAGTTTGTGTATCTTGCTGCACAACTTTTCCCCTCCAGCTAAAATTAAGTCAGCCAGAATTTCGTCTACACTCGGAGAGGTGTGTTTCTTTAGTTGCCTAATAGCGATTTCTATTTCTTTCTGGTTAGGTTCTGGAATATACGGTTATGCTGTGTGCATTTCACTTTCTTCACGGACATTAGTTTTTGGTTATATGTTAAGCAAGTCGTCAAAGAAATATTTCCATCTATTTAAGATGCTATCCTTATCAGTGAGAACTGTTCCATTGGCTTTCTTTAATATATAAGCACGAGGTTGATATGCTTTCTTAAATTCGTTGATCCCCTTATACATGTCCCGAATGTTTTTGTTTTTGATTGTATCATTATCTTCAAGTTAATTAATTTTAGCTTTCAAAAATCGCGTTTCTTTGTTCTAAAAATTTTGGAAGTTTTCCACCAGATGACAATGAAATTTTATGTAGTTATTTCGTTCCGATTTCTTAGCCAACGCTGTTTCTTCTATTTTCTCTTCTCTGCTACTTTAGTGCATTCTTGGTTGAACCATGGTTCGTTCCTACGTATCTCTGCGTGCCTTAAATTTTCTTTTGCTGAAATTTTAATCTTATCTCTAATTTAACCAAGTATCCTGAACACTAGTGCACTCCGAACCTTCTTAAACCGAGAATCTATTCGACACTTCAATCTGGGTCCCCTCTCACCTGATTCTCCTCATTAAAAAAAAAAAAAAAAAAATTAAACCGCTTCGTTTTCAGATATTGAATATTTCCTTTATTCAACGATAGTCTCTCTCTCTTATTATCGCTGCTACCAGGTGATAATCAGTATCACAATTAGCTCCTCTGAATGACCGGTTTCTTCTGTCTACTAAAACGTGATCAGTTTGATTATGTTTTCCCATCTGATGAAATCGAAGTATATTTATGAATGTCGCGATGTGGGAATTTTGTAATCTTCACGATAAGGTTTCTGGATGTTGCAAAGTTCACGAGTCTAACCGCGTTGTCACAACCTTTCTTAAGCAGATATTTATTCCCTATAATCGGTTTGAAAATATCCTCTCGTCCTACTTTTGCATTGAAACGGCCTAACAGAGTGTTCATATGGTATTGCGGGAGATGATCAAATATGCGTTCTATTCTTTCGTAAAAGCTATCTTTTTTATCGTCATCCTTATTTTATGTTGGGGCATGTGCTTTTAAAACAATAATATCACACCACCGTCCCTTAAGAGAAGTAAAAGGAAATATATCTTTAACCAATCCATACATGTAGTTGCTAATATTATTCGTTTGTGAACGGATAGCCCTGTTCCTAGTTGGTAATGTTTAATTCGTTTCCCATAAAAGAACGAAAAATTTCCCCTCTTGACTCCTCCATTTCCTTCTCATCTAACTTCCTGATATCCCACTAAGTCCATTCTCTATTTCTAAACTCATTCCTTACAAATTTTAACGCCGCTGCCTATAGAAACTTCCTATATTCCATGTTCCAAATCTAATGTCGATTTTACTTTCCTGAGTTCGTGCCAAGTTATCAGTTCTAATCCGAGGATTTTGCGTATATATCTGAACTTTTTTTTTTGTTTTTACAGGATGAGATTGTTCGCCCCACACCAAATCCCCAAGCTGAAGGATCACACCTTGTCGTTGTCCGCGACTGCTTATTCAGTATATTTGCAGTTAACCTCTATATCTAGAAGCCTTCTCCTCGATCCGCAACGTGAAGACGCGCCATGCCGTGGTGACAGGAAGACCACATTTCACAGAAATTAATGTAGCTATACCCTAGAAACACAATAGGTACTGATTATCCGAACACGGTTTTAAAATACACAGGAACAATCAATATGCTCGGATATATGGATGCATATTAAGACTGTGCAATCTTCGATGCCGTACAAATCGTAAATTAGAGACTAGTGTCAATGTAGTATTTCATGAATGCATCGTACGTTTGACTATCCGAACTATTCTTGATGTATCACATTGTTTCGCTTTATAGCACCATAACTTTTTAGTTATTTTTGTAAGTTACTATACTCTTTACCTGATCTCCACCAATAACAACTGTATGAATTTATATAACACAAAACTGGTATCTAGAAGAACAAATTTAAAAAAAAATATCTATAATGTGATAATGCACAGGGCACTTTATGTAAAGGGCGCACTGTACCTTTCCCGGGTTCTCTACCAATAGTAACTGTATGAATGTATTGTACAGGACTGTAGTATACAGAAGAGTGAATAAAATCGTCCATCTTTGATGTGGTCTCGCAAGGGCGTCTAATGTAAAGGGCGCACTACGCCTTTCACGGGTTCTTTACCAATAAAACTGTAAGAATTTATTACTAAAAACTTGTACCTTTATTTATACTGTGATGTTCCGGAGGGCGCACCGGGACACGTCCCGGTGGGCCAGTACGGGCCTGCGTTGAAAGTAATATTTCAGTTAAACGTCCCACGTTTATACCCTTTAGGCTAAAGGAGACGATGATTAAGGTAAATAATGATGATAAAAGAATTGGTGGAATGAATATGTGGGAGGAAACGAGAGTACCCTGAGAAAACTCACGGACACGATGTTGTACACCACAAATTTTCTAGGCCGGGGATCGAACGAGAAACTCATTGTAGCAGAGACAAACACTCTACCACTGAGCCACTCTGCCTCTGTGAATCTTGAAGTTACAGATATAAAATCTGATATTCGGAGTTTCTATTTACAATAACTAAACATATGTCAATGCTTCATTTTTATATTTGACCAAGAATGGAGGAAAAATCAGCTTCAGGTGACTCAGAAAGATGCATGTATCTCGAAATTCATTAGGTTAGAAAAAGTGAAACTTGTTATTTAGACTTTTTATGTAAAATAATTAGACATGTGTTTCAAAATTTTCTGATAGTTGGTATCTTTTTAATGTTACGTTCCATGGTTATGCTGTGTGGGCTAAAAGAGACGGTGATGATGAGAAATGAATGAAATACTGGAATGAATGAAGTGGGAGGATAAGAGAGAAACCGAGAAAACTCTCAAAGGATAGTTCACATAGAGGCAAACAAAAAAGGGTTCGCATGTTTCACTATGATATCCATGAGAACTTCGAATTGCTTCGTGACTTCTATATTAAAACTGGAGGAATATGAAAGAAAAATATTAACAAGTGCGGGGATTTGCTACTATGTATGTATGTATGTACGGTCGCGGTGGCTCAGTGATACAGCGTTTGCCTCTGGTGCATGGAGTCCCTAGTTCGATCCCAGCAGGCTCCAAGCGAACTTTGTGGTGTACAAACACCACGTGCGTGGATTTTCACGGGATTCTCCCGTTTTCTCTCACTTTCTTCACTCTACCATTTCTTTCATTTCTCATCATCACCGCCTCCTTTAGCCCACTAGGCATAACCGTGGAACGTAACATTTAAAACATACCAACTATCAGAAAGTATTGAAACACATGTCAAATTATTTTACATGAAAAGTCTAAATAAATTTCATATTTTATAACCTAATAAATTTCGACATACATGCATCTTTCTGAGTCACCTGAAGCTATTTTTTCCTCCATTCTTGGTCAAATATAAAACCGTAGCATAACCGATAGCATAAGCTAAAACTCAAAGATTTCATTTCATTTCATTTTATGTATTTATGTAATAACAATAGTCAACAAATTTTTTACGACATGGCTGGAAAATAAGTGGAATCAATTCAATTTTATGCATTATTGACGAATATAAACATGAAAATATACCATCACTCTTTTCTTCTAGTGAATTATTAAAGAGCATTTCATACCTTTTTTTTTATGAAAAGCAGATATTTTTATACAATTGTGTGTCTCCAGAAGGAGTGCTCAACCCTATGTTGCACTCTCCGATCATTAGGAAGGTCTTACTTCGCAAGAAGTAAACGAGACGTCGGAAGAGGTAGTAGTCAATAGGAGAGATATCGGAGAATACGATTAGTAAGGAAGAGTTTCATACTATAGTTCAAAGATAGGCTGCACAGTCCTTTGCGTGGCATGAAGACGAGCGGTGACCTTCAAAATAAGGACATCGTGTTTACTGATCATTGTTCTCTGTTTGCAGAAAAATTTACGGGCATTGCATGGAGTTGAGCACTTTAACAATCTGCATTTGTGGTTTGATATCATGGATCATTCTCAAATACCAGCAACAACAACCATATTAGTGGACGGACGATTTTCCAAATTGCCTGACCGTTGATCATGATAGTTTAAAATTGTCAAAGCAGTTTGATTTATCTTGTAAAGTGACAATCCGATGTTACTGTTTTATCTAACTCATCAACAACGACACAAACACTTTTCCGAGGGTCTACTTCCACGATGTTCCTGGCAAGCTCATTCGAACATGATGGTGGTCGGTGGAATCTATGTCACTGCAAAAAATACCATACCAACGATACAAAATACCGTACCATATCATACCGTTACCAAATGCAACATATCAACGATAAATTGTACGTTCAATCGTAATTCTTTGTTGCAATTTACATTTTTATGTGACTTACTGATGAGAATGTTCCAGTTTGAGTTTGTAAATCAAAAACCATTCGCATTTGTTGCTCCCCGTGGTAAATTTTCATGCGACCCTGTTCAACAATTCACTGCTTTCTGATTGCCTAGCTACCCCAGCATGTACGTTGGATGTATAGCCTTGTGACGTCAGACGTGTCACTTTATTCCATCCCTGTGTTGTGTTGCTGAAGTGAGTTTTGTTTTCCACTAGATACGAAAGTGAACAATTCATTTGCACCAACCTGATGTAACAACTGAGAGCATACAACAACGTATACGCTCTTTACGCTTCATCATGAATGATTTCAATGTCGTGTCCAAAAACGTTTTAATAACTTACAGTCGCTTTGCTGCAAACAGTGACATTAAAGTTTGTTTAGTATTCAAGTTTTAAGCTTGTGTTCTGTTCGCTATATCTTATAGCTCTGTTTTAAAATTTTGTGAACAAGCAGTTTGAGATTGTAACGAAATTCAGATCTTACATCTCATTGATCAACCTATTACTGGGAGTTCAATGGGGGCGTCTGCAGCAAGACAATTTCTTTTCCGACACGATAGGGTCAATGGCCGATACATGATGAACACTAAAATTTCAAAACGAAACTCCTAACAAAAGGTGAACCTGAAATTTAAATTCTGCAAAATAAGGTGTTAAAATAACTATAAAAATTAAAACAGGGGTCGTGAAAAGGCTAAAAGAATACCGTGTTTACTCTCGTAATAGTCGCCCTCGCATAATGGTCGCAACCTAAATTTGAAGTAAAAACATTTGCCAAAATATGACCGCTCAAATGTTGCAGTCTACGAGATTTTTGTCTTTGTGAATACGACTTTCTTCGAAACTGCTTATCTTGCGATTTTTATGCAAGTGGATAGTACAAAGTTGCTAAAAAACTTCAAAAAGACTATCATATTCAACGCTTTGGATGGAAGTGAAGATGATGCTCTATAGAACAGTTACCCAGATTCGTCAGGCACAGATATGACAGAAAGTGACACTTTGGATGATAGTGAATAGTGCCTTTCGCATGTATGGACAGCTCTGACTCATGTGTTTCCAGATTATGTAAATGTATCTTTCTTTTATGCCAATGCCAAGAAGAAATTTTTGCCTCCCACGCGTCTGTAAGTTACGAGTTTATTGTTTACAAGTTTTAATATTTTACCGTATGTAGTGGCCGCAGTGGCTCAGTGGTAGTGCGTTCACCTCTGGTGCTTGGGGTCCCGGGTTCGATCCCAACCCCCGCCAAATGAACTTTGTGGTGGACAAACACCGTGTGCGTGGGTTTCCTCGTGGTTCTCCCGTTTCCTCCCACTTTCTTCATTCCACCATTTCATTCATTACTCATCATCACCGTCTCCTTTAGCCTCACCGGCATAACCGTGGGACCTAAAACTCATAGGTTTCATTTCATTTCATTTATCGTATTTAGGCCATCTTTTACTTCTATGTTGGCACAATGCTGTATGTATCAAAATTCGAATTTGTTTTGATCGTAGCTATAATTAAATGGTAGCTTTCCTCCTGTAATAGTCGCAGTTGGATCTTCGCATTAAAAACTTGGTTCAAAATGTGCGACTATTACGCGAGTAAACACTTGTACTCTCTATAAAATGAAAGTGATTATGTTTCTGACTTAATAACTCTTGAACTACAGACCAATATCAATTAAATTTTTAACATAGATGAGATACGGGCCTGAGATGGATATTTTACTTTGAAGGTGCAACTTAGGGGAAGGGGGAAGAAGATATATAAAAATGATCGAAAATGATGGACATTAGTCTCAAATCCATAGTTTTCGGGATCGAGCAGATGAACAGTGATACTTCCGATGTCGCTTAAACCCAAATTCAGCCCCTATTATCACTTCTAAGGCGGCATGGTGACATCAAAAAATAATTGAAAATGACCGATATTAGTGTCGAATTCATAGTTTTTGAGGTCCCTAAGTTGATTGGTGACAGTTTCGGTGCCCTTTATGTTCTGATTGAAACATTTTCTCACCGAGTGAAAAACGGGTATTTTACTAGTAAAATAGATCCAAAAGCAGAAATTGTACCATATAACAGACAAAAATTAAAAAGAACTCAAAGCACGTTAATCTCACAAACAAAGGTGATATTAGGGTCATTGAAAACCGTGTTATCTTCAATTAAGGCTTTTATGAAGTCGTAAACGCTCTCTGGGTTGTTTCCTTCTTTATTTTGGAGTTTAACGTCGCACTGTTATGCTGCAAGGCTAAGGAAGACCGTAATGATGAGGTGAATTTCAATGGAGGAAGGAAGTCTGAGAAAATGGGATAACCCCGAGAAAACCCACGCAGACGATGTTTATCTATCACAAAGTTCACTTGAGGACAGCTGGGATCAAACCAGGAACACCACACACTAGAGATGAACGCTCTAAAACCAAGTCACCGCTGCCCTGCGTATAAGTATTTTACACGTTCTACAAGAACTTCCTTGTAGACATCCGGGAGTTCAATTCTCGGAAGAAGCTAAGACATCTTATAATTTTCACAGGATTACGATATGAGGCATATTAGTAAGGTGTCTGAAGTGCTCAATTACCTACCTATTTCAGTTTCCAAGAACGAGATTCCAAGGATGCTCTGTAATTAAGAAGTTGTTATGTTATTATTCCCACATGTTTCTCTTATGTTTAGACAACGAAATGACTGAGTCCATCAAAACAACGAGGTTATAATTCCATGTCTTACCTTGGTGATATCTTTGTAGCCCGCCATTGTAGTGACTGCTGCAGTTAACCCATCTATTCTTTCAAGGAGAGCCAATTCGTCAGCGATTTGTTGTTTCTCAAATCTTTCATATTCGTCTTCCAGAAAGAAATATTCCTCGTCCGTTTGAATATCGATTTTCTGAGGCCAGCTCAGGGCTTCCCACTTTGCTCCAAAGTCATCGTCAGTCAGGTTGTACCAGAAGATATCCAAAATGTCATATTCCTGAAAGTTAATATCTTAATTATTGTAACCGTTCAAATAAAGCAAAAAAGAATTGAAAAAAAAAAGTCATGTTTCAATATGGTGCCAAAGAAAGCTTAAAATTGTTTGACTACTCTTTCAAAACGGAAGAGAAATGAAATAAACTGTGTAGTGATCATAGAGATACGGAAGCAATGCTTCACCCCCCCCCCCAAAAAAAAATATGCTTACTACCTTTGCGCTCCAGGGACGTACGCAGGGTGGGTCCTGGGGATCTGGACTCCCCCAAAATCCCGACTTTTGTCTACTTTAGGGGTGGTTTTACAAATTTTAATATAGCTTATCCTCTAGTTGAATTTGCCCTCCCTCGCTCAAAACTCTGGATCCTGGTGGGAGTTCGGGTGAGAACTATAAACTATAAAATACCGCATAAGATTTTTGATTTGATTTTTTTTTAGTTCAACGCCCTTTCAGCAGCGAGGCTATATGAGACGGGACCTACTAATTAACGTGGAATGCGAACCACATGAGCTCTCGCCGGGAATCAAACCTGGATCTCCCACGCCAAAGGCGCGTACGCGAACCGCTTAGCCACGAATGAGCTCGCAAAATACCGCGTAAGAAGTAAAAGAAGAATACTTGATCATTTGAAACAAAGCGTTAGTAGAAAATTGTACCATTTTTTGTTATAAACAGTTGGATGAAGCTGCTGCAGTAGATGTGTGGAGTGACGCGGAATGATAAAAATAAGAATGACGTGATCCGGAGAACAGTGAAGGTGAGACCAGTAGTAAAAAAGCTGGAAAAAAGGAAACTGAGACGTTTGGGCATGTAAAAAGGAGACCTTTGAAGTAAGTTGCTATAGAAATAAGTGAGAAACGAGCCCGAAGCCAGTCAGAGGAAGTGGGGATATTGTGTTAAGAACGATGTGGTGCAGTGTGATGTCACAGCGGATATGACACAGGATAGAAAGTGGTGGAGGACAGCGATTCGAAAAGCCGACCCCAGCTAACTGGATAAAAGGTTTAGAAGAAGAAGATGAAGAAGAAGTTGGATGCAAAGTTATTTTAAATTAGACCCATATGGGGGCATCCATTGAATAATTTACCGAGTGAAGTAGCTCAAGTGGTAGAGTGTTGGCTTAGCATTCGGGAGGTCGCGGGTTCTTATCCCGCTGCCGACCGTCCTGACTGGGATTTTCCAGGATATTCCTCCAGTATCCAGTATAAAATGGCTTCTGAGCTGTATCTGGTGGTTGTTAAATAAATAAAAAAATGTGTTGTAGAAGTATGTGTAAAGGGCTCTAGAATTAGATATATACATTGTTACACGGTAAAGCATCCACAAAGCGTTTTTGAAGATATCTCAAGGTAAAAGTAAATAGATGATCATATGCAAACTTCCTCGTTAAGGTTATCGTGCCTAGCTAATGAAGTAGTTGGTTTGATATAACCGAAGCGTTTATATGCAATTAGTGGTAAGAGTGTCGGAACAGCTCGTGAAAGATAAAGTACAGAAAATGTCCAGTCTCATATATATATATATATATATATATATATATATATATATATATATATATATATATATATATATATATATATATATATATATAGGATAAAGGCAGTGCAGTACGCAGAATTTCATCAAGCAGATGGGTTCAACCATTCAACATGTTGATCTGTCAAGCATCTTTCATGACACGTGTAATTTCTGTATATAAAAGTTTATTTTTCCATAATATCTTGTTCAAGTTGTAAGTCCTTAAAGCCTCGAACATCCTTTCTAGGAATCAAGCATTGTTGCCAATATTCAGTTCCTTTATTTAATGTAACATTGTTTTAACCATTACATTACATCAAAACGTTAACATTGTTTTAAAAATCACATTGAGTTTTAAATTTCAAACGTTACAAGTTGAAGTATTTCACAAAATAATAAAATAATTCTGCTCTTTTACAGCACTGAAAAAATCCATTATCCGGACAGCTGTATATTATACAAATATACAGACTCCTTATGACTACTACGGAAATCAGTACGGAGTATACGTTATCCATATGCTACACACTTATCCCGCTTAGAAGTTATTATACATCATGCCATTGCAGGATGTATGACATCTAACAATCTTCCATATATCATACATATTACATACGTCAGTTATATGTTACCTACTTCCATCTGTATGTGAGATCCTGACAATCTCGTTCTTTCGTTCGTACGGAAAGTACATTTATTCGGAACACATATACGGAAATTACGTATAAAACGTGCTTTTCAAGTTATACGTTTGCTGTACGTTAAGTCCAAAAACTACATGATTTACGAAGAAATATTAACACTTCTGACCAGAGTATATACACTCATTTATTAAAAACTTAAATACATTGTAACGGTTTCGACAACAACGTTATCTTCATCAGACACTACTGCATCAAGCATAACGTTAGTGTCTGATGAAGACAACGTTAAGTGAGTTCAGAGTCGTGATGGATAGAGTTACAGGATTTACACATGGAACCTACGTTTTTACGTACGCCACATATCTCAGTACGCACTATAACATTTGATTCAACTAATTCGGTCATTACAGTGGTGTAAGCCTCGTTTTCTTTGTTTACCACATTTTTTTACGTCCCAAGATTATGCCGGTTAGGCTAAAGGAGACGGTGATGATGAGTAATGAATGAAATGGTGGAATGAAGAAAGTGGGAGGAAACGGGAGAACTCCGAGAAAACCCACGCACACGATGTTTGTCCACCACAAAGTTTGCTTGCGGGGGCTGAGATCGAACCCGGGACCCCAAACACCAGAGGTAAAACCTGGAAACAAAACAACTGCTTCATTTTGTCACTAATACTTCCACTGTCATTCGCTGACTGTTAAATAAGGTTCTGATTTCGTTTCGTGTTACCAGATTGATTTATGTATATTTAACAATTTCACCACCCAATAGAACGCGAGGGTGTGTCCCAATTGTCAATCCCCCACTATAAAATTTTGTCAATGTCATTTCTGTTACTATATGAAGAACATGTCCTGAGGGTACAATAATGTCGGATTGCCCCTAATTTTCGTTTTGTTGTTATTCTTGTAGTCATTTTATATAAGAGATGATCAGAAAGTAAGGTTACCAGGTTTGCAGTGAAACATATATATATATATATACGACAGATAGTACATACATTAGGTTATTTTTCGACTTAGTCTTCATATCGTTTGAAGCAGTTGTCGCATCGTAGGATGAGTTTGAAGATTCCCTCCTGATAAAAATCCTGTCCTTGCGTGTTCAGCCACGTTGTCATCTCCTTATCTGAAGCGAAGCGACGGCCTCCTAAGTGCTACTGCAAGTGCCGGAATAGGTGAAAGTTGCTTGAAGCGATGTCCAGACTCTAAGGAGGATGGTCGATGATGATTCAGCGAAGCCAGCTTCAACAGCGTGGTGGTCTTCTGTGTTGTATGTGGACGCTCGTTATTGTGAAGAAAGATCACGCCCTCAATGAAAAGTTTCTGGCTGTAAACCTCTACCAGCTGCAGCGGTTACGTGTTTTGCCCAAGGAAATCGAATAACTGATCGGACTTCTTCGGAAGACCAGTTTTCCAAACGAGTCACCATTTGTGTTTACCTACACCTAGCGCCGTAGGTGAAGGGTGACTGAAACTCTGTACAGTTGCCAGTTTCGTGTATTAAAATTATCTCACATTCCTCTTTCCTCTATAACAGACGAAACACCAGAAATATCGGCTTGTAATCTTAGTTTCTCATCCTCCCTCGCATTTGGGTATTTTTATTGTTACGAGTTTTATTCGAATAATTGTTAGTGTTCGTGTTGTAATTCTTTAATTGGTGTTTTTTTTTTACTCTCTCTCGTCTGCCATGTTTTCTAAGTTTGACAACGTTATTGGTGCATTTCTTTTCTTCACTTTTTCTCAGATGTGCGTTCGGAAGGCAGCACCACGAATCGTTCCGAATTCTTCCGATCCATCACACGTAAGAGAAAGCAGTTTTACGATTTCTGTATAGCCCAGACTTTACGAGTCGCCGCAGTCAGTATAATTTCTGTATCTAAGTTTTTTTCTTTTAATTTTTTAAAGTGGCTTAGTACACTTGATACCTTCTTCGCTTCACGGCCTACTGTAATGACTTACATGTTTATTCGAAAAAAAAATTTCCTGTTACGATTAGTGGAAAACTAGTAGCGCCATTAGCGGCGTTATGATGAACTATCCTGTACATGATTTGGTGTATAACAGGCACACGTCATAATGAAGCTATATTTCAAACTGGGAACATCAGACCTTGATAATAGATTACGTCGAATTACTGTACTAGTTCATGGTTACCTTCGGGTCTACGTTTGTGATATGGAATGGAAGTCAAATCTATAAAACACAATATAAGCATAAAAGTTAAGTGAATGGTTGTTTATTTGTGTATTCAACTCATGTGTAATTCATCCTAGTTCCATATGGTATACGTTTCTTAAAAGTTATAGTTATGTGTGGAAAAAATTAAAAGATGTGATATTTAAATTAAAATCTTTGGTGTTGTTAAGTGTGAAGCAAGTAAGTTTGCACAGTGTTCATATATTACATATTTATTTAATCTGCAGTATTGGTAAGTTGTAAAATTTACATATTATATCGCTATTGTTTAAAATATTTAATTTGTCTGATAATTGGGACCAATTTGCATATATATATATATATATATATATATATATATATATATATATATATATATATATATATATATATTGTTATATGTAGTAACCAGCCCTTCAGGCTTTTTGTAAGGTCCTATTTGAGCAAGATAACGTCAAAGTTATTGTTGGATCTACTCAATTTTGATATTTAATCATATAAATTTGCTATTAAATCACATGGATATAGTTTTTCTTTTTCCTCAATTAGAATCCATTGTGTTTTTAGATTTATAGATATATTTATGTATAACAATCAATTCACTTTGCAGTCTCTACAAGAGAACGGAATTTATCGTATTTGCGATAGTTTATGGGGATTGGTTAACCCAGTTAGAATATATATATTCCTTTTGATAGACCCATACCTGCCTTTATTATTAATTATAAAATATGGAGGGAGTTTTAAACACTCCCTTTCCCAGGAACGATACCGAAGTCTGAACTTATATCGGGTAGTAGGTACGTTACATAAAAATATAGCTTCATTATATTTCTATACTGCTTTCATTTTTGCAGTTAGAAGCAGGTTGGGTTTTATGAGGTACATTATATGGAATTTGATACTATTATATGGACTTTGCAGGAGTGGAAGGAAAAGTATAGAAATACCTTACCGATTGACAGTAATCAATTATCATTTTGTTGAAAGAATAAGAAAGAGACTAGCTCAACATTCGGTTGCAGTTTTCATTTACAGCAGTGTATATGACTGTCGTATATAACATCCATATTAATATAGCTGTATTTTGTATAAATTATCAAGATTTATATGTTGGTTGTTAAGATTATATGTTTATTGTTAGTTATGGCTCATTCACAGTTGAATTTAAATAATTTCGATAATGGTGATCATGGATTGTTTGTCGATAGAACAGACGATGTTTGGGATTTAGCATTTCTGCAGGAAAACACCTCGTTTGTAGAAAGAGGGGTGGGGAGAAGTACTGCAATGAGCGACAGCCCGCAGGTGTTAGCAGGTACGACTCAGCGGGCGATGACCCAGGAAACAGCTGGTGGTGATATACTGTTTGCGGTAGGTCAGGAAAAAGAACAAAGCAGGTGCTTGTTAGGAAATGTTAGTTCTGGTAGTCTATTGAAAAGGAATTCAGGCGTTGAAAATAAACAAAATAAAGAATTTCCAAGTCATAATACTAGTAACCCGTTCGTTCCTTTTTGCACTTCTTTTTCTAAACTGACCGTAGATGCAGCGAAGTATAGTTTTCAGGAATATATAAATAAAATTCCAGAATGTGATGCAACAGAGCACCACAAATTGTTTTTGTTTGCTATTGAGGTTTATAAGATAATAAAACTGAACTTATTTCCGGTTGAGTCTGTATTAATAGCTGCATTAGGAAAAACTAGTAATTGTTTGCATCAGGAATTAATGAATATGTTCTGTATTACTCATGATTGGATTGAGATATGTGGTCAACTATTTGATAAGTTTATATCGCCTTTGGCAAAAAGGCAATTAATCCATAGTTATGTAGATAGGTTACAATCACCTACAGAGTTGACCTCTATTTATATTAACAGTATAGTAGATAGTTATACTATATGTATGGGTATACGTAATGATAGAGACATACTTGAGTATGTATGGAAAGGGATTAAACCGGAAATACAACACGAACTATTCCGTTATTCAAAACCTGCAACTTTATATGAACTAATAAGTGAAGTGCAGCGTTATGAATTATATCAAAAGAATGTTGAGGTTTACCAGGCGATAACTAGAATGGAACAGATTCCTGAGAAAAAACCTATCCAATGTTATTCCTGCGGTGGAAGACATAGGGAAAAAGACTGTTATTTACGTAGGCGGTTAAAACAACAACAAGACTTGACTACATCGAGGAGAAAGGTGCAGTGGTTAGATACAAGTACTTTAAAGGGAGAAAAAGATAGTAAACTGACTGGACAATTGAATGATCCTTTGGATGTTAGTGCTTCAGGGTCAACATTAAATAAACTTAATAATGCGACTAGCAAACCGAGGGACAGTTCAGATAAATTGGTAGCAGTGTTTATAAAGGGATACGTCTTAGGGAATGACTATGTTGGAGGAATTGATACTTGTGCGTCGGTTTCGATTATAAATCTTGGAAAGTTTTTGGATTGGAATACTAAATTGAAAGTGCCTGTTAAAGTGATGAATGAAAAGTTTACAGGGACAGGTGTTAATAGACAAACAATAACATTGACTCAATATGTGATTATTCCAATACGTTTTCGCTCTAAAGTTTATAGACTTAAATTCTTTTTGATGGACCAGTTAGAGCCCACTTTTATAATTGGAATTCAGCAATTAAAGTATATGCGTGCATTTATAGACTTAGTCGAGAACAAATTAGTTCTGGCAAGTGAGAAAGTGGTTATTCCCGTAAGTTATTATCCTAATAGTGACTTTAACGAATTAAATGATTCTGCCGTAAAATTTTTATTCCGTAGCTTTTCGAGTCATACGGGAAATTTAAAGTCTTCTATAGCAGACCGAGGGGATAAGGTACAAGGAACAAGGGAGCAGACCAGCAGTGTTGCCAACCATATGGAATGTCCTAGGGAATATTATTTGTTTCAAGTTGCGGAAGTAAAAGAGCCATCCAATCAGATATTGGTTGATCCACTGCTAGCTGAAGATGATCCCTCATTGGAAAGGTATGTTGATGGTCTCCCTAATAGATTTTCTAGTGTGTTTAAAGATAAAATAGGTGAAATTAAAGGATATCAATATGAAATTAAGGTGAACAATGAGGATCCTATAAGGAAGAAAGCTTATCCTATGAGTAGATGCGATCAAAAACAACTTGATTCCATTTTAGATGATTGGTTAAAACAGGGAATAATTCAAAAGAGTAATAGTGATTGGTCTTTCCCATGTTTTTTAGTGAAAGGAAAGTCTGGAGAGAAACGTCTTGTTATTAATTACCAATGTCTTAATCGGAGATTATATTTAAATCCGCAGTTTACCCCCCGTATAGCGGATGTATTAGCTAATGTATCTGGTGGGAAAGTATTTTCCGCTATTGATATTAAAAAAGCGTATCTACATTTACGATTATCAGAAGATTCGTATAAATATACAGCGTTTATGACTCACCGAGGTCTGATGGAATTTAAATTTTTACCTTTTGGTTTATCTTCTGGTAGTTTTATGTTGTCCAAGGTATTAACTGACATTTTATATCCTTTGAAAAATGAAGGTCTTGAATGGTTCTACGATGATGTAATATTATTCACTCCCGATGTCGAGAGTCATAAGAAACTATTAGACAAGGTCTTAAATAAATTTGAAGAGTATGGTATAACAATTTCTTTGAATAAATCAAAATTTTTCCAGACAAAAATATCTTATCTGGGATATATTTTAGAGAACGGGAATATGTCACTGGATCCTTCCAGGGTTGAAGTAATTAGAAAGTTACCAGCTCCGCGTAATAGAAGGGGATTAATTAGCCTTCTTTGTTTTCTACAATACCATGCTAAGTTTATTCCTCATTTTCAAGAAGTAGTAGATCCATTAAATAGAATGAGGTCTCCTAAAGTACAATTTAGGTGGGGTGATGAAGAACAGAGAGCGTTAGATCAAGTTAAGGAGTTATTTGAGACTCATGTAATTCTGAAATTACCAGATTTAAATGCTAAGTTTTTCGTCAGTTCGGATGCAACACTCAAAAGTTTGGGCGGAACGATACAACAATATGATGAGAATAATATATTAAGACCTGTTGGGTTTTATTCCAGACGTTTAAAACCTTATGATTTAAATAAACCAATCTATCTGTTGGAACTTATGGCAGCTGTTGAGACTATTGAACGCTTTAGTACCTATTTGTACTCAAAGTTCGAACTGAGAGTAGATAATTTAGGGTTAATGTATGCCATAAGAAATATTAAGCGTATTAAGAAATATGGCAGTTTATTGTATCGATTGTTTTCATTCGATTTTGATGTCAAACATGTACCATCTAATTTAAATATTTCTTCAGATTACCTATCAAGGGTCCATGATCGAGAAATGTTCGAACCTATGGAGATAGATCAAACACACGATCATGAGGTAAAGAATTTGTTGTTAGTCAATATGTGGAATATGCCATATGCTTGTATGTCAATTAATGAACACCAAAGAAAAGATGTAGAATTGATGAATATAATCGATAGGTTAGAAAAGAAAGAAAAAAAGATGATTATAAATTAATTAAAGGTACATTATGTAAGAAAACTAAAGCGCAAAAGAATCCATGGAAAGTTTGTATTCCGAAAGAACTTGTATTACCTATTATAGAATTTTATCATAATTCGATATTGCCGGGAAATCATTCGGGAGCAAGGAAAACTATCAGTAGAATATCAGCTAGATATACATGGCCTTCGATGGTAGATCATGTACGTGAATATGTCCACTGTTGTAAATCTTGTCAGCTCAATAAAAGCGATAATCGTAAGAAAATGGGTCAATTAGTGTCCACTTTCGATAAAACTGTGAATGGAAGATGGTACACTGATATTTATGGACCGTTATGTCAATCCCAATCGGGAAGATATTGTTTGATCATAGTTGACTCTTGTTCTAAACGAGTTTGGCTGGAACCATTAAGAATATTATCGACTCAAGCGATCATTAATAAGCTATATAAGATCATGTGTAGGTTTGGGTTCCCTTACTCGATCAGTCATGATAATGGGTCAGTATATATATCAGCTAGATTTAAAGATTTCTTATATAGCCATGGTATACAGGATATTCGTAGTTCTCCATATCATTGTGCTTCTAATAATGCTGAAAGATATCTAAGAGTATTGGGTGATAGTCTTAGAATTTATTTTTCCAACAAACAGACGATGTGGGACAGAGGCATTCATGAAATAGAGTTTTCAATAAATTCTGCCGAACATTCGGAATTAAAATGTTCCCCAATGGAGATGACATTTAATTATAATGTGTGCGACCCATTGGATATCCGCTGGAAAATAGATGAGTTAGATATACGTAAAAAAGACCCTAATGTATGGGCCCATGCCATGAAGAACATGGAACTAGCTTGGTCTCGACGCAAACGTATATATGATAAGTCTAAAGTTGCTACTTCATATTCAGTGGGTGACCAAGTTTTATTAAAGTCGCATTAAAGTCGTCTTTGGCTGACAAGATAACCAGGAAATTGTGCCCAAGGTGGCTGGGCCCTTATCGGATCGAAAGACTATTGGGGACTAACTCAATTCAATTAAAATCTGTTGACGATCCATTGGATATTAGGAAGGCTCATGTTTCTCAAACTAAACTGTACCGTCAACCTCGTAACGCAGGTGTAACATGAGGTGTATTTCGATAAACAATAATAAATTTTGGGTATATTCTTAATTCTGGTCTAATTATACATACATATATATGTGTGTATGGATAATATTTTGGTTATATTATTATTTAATAATTGCAACTAGATGTTATGGCGTTAAATAGTCAGTTTTAATTAGTCTCTTTCAAGTGAATGGTTTTTAGAGGATTTTAATGTGTTTTTGAATTTTAATTGTATTAGAAATATAAATATTGTTATTATGTTTTTGTCAATGTATTTGTTATTCTGTGCTAATGTCTGTTTTTAAATTCCAGGCCTGGAAAAATCCGTAAACCTTGAATGTTTGTAATCGTGGAAAATATCATATATGTATTTTTGGATATACGTATGGATTGTAATAGGAATGAATACTGGAGTTGTAACCTAGATTGGTATGTCTCATATGAATATATGTACGTCATGCATGACCTGTTTGGATTACTATGGATATTCAAAGTAAGTTATTTATTTATAATGTATATGGTTGGTTAATGGAAATATATATTCTATTTTCATTTTGTACATGTAATGTTATGAATTTCTAGGAAGGTCTTGACCTGAGACTTTAGAATTTACTAATATTAGGTATAGATGTAGATAGAATGTAAGGATGAATGAATGTTTGCGTGAATGGATTATTAGGGGGATATTTTTATTTTCTTTATATATTATTTGGAATGAATGATAGAATGAATTGGAATTAGTATTAGTAGAATAGATTCTTGGGTTAATTATGACTAATTTCGACAACTAGACTATCATCCTTCCGGAAAATCATAATGATTTTAAGGGGGGGTGTTAGTTGATGTAATGACTTACATGTTTATTCGAAAAAAAAAATTCCTGTTACGATTAGTGGAAAACTAGTAGCGCCATTAGCGGCGTTATGATGAACTATCCTGTACATGATTTGGTGTATAACAGGCACACGTCATAATGAAGCTATATTTCAAACTGGGAACATCAGACCTTGATAATAGATTACGTCGAATTACTGTACTAGTTCATGGTTACCTTCGGGTCTACGTTTGTGATATGGAATGGAAGTCAAATCTATAAAACACAATATAAGCATAAAAGTTAAGTGAATGGTTGTTTATTTGTGTATTCAACTCATGTGTAATTCATCCTAGTTCCATATGGTATACGTTTCTTAAAAGTTATAGTTATGTGTGGAAAAAATTAAAAGATGTGATATTTAAATTAAAATTTTTGGTGTTGTTAAGTGTGAAGCAAGTAAGTTTGCACAGTGTTCATATATTACGTATTTATTTAATCTGCAGTATTGGTAAGTTGTAAAATTTACATATTATATCGCTATTGTTTAAAATATTTAATTTGTCTGATAATTGGGACCAATTTGCATATATATATATATATATATATATTGTTATATGTAGTAACCAGCCCTTCAGGCTTTTTGTAAGGTCCTATTTGAGCAAGATAACGTCAGTTATTGTTGGATCTACTCAATTTTGATATTTAATCATATAAATTTGCTATTAAATCACATGGATATAGTTTTTCTTTTTCCTCAATTAGAATCCATTGTGTTTTTAGATTTATAGATATATTTATGTATAACAATCAATTCACTTTGCAGTCTCTACAAGAGAACGGAATTTATCGTATTTGCGATAGTTTATGGGGATTGGTTAACCCAGTTAGAATATATATATTCCTTTTGATAGACCCATACCTGCCTTTATTATTAATTATAAAATATGGAGGGAGTTTTAAACACTCCCTTTCCCAGGAACGATACCGAAGTCTGAACTTATATCGGGTAGTAGGTACGTTACACTACCAAATTCTACCGCAATGAAATCCATGACCTTCCAGAACATTGGCAGAAAGTCGTAGATGCTGATGGGGACTATTTTTGATCTTCCAGGTACGTCTTAGGTGACATACCGATGTTCGAATGTGATGATTGAAAAGCGACAGAACTTTCTTTGTTAAATTTATGTTACAACTATTTGTTCACTCAAGTATTTAAATTAAAGTCGAATCATTTCAAGTTATTCAAACATGTAAATCTCATTTGATTCATCAATTCAGCCTCAAAGAACATTTAGTCCAGTAAAACTAGTGAAAAATTGGGCTTAACCTAGGACTAATTGTAAAAGAAATGAAACCAACACCAATTGTTTTATGTTCTTATTGAACATACAAAAAGCATAGAAGAACCTAAGTAGGGGGAAAATACCAAAATGGCCACTTTCAATATGGCGGCCAGTACACCTTTAAATAAATTATATATCTATTATATTTTCGATTTATTTCGCAAACTTATTAACTTTATAGTGAAAGTTCTCTCCTTATTTTTGTTTCGTCTTTCTCTGACCTTTCAATTGCTTATCTCATTCAATCCATTGTTGTGGTTGCATACACACATGCATCAAATTGAACGCTGCTGCATCACTCGTGGGTGGAAGGCATTTGGCTTCAACTACAGACGTTGACAAAATTTTTGGCAACGTAACTTCTTTAATGTATCAGTTGATTTGCCATAGTACAAATAAACTAGGACTTTTTCATCTGCAGCGATGATGTTTCCTTTTTTTATTTTTTCGTGGATGAAGAATCTTGAAATACTCTTGTTTGCTGAACAAAGAATTCATCTTTAATTTTCTTCAATGGCACACTTTTATCTATACCAAACAAATGCGATGTCGTATCATATTTAGCAATCGCATGAATAAATGGAAGGTGACTACAAAATTCTTCACCAAGCATAGAGCATAAACGTTCTATGTTCCAAACACGTTGTGCGCTGCAACCGCTTTATCCGTGTGATCTGAGATACAATGGTAATCCACCTGCTCTTGCAAAATAACAAAGTAATATCAAAATATCAGTATCTTCTGCATACACAAGTGTCTTCGTTTTCCTGGCACAGGTAACAGAAGTTTTTAAATGTAAACATCCACGTCGTTAGTAGCATGCAGTGTTTATAAGCCCTCTGCTCGTAGTTTGTCACTCAGCATGTTTATGAAACGCTGCTTATTGTTTGGGTTTGTGAGGAACAATTCCTTCGTAGAGTGAAATGGCACGTCCTCAGTAAATGTAACTTGAACTTTTAATTCCTTCGATCCACGAACATAAGTTGTGTCTTTTATGCTTGGTCTATAACAATGATAGCTTTCGTGTAGTTTTTTAAGGCAAACTGCACATAGCTAGCACTGCAGAAACTACACAAACTGCATATAGAATTAAAAGTCTCAGTTTTTTTTTTGCCAGAAAACGCTATAGAAAAGGGAGCCACCATCCACAACGACTTGTTCTGTTATAGTGCTGCCAAAATGTCTTGAGCTGTGGCAAAAATGCGAACTAAAGCTCACACCCATAGAGACCTTCAGCCGTTAGCAGCGCCTGGAACTTAAGACTAGGTGTCAAGTCAATGTGGTATATGTTTAGTAATGTTTCACTTGACTCATTCAATTCATTTCCTACTATCTTCCACAACGGATCTGCTGAGTCAGACTGTTTCGCTTCTCTCATAAGTCCAAACTGGACAAACATGGATGAAGGGTATTGTGATAATTCGTATTTGAACATCTCTTCCATATTTTCATTATTTTATTGAGCTATAAATACTAATAGCAACCTCTGGAAGAGAATCTGTGCATCCATAGGCACTTTTTGACCATTGACAACAATATTGCTTTTAGCATTTATAGTGACAACATGATACGATCTTTTAAATGAATATTTACCAATCTCTTTCTCGACCATCGAGCTCAAAATTTTATCTCCAATTTTCTTTGTTATATCAATATTAACATTCATTTTTGCCTCACTTCCATTTATAATATTGTACAGCATAGTGTCTACAATACTGAAGTAGAAGAGGCTTCGCTCCCGAAGGTATTGCAAAATAATTGAAAAACTTTCTGATCTCTCTTCACTCTAGCAGATGTGCTCTCCTTACGTTGATCACTTGTGTGATATTCCAGTCCCGTTAGCTCTCGTAGCGCTTAGTTAATTTTAGTGCATGCTGACATAGACAAAATCCAAAATTGCCTTTGGGACTCCCCAACACCTCTACCTCGTGCTAATCCTCCTGTGATTTTGATGTTCCATATTAGAGTCTGTTCAATCACGAGATAATTAGAAAGTCCTGCCCGGTAACGATCACTTCGTCGGGTAACGTGGTGTCCCTCACAGAATAATTTGTATAGTCAGGATGGTCGTCTTGTAGCCGAGTCACACTAATTTCATATGGAGGTTGTGGCCAAAGGTTGGAAAATATGGAAGCATTTCTTTACATGTACTCAAATGCAAATTCCAATGCCCTGTCCTTTCGGGTGTGATAAAGCTCTGAAGGATATCTACAAGATTCATGTACTGAATCTATAGATTGCTGGTACGGCTTCCAGATGTCAAACCTGGATATGACTGTGAAGTTCGTTCAGTAGTTCATGTAAATTGAGTTGAGAGGGTTTGATTGTCTTACTGAAAACTATGTGCTGTATTTCCTCTACAGAAAACCTTATATCTTTTGAAGCAATATGTTCATTATCAAGGAAGGACGTATTACATGTCTCGGTGCTCTGAATAAGTTCAGGTAAACTTCCGTATATCAAGGTGTTCTCAGATAGAAGTATATTTAGAACAATGTCTATTGAAAAATGATCTCGCACTGCTCTTACTTCTTTACCTCAAATTGCTTTACCACGTAGGATGTCAACTACAGTGTTTGGTGCGTACACCAACTCTAATATCTCTTTCAATCCCGTTCCACTCATGAGATGGCCAATCGAACGAAGAAACTCATTAATAAGTGAAGAACCTCCTAAACACAACACTATGGAACTCAGGGAAGTATTTATAAAATTGTCAGGTTTTATCTGCTGTACTTTCCACCAAGAGGCTGATCAAGAGTTAGAATAAATGTGACACTGTGATGAGCTACTTCTTGCCAAACAAATTGAAACGTTGAAAGCACACACGATAAGTCGGAAGGGTTCATGCCAATCATCTTAAGAAAAATTACAGATGATCGTCCAGGAAAGGAACCTTCTTGAACAAACTGCATCATTCCTGATCAGAGAGATCCACGACATTTTCCACAAGACATCAAGTGGTGTAAACTAATTCAGAATGATTTTGAAAATAACGCAGCTATATGTTTCTATGGAAGTTCTGAAAACAACGAACATACCTGTGACTCTACTATTTATAATTTACGGAAGCACAAGCCACAACTAATTTGCTTTATAACTTTAAAAGTATGAGCCCGATTTTAATGATAAAAAAACGGATAACAAAATGAAGCTTAAAGAAAGACTAACAAAAGTTAAGCAGAGAACTTTTACTCTAAAGTTAATAGTTTTCTCGAAGTAAAGTGAAATAGCTGCTATATATATGTAATTTATTTAAAAGTGTGCTGGCCTCCATATTGAAAGTGACCACTTTGATAGTGTTCCTCTACTTAGATTCTTCTATATTTTTTGCATGTTCAATAAGAACATAAAATAAAACAATGAGCGTTGGTTTAATTTCTTTTGCAATTAGTCCTAAGTTAAATCGTATTTTTACTGTGCCAAAGAAGTATTTCTAAAATCACTACATTCTTTCATGATTGTAAGAATAGTTAATAAAGTTTAGACTAGTGTTCCTTTAAGCATGACGACACATTCCTTTGCAATGTACTTACGAGCCTTCTGGTTGAATGGTCGAAAACGTCATCCTCCTCTCCTAACAAAACTGTTGGAGCACACTTTTCGTGGCGGAGTATGTAGCTAGACGTGGATTTTGTAGTTAGAGTGGAAGAATAAGTAATCACAATTGAAGGCTAGAACCGTCCCCAGGCGGTCCAGGACTTAAAAGCTGAGAGTTCATCCCAGCAGAAGCAGTTCATGAAAAAAGTCCAAGCCAGTATCCAGATATTATCATCGAGCCAAATTAAAACAATCTATTCATAGCCCCCTGACAGATTTTGGCGGGATACGAAGTCCAGTCGTCAATATTAGTTTGGTTTCATCAATTGCCAGCCAGGAAATTAAACAGCACTTCGGAGAGCCATCTCATCAATTGAAACAACTACAACATCGTCAAGAACGGAGAACAATTAAGGCAAGTGCTGATTTCCTATCCTAATTGTAAATTTCTTCTTCTCTTCCTGTTTTACCTTCTACCCAATCTAATCGCTGTTTTATTATTTCAAATTGTTGAGTTTTGTTAATACATTGAAGCATAAACTTTCATTTTAACAGTTGCATGTGAGTTGCCATGTCTCTTCCCCATTTACATCCTTTTGTTAGAGTAATTTATAATAATTCATGAGTAAATCGTAAAATCAATATTCGAGCTAATTGAACTGGGATCATGATTCTACACATGGTAGAGATTTGACTGGGTTTCAATCTCTGTGGTTCATCTTAACTTTTGATACTGAAATTTCTTCCATTGCTTTCATTTCAAAAAAGAAAGAAAAAAGTAAGACTAAAATTTCCCTCTCTACGATAACGAAATTTGAAAACCAATCTCCTTAAAAGCAGTGTCGACAGGCAAAGTATAAATAACGTAATACATCGTTTCAGATCCATTACTATTCATACACTTTATTTTTTATCTCAGTCGCCATTTCTTCTCACATATTCTACCTGTTATGTTTGTCTCTTCACCAATTGTAAAAGCGTGCTCCTACGTCATACATGGACCAGTTGGAAGTGACTGAACTAATTGGTACTACCATCGGCGCAAAACTGTCTTCAATATCGGAAGGGGGACAGATAAGACCGTTCCCATAATCTTTGTTTAAGTGATGTTCAAAATATTTTTGAAGTTGAAAAAAATGCTGTGGAGGAGCAGGGGGAGCAGAGTTGCCTTCAACATTTGGAGGCGAGCAGATTTGAGGCTTATTCTGGAATGAGGGGAAATATCATACTCATATTACGACAGATGAATATGTTGTACCAACCTGTTGTACCAAGGTATGTTATATATCAGGCAATGTAGATGAAGTGGGGTCGGACACAAATCATCATATTTCTCCGCAAAAAAATACATTTCAAATCGGATTATTGGGAGAGACAATCCCTCCCAATTCCAAGATTGGGGGGATATGTCCCCCTCATCCTCCCCGGGATTTGCGCGAGTGGGTATTAGTATTGTCCTCACTAGGGAAAACATCACGTCTCGTCTCGAAAATGATAAGAGAATGGAGACGAGTAGTACATTTTCAAATTCGACACGACACGAAATTTTTCTCGAGTCTCGTGGGAAATACTAGTTTATCCCAAATCATATCTGAAACGCTGTTTTAACGTTACACGATTTATAGTACAAAAACTACTAATTGATGAAGTGATTCTACGAACATAATGAAGAGTATTTATCAACGTTTAGAGATACGTGAGTCATTACACAATACACCTCAATTAGAAATTTGATTTAAATGTTGTTATATCATACTCTTGTGGACCTCTTGTGATACATAAGGAGTTTGATGAGTGGTAGATGAAATTAAACAAAAAAACTAAACCTTCAGGCGCTGTTTACATCCCGTCTAACAGAACTTAAATATATGCCCAGTACTTACAGTAATTTGTTACCTCACTACTATAGTGCTTACCTGACAAATTTTCTTCATTTGAGCCTCTAGATTTTGGACACTGTTAGGCACCGTCTCCATCCACTCCTTGATCTCAAATAGGTGCTCAATGCTGTTAGGTTTTTCACACAGTTTGATAAATATGTCTTCATACTCTTGACAAATCTGCAAAAAAATAAACACAATTAGATGCTTTTCTTAATGTTTTCTATAGTAATGTTCTAAGTACACGTAAAGATTTCCATTTTGCAGTGGCGTTGCCAGAAGAACATCGTGAGTGAGGCTAGTAATAATTATCATATCCGAGAAGTAGCTCAAGTGGTAGAACGTTGACTTCGCATTCGGGAGGTCGTGGGTTCGAATCCCGCTGCCGACCATCCTGACTGTGGCTGTCCAGGGTTTCCCTCAGTCCTACCAGGCAAATGCCGGGATGGTACCTACTAAAACAGGCCCTGGCCGATACCTTCCCAAGTTCTTTCCATTGTTGTTGTTGTTGTTCGATATCCAGTGTAAAATGGCCTCTGAGCTGTATCTGGTGATTGTTAAATGAATAAATAAATAAATAAATAAATAAATAAATAAAAGTACACATGTTCATCTCTCTCGTGTAGTGGCTAGCAAGTCTGCCTTTAGTCCTAGTTCGATTTCCCATGAGGAAACATTAAACTTTCAACACCTTACGGTGGTTGAGGAAATGAAATCCTTGAGTTTAACGTCCCACGATTATGTCCTCTAGGCTAAGGGAGACGATGATTAAAGTAAGTGAATGACGTTGGAACAATTGGTGGACGGAGAAAGTGGGAGGAAACTAGAGTACCTCGGAAAACCCACGAACACAATCTTTTCCACCACAAACTTACTAGGTTGATGACCGTACCAGAGATCCTACGCACCAGAGGTATGCGCTCTATCACTGAGCCACCGTACCTCGTTACAGTGGTTCGGATCCGCATCTTATAAACATTCCTGCTCCAAACGGACAGCTGTAAAGAATGAAGTTTTAGTTTTTCTATTTTTTTAAAAAAAAACAGCATTTTTGGATCAAAAGATCCAATATATTTCAATAAAAAAATTTCTTGTAGGACTTATATCTGGAGAACTACATATAGTGTTCTCAAAACCCAAACTCTCAGTTAATTCACAAGTAAACCTTACGTTTGGGTGAATCGAGTTGCTGACTGAGACACATATGAGAAAGTAGTACTAAATGTGGTCAGTATTTCAGTGAAGTTGTAGGCGCGAAGCTCCAGGGGTTTAGGAGATACAGCTACCACAACATCACATGGAAGTACAGAATAGTCTTCATACAGTTGGAGGTAAAAGCCCTGTAAGACCTCTTGTAACGACACAAGGTGAATAACAAATATATGGGTACATATTAGGACTAGGGAGAAGTCATATAGTAAGGATATACCTGAGGCCGGCCATCTTGAAATCATTTTGAATTAAGGTTAAGTTTTTAAAATAGGAATAGGGTTATGTGATACATGATTTAAGGCGCAAATTTAATCAGATGAACAATGGTGACATTAATTTTGATTTACGCGCAATTGGTAAAAAGTTACAGGGAAATTAAATATTGTTGCAGCATATGTATTAGTCCTTTACCCCACCTTGTAAATTTTCTGTTAATGATAATAATTAAATAAAAAGCAGGTGGATAAATATTAGGTCTATGGTAAGAGTTGCCTTGATGGCGGCCATGTTGAAATCCTCCATTTTGAATCAGACAAAAGTTTTTAACAAAACGCATAACAATGACACCTTATTAATAGCAAATTTTACCACAAATCCAACGGTATAACCATTTTTGCTTTATCATTAACCAGCATTTGTTATCGCATAAACAAGTTGCTAATTTAAGGTTTACTTGTCAGTATGGTGTGCTCATTCCGTAGAAAATACGAAAACTCGATTTAGAGGCCGTTCAATAATTTTGTGGCCCAAAACTAATTATCGGCCAAGATTGCAATTTTTTTATGCATTGTTTGGATCATTCCTAAAATTCTTGGACAAGATCGCAATCTTTTGATCCATTGTTTAAATCACTTCTAAAATTCTTTTTTAAAAATATGCTTAGATAAGTACCTCATCTAATTGCATAGGCTGCTTTCAATGGATGTGAAGATCATAACCCCGATTACTCATAGTTGATATCTCAAACCATTATGGAGCTGTGATAAACCTACACTACCGAAATTATGCAGTTTCGAGAACTTGTTATATATACACACCTACCAAAAAGAATTGTTGTAGTATCATAAACGCAAAGTAAATCAAAGAATGTTTTGAAAAGCTGGTAGAAATTCGCCATTTTAAGCAATATAGCACATTGAAGAAATACTTTTGTATCTCCAGAATGATTTGGCGTATCAAGTTCCTGTAAACGGCATTATGATCCGTATATCTATTGACACCTTCTAAGTAATTAGATGTGATACTTATCTAAGCACGTTTTCGAAATAAATTCTCTTAAAAGAAAGTCAGCTTTCTAATTCTTTGTAACTTTGTTTCTACTCGTCTGAAATATGTCATATGATGACCATACTATCAGGGCCGGATTAGGCATTTTGGCGCCCCTAGGCCCAATAATTTTTTACGCCCCCCTAGTCTGGTTAAAGTTACTTTCTTAAAAACCTTTATTAAAAAATTATATCAAGCCTATATGTTAATTACTTAAACACCACTCCACGATGCAATTTTATCATTGCAAGTTTTTTGAGAAATTTACTTGGTTCTGGGCTTAACAAAATACCGTTACTGTATTAACAAAATATTGGTGAACTTTACCAACAATTATTTGTTCCAATGAACTTCAAAATCAGAATGCTTTATTAGCCTGATTTTTTAAAATCAATTCAAAAAATATGATTAGTTATGGCTATTTATTTTTATTTCTAGATTTGTTTTATTTTTTTCTCTCGGCCGTGCGCTCCCTGGGAGCTTGCGCCCATAGGCCCGGGCCTACCACGCCTATTGGGAAATCCGGCCCTGCATACTATTCGACTGTAACGTACTTTGGATTCGTGTTATACCACCTAAGTCACTTGTGTAATTACTGTTGTGAACCCTCCAAAATTGGGTTGTTCTTCTATGTTTATGCACTGTAGCGCCTTTAGTTTTGCAATGCTGCATAATAAGTGTGGAAATGTGAGTTTTCGTTCTATATGTACATTTGAAATATGTAACAACCTGAAAAAAGAATTGAATTTTTCCTGGCGACCTGATACTAATAACTATTCTCGGGCTATCAGCTAGGTGAGTATATTCACATCCGACATTTTGAACGTAGACAATCGCATTCATCTTCAAGAATTGGAATGAAGAGACCAAGTCAAGTCAAGTCAAGTTAAAGTCTATTTTCCACTCTCACATGCTCGTGGGGGAGTGGGAGGGTTTCTAGCATCAGCTACTTTACCCGGAGTTAAATAAAAATATGTATATTGTGTGTAGTTGGACAATCAGAAAATACGGCATCTTCTGTGTGTTGGTCTGAGCTGTAGGTCTGGGTGTATGTTGATGGTGAATGCGTGTTCTTCTCTTGTTGAGATATTACTAGATCCTTGGAGAGTGCCAGTCAGAAGCTCCGAAAGTCAGTCAAAGTCAGAGTCTGTTTTCCCTGAAAGAGAAGGGACGTCTAGCCTCAGGGCTACTTTGTCCATGGTGTTGCTTATATGTTGTTTGTGTGATGTGAGTTAGAATGCCAAGGAGTTAAGTATGTAGTAGGAGTTGCAAGCTCCGACAGACGTGAGAATATATAGAGAGAGACTGTTTGGGGGCAGAGCTATGAATGGGGGCTTGTGATTGGCTTGCGGGGAATGCTGGCTTCTGATTGGCTGAGGGATGCTGGCTCCTGATTGACTGTTGTCGTTACCAGAAATGGCTATGTTGACTATCGTTATGGCTATGTCTATGTCCAACACAGCCATTTCTCGTAGCGACAACATCCAATCAGGAACGAGGATTACTTAGCCAATCACAAGCCCTTATTCATGAATCTGCCCTTAAACAGTCTATATCTATACATATTTACGTCCCCAGTCCGTTCATTACAATCTCTGAAGATGAATGCGATGTCTGCATTCGAAACGTCGGATATCAATACCTTTCCCTGCCTGGTAACCCGAGAAGAGTTACTAAAATGTAACAACCTGACGTAATGCAATTTGATAAACTATAACTTTGTTAGGTTGGCAGTATTGTTAACCTTGTGGTATCACAGAGTATACCAAACAATGTCCCCCTGTCGGCATTTTTATTTCACGAAATTTCAGCGTTTTTATCTATTAGGTAAAAGTTATAAGAGCGTATCAATGAAATGAAATGAAATGTTTTAGTTTAATGTCCGACGACTATGCTCTTAAGACTAAGGGAAACGCAAGTAACCTGAGAGAAACCATGCTAACAACGATGTCTATCACACATTTACTTGGTCGGGGATCGAACCAGGGACACCACGCAGAGTCTTGATATATTCTTATAACTTTTTAACTGTGATACAACAAGGTTAACAATGTTCCCAACCTAACATAAAATTTTATTTTTCTCAAATGTCACTACGTCATGTTATTACATATTTCAAATCTACATGAAACCTAAACGGAAAATTTCGAATACCACACGTGTGATATATGTATATATCGGGTGTTTAACAAATGACACCCACGGAAAAGAGAACTCTATTCTTCAAGTCAAAATAATGCGAAAATGCTGTATAATAGTATTTCCTGTGGGGGTCTACTTCAGACGCTATACGGAATCAAAATTTCATTGTGTGGCAACGTCGCATATTGACTTAGAACCATTAGCATCGCTGCATGAATCCATCAAACAGAGTTACGTCAATTGTTATGCTAATAGGTGGCGCTAGTGTCAACGATTTTAACTGCCATCTGGATAGAATCGTTGTAACTATTTGATGAATTAGTATATCTTATTCTATGATTCATTAGCTGCGGCGTTGCTACATAACGCAATTCGCCTCTCCAGACGAGAACCCGATAAATATACCGTTTTATTTCAGGCGGTACGCAACGAAATGACGTACCGGCATCTTTTTAATAGGCATATAATATTTTTCTTCTGTCTTAAAGCGGGATTGACGAGAAATTCCAAAATACCAAGTAGTAAATGTGTAGTTTTATTGAAAATCAGAGTTTCTAGAGAAAGAGTTCAGAATCTTTGTTCCTTCTTGAAGTCAGTTAATTGTATTCAAAGAGGGGGGTGCGGTGGCTCAGTGGTAGTGTTCACCTCCGGTGCTTGGAGTCCCTGGTTCGATCCCAGCTCGCGCCGTGTGGACTTTGTGGTGGACAAACACCGTGCTCGTGGGTTTTTTCAGGGTTCTCCCGTTTCCTCCCACTTTGTTCATTCCACCATTTCACTCATTATCACCGTCTCCTTTAGCCTGACCAGCATAACCGTGGGACGTTAAACTTAAATATTTCATTTCATTTTTTGTATTCAAGGACTAGAAATATTTGGGTTCTTCTGTCACTCGCTTGATGGCACTTCCTGGCGCCTCCATTTCTCGCACGGTATTATAAACCATAAAGGCTCTGAACCAACCACATGTTTTTCTTTTATCTGAAAAGACTAACCTTCCACAACGAAATGATCCCAACAAATTTGTCTGTCGCTGAAGTTCGAGTAAACTGAAAGCCAGTACAAAAATTCTGTTGGGACTCCACCTCTGTACTTTCTCCGCACAGGAGCCTTATAGTACAGTAAAATTAGCTCCGAACCCGGGCATCCAAAAAAACAAAGGTTTGAGTGTTCCACATTGTTCATTACACTTTACTTTAAATGTGGTAAAAAGTCTCCGCCAAAAGACTGTCGGGTTTTGGAGGGGAGAGGGGGGCGGGGGGTTGGTATGAGTTGTTGAAATTAGTTTAGAAAAATGATAATATTGTTGATCAAAAGCATATTCATAATATAAGTAATACTTTAATGTACAATCCTTGACATCTAATCTATATGCTTGACACCTATAAAACAAATACAGTAAACTCTCGATTATCCGCGATCTTCTTTACTGAAGAAAATCTACGTAGGAAAATAAAATCACAAAAAGGAAAAGGTATTTTAACACTTAAAAACAAAGCCAGTGGACTTTATTTATGAGAAAGCAAATCAACAAACTTGTCTGTTTAGGTAGTATTAATGTTATTTGTAGAGATTCACCTGTAAATTTCAATTCAATTTGACATTAAGAAGAGGTATGCATTGTAGCTCCACATAACATGTGTCTGTTTTCAAATGATCGATTAAATTGTCCAAAAGAAATTTCGTGTAGATGTATTCTTCTTTGTCCATCTTGCGCACTGTCCGGTATAAGTTTGCCGCGCCACCCAATTACAAGGATAATTAGAGTTTACTGTATGGAAAGCAAAAAAACATATATAATTAGACAAACCTAAAAGGAAAATTATTACCTTAACGCATTAAGCACAGAGAGTTTTCATTTCTCTTCATTATTCTCATCACTATCTGAATTTGTTTCAGAAAAATCTTGCATATCCTCGTCATCTGTCAACACATCTTCTTCCGCATCAGAATCAGTGGCAAAATCTGTATTACTGCATCCATATCCAGCGCAGTTAGTACACATGGTTGTGAACTGAAGGGCACTTCTTCGGCAATCACAGTCGCTTAAACACTCTTCTGTGCATGAACAAGAGACGAGGCGTAGCAACCATTCTGGAGCAGCAGCAAGAGTTGTTGGTGTTGGACGCAGATATCCACTGACCTTCTTCCAGCCCCATTTTAGTGGGTTTTTCTTGAATCCATTCCACTGTTGCACTTGGTGGTAGACTCTCAGTGAATATTCCCTTGCTGTAGCTTTCGTTGGAGGTAGAGTAGCTAACCTAAACTCACCTTGCACTGGCTGTCTTGCAACTGTCATTAAATATATCTGGTGACGTAAAGCATCCAAATTTCGTGTCTTGTGGGAATCATATAAAGATAGAAAAAAAATCATGGCCAGCTTCAGCAATATCGACTGCCTGTGCATTAGGATAATTAAAAATAAGCAATTTTTTCTGAGTTCCTCATCACTTTTAACTTTTTTAAATGGGGCTGTCTTACCTTTCCTATATATTGAGGACACAGAGTCACAGCCTAATCAGGCATAAACACACAACAGAACTTCCTTCATGTCCCCTATTTCATGCTGCATTTCTTGAATATTGTAAATTTTATTTGACTGATTTCCTTTACCAGGCACAATCATCTTTAAGCGTAAGCTGCAGTATGGGGGAGCAAGAGTAATTAACAAAACCAACAGATCAGTATCATCACCTATTACTCGCACCTCCATCCCATTTTGAGCCTCTGCGATTGCTGTCGAAACAATCAAAGTGTCCGCATCCCCATATGCTTGAAGCACATGACACCCTCTTTCCTTCAAGTGTAATGTCAGAAGGGATATTAGCTGTTCCTTGTTGTTCTGGTCGGCAAGGAAATCACTCTGCCCAAAGGTGACGTGTGTTCTTCTACTTTCACATCTATGTTGCTAGCTGAGCGAGACCTTCGCAGATGTTCCTCATCTTTTGCGTTGAGTTCTTCCCTATAACCATCGAACACGACAGTAGCTCTTCCGTAATGGAAGAGAACATAGTCACTATATTATCGGCATATTACTTGTAACGTTGCAGGGCGTTGCCAAACAATACGATGTAGAAGATGCCCTCCATCGACCACATATGATACCCTCAGTGCCATCTCATCATCAGGAGGTGGATTGGTTCCTGCACTTGGTAACACTTTTAGGATTGAAGACTTGGTTCCTTTCCTCATCAAACGTTTCATCGAACAGTGAGGGAGGGTATGTACATAGTTCATATTTAAATATTTCTCTTAAATGTTCTTCTGTTCTCACACTATGCGATGGAACAACTGGTTGGGGTTGACGTGAGTGGTGTCATTTTGGATGGTGACAGATTTTGTCACGGCTGCTAACGATTTGATGGTATACTTTCTTTTTAAATGGATTTCACTGAATTTCAGCCCTTCGATCTCTTTTATTGCAGAAAGACCAATATCACTGGCCTCGTCACAATTTGTAGTAGATTCAGCCAATACACCTGTAGAGAGAGAAGACAGCTGAGGAGGTTTTGTAAAAGGGTTGTGCAGTCGAAACCAAGTTATTAAAACTTTTAGGTGCTTGGCATTTAGCTTCTGGTTTGCATCACGTAACTCTACGTGTTGCTCTGAGGAAGCATAATTAATAGATGAAAATCACTCAACTGCCTCTACGATTCTGGAGCTTGCAGGCATCGACTTCACCCATGTAGCGATAGTTGATGCAGTGATTCCTCTGCCACCAGTCAACCCACCGCTGCTTTTCATCGCCCGCATTAACACTTGTTCGATGGTCATATCGGTCCAAACACTGCACCAAAATTTGTTACTTCGGCGAATGGTGAAGAACCCTCTGGTGATAAATTTGTCGAACTCTTCTTCGGGTAATCTTCGGGTAACTCAGTAGATGTAGGCAATCTTGCAAGTACACATGCGCCGATTTCGCATAATTCAAGTGTCCTGTGGCATGGAGAAAAGGCAGTATTTGCTGCACACAGTGAAGATGGAGGTAAAAATCTCCAGTTCTCTCTGCTTTTATGAACATCTTGATAAGATGTACCATTTCTAAGAATTGAATCCACAATTTTTGTGTTCTGCCATGTTCCTTGATATTCTGCAGCTGCTCATCTAAAGTATTTGCTAAATTCTTGACTGCAGTAGACCTCACTATCTCATCAGCACCTATTGTCCAAGAAGTTAATTGCGAATAGACTGCCTTTAAATCTTCCTTGTTAACATCAGAATCGTGTGTCTCAAGGAAAACTGTTATAAGGGCTTCTTGGGTTAGGAACAAAGCACGAATAGATCTGGAATATGCTTTCCCCTGCATCATTTGCGGAATGCTGTTTTTTGCGTATACTTGACTCCACACCACTTCCAAACCACTTCCAGCCATTATGTGACCTACTGATCCTATAAAAGAAAGGATAAAGTGAAACCCTCCAAGGCGAATGAATAGTGAGTTCAGAGGGCTACTGAGAGGGGCTGCAGATACAATTTCCCGAGCCTTGGCATATAATGGTTGATCAAACGTAACCATCGTGCAAGCCTGACCCTGCTTAGCACCTTCCTGAGCAGCATAAAGGAGAACGGTGTAAATAGTGGAAGGGTTTGAGGGTGCTAAATTCACAAATGGAAGAGACAAAACTGCTGATGTTTCATACGGTTGTCCAGCATGCAGCCTTTCCATACAACCACTCCAACCAGGCCTACTATCGGTACACGAACCATTAAGCCAAATACCAGACAACAAAAACATATTCAAAGTGTGGGTGGTAATAGCTGATAAAGGTTTAATTTGCATTACTTTCCAATTTAAAGCAGTTATACGTGTATACCCAGATGTATCTGGACGTTTGTATATCTGTAATTCTGTTAACCCACTGTGTTCAATTTCTTTTGTTCTGACATTCCTCCGAGGTACACAGGTGTCAACACTGAGTGCAGATTCAGGTGTCACACACAGTACACCACCCATGGAATGAAAAGTGGCATGACCATCCACAGTATGTACATTGTAATCAGCATTATCAAAGACATACTGAACATAGCCCTGATTTATGTTTAATTTGTCCTCACTGGTAACTGACCTTTCGAATTTTAATATTTCGTTATAAGAAGAACAGAACCCCATATTCGCCAGTAAGTCAATTAAGAGCCTGGACCCAAACCTTCTGTGAAGGAACACTGCTGTACAAAATTGAACAGGGGACACAAATGATTTTGGCCGAGATACTGCAATTATGGAATGAGCAATAGCGATTGTTTTCCGTTCAGTACTTTTTTTTATTTTCTTCTGTTATCCTGGTAGGCTTAATGATTTTATAAAGCAGTGTCTTCAGTAATTCTGAAATAAGATCTGGACTTACCGTTTGAATTTGCTCAAGAGTTGGAAACAGAAAAATTATAAGCTTGAGATTTCAGTGTTCGTCGAATTATTGCTGCTGCAGTTTTGATCACTCTCAATTCATCATCTCTTTCAACAACTTGCCAATTTTGGTACCAGACATGCGACAGGATTCTGGATGCTGCTCCACTGAAGCAAATTACGACCCTTCTTCCGGGAAGATCTGTTACATGTATATTGGCACCAAAACGCCCGATCAATTTTCTTTTCAGGTGGCTGTCATCGTATGATTCCACGTTAGGGTTCAGATCGTTATACAGTTTTTGTAATTCCTTCAACGTGTACTGGCATTCATCATTCTCAATTAAATATTGACATAATTTATCAAATGCTGCAGCTCTTTCAGAGTCTGCTATTGATCCGCCTCTAGTTGCTGGCTTCCCAGGTTTACTTGAGCTTTCCACCTTGAATCTTGACAAACAATACCTATGGTACCTACCATCACCTTGGACTAGGTCAATGACATTGCTAAGTCTGAGAAGTACTTCTCGTCCCCAAGCACAATTTCTTCTTATTGCGTCTTCACGGATACCTTTTATCAACTCAACTGTCTGTACCTCATTCCATTCTTCTTGGTATGGATATCTGCATTTCGATACGTCCACACATTGGCGACCACACAAGGAACACTGTGTTTTGAAGTCAAATGGAGCACGGGGAGTTTGTCTAAGCTCAGGATTTGGAACTGTTGGGGGTGGCTTGGGTTTTTTTTTTAAATTGTAGCACCTACGACACTCCTTATGCACTTCCAACACTACTACCTTTTCGAATTTCTCCTTCACACCATCTTGCTTAATTTCACTACACTCTATTATTCTATCTCTCCCTTCTTGAGTTAACCGAATAAGTTCACCACCTTTATCAACACAAAGTTGCAATACACAATTCATACATACAATGATAATAATATCGGTTTCACGTCCACAAAGCAAATCAAAACTGTTATGAAACAACTACCGGTAATACCACTTGTTATACTTGATCAGTGTGCCTTTGTTTGGAAGACATAGTAAATTATCAGAAATAGGTTTTAAACGTAAAAGATAAAGTAGATACACAAGAGCATGTCGTTTACATTTTTTTAACATTAATCTTAAAATAATAATTATGCATGTTGATTTAAAAATAACAATACGCAGAGGAAATGTCGAGATTTTGTAATTTAGAGACATCTGCGGAGCAAAAATATAACTATCTTTAACAAAAAGAAAAAATAATTTTCTAATCTCTTTCCTTCTACTCCTTCCCTCTCCCAAACCCGACACTATTTCTGCGGAGACTTTTTACCACACTTAGAGTAAAGGGTAATAAATAATTTGGAAGAGCCAAAACTTTGTTTTTTTGGATGCCCGGGTTTAGGTGTTTTTCTGCCTAATTTTACTGTACTATTAGCTCAGTTCCTATTTTAACGTATCCCATTTTCATTCATTAATGTAGTATCCAGTTTTTATTCATTATTAGGAAGAGGATTAAGTGAAAACATCTGCTAGATTATTTTCGCAAAGTTTATCTATTAATTTAGTAGAGGTTTGTAGAGCGTTTTGGTAGCATGATTAATATTCTGAGAACAATGTATTGTATGTGTGTTGTATTCAAAGTCAGTATTTGTGGAGCTCTGAATAATAATAATAATAATAATAATAATAATAATAATAATAATAATAATAATAATAATAATACCCTGAGAGGTTTGTAACTTTTTTAACAATTGTGAACCTGAGGTTCAGCGTACCGGAACCTTTATTTTTAGAAATATAACGCTGATATATATATATAATGTTTCAAAACAACACCGACAACGTTTGGGAGGTAATTCCTGACACCAACATAAGACAAAAAGTATAGACCACCCTGGATGCACAAATGCTTCCTTTCGGGGTTACAGGCCGCCCAAAACATGAAAAAATGAAATTTAGAGGTCCATAGATCCTAAACTGTGTTACGTACCGTAGTCGAGTCAAGACTTTACTTTGGAACTAATATGTACCCTATCCAAAAATCTATGTTTCAGAATCCTAAGGTAGTCATGCATCAATTTTTATGGAGGGAAGTTGGCTACGGACATATAATTTGAAGTACTCACCAACTACCTCTATAAAAATTGTTGCGGAAGTACTGCAGGATTCTGAAACTTGGATATTTAGATAAGACACATACTAGTTTCTAAGTAAAGTCTTAACCCAACTACGGTAGATTCTATAGTTTTGGAGCTATGAACCTTTAAAGTTCTTTTTTTTTTTTTTTTTTTTTTTAGTTTTCGGCACCCTATAACCCCAAAAGGAAGCATTTGCGCACCCAAACTGGTCTATATTTTGTCTTATTTTGGCATCAGGAATCACCTCCCAAACGTTATCGGCTTTGAAACACTTTGTATATATGTTGCGTTATTTTCAGTTGTAGAATAGTATTAAGCTTGTAGTAGTATGTGGGCGGCATTTTTAGAACACTCGATATATACTGCAGAGAGGAAACTACCACGCAAATTTTTCTCTAGCTTGCTGATTGCAGAAAAAGAAAATATGTTCAATTGTTTTTTGCAGATCAATATATAGTTCCGGAGGTAAAACATCCTCCCATTCGGATCTCCGAGAGATGGATGTCTTGGGAAGAACTATTGGACACGAAAGGAACAATAAGAGAAAAAGCACTGGATGAGGGATGATAAACTAGAGCAAGAGGTTTAGGATACATACCATGTTGCACTCACTGTAGCAAGTTACAGGGAGAGAAATTAGAAAATCTTAAAGAAGAAACGAAACAAAATAATCTAAACTTGGTGGGAGATTGTGAGGTTAGATGGTAGGGTAATGCGGAAGAGAAGAGACGGATATAGAATATTTATTTATTTATTTATTTGTATTTTTTCTACAGCAGCAAGGTTAGTGGCATAAGGACCTAACTACTAACAAAAGTTGAAAACTATTTGATACAATAAAAAACAACAAGATACATTGATTCACATCATTACATACATATATACATGAACACAACACACACACACACACACACACATATATATATATATATATATATATATATATATATATATATATATATATATATATATATATATATATATATATATATATATATATATATATATATAATGAAGCTGTTGGAAAAGGACAGGAAGATAGTGTTGTAGGCAATATGGTTTAGGTAAAAAAAAAATGAAAATGGATAAATATTCGTCAACTTCTGTAGACAGAATTCACTAGTAATTTGAAACTAAAACTAACTAACTGTATGACCTATGAAACCCGGTGGTTCAATGTGGCGCTCACAAAACCTCTCTACTCACTTCTATCCTTAGCCAACTGGATCCAGTTTCTATTTTGTATTCCTATTTCTGCCAGATCCATTTTAATATTGTCCTCACATCTGCGCCTAGGTCTTTCTAGTGGTCGTTTTTCGATTGGATTTCTAGTTAAAACTTTGAAAGCGTTCCTACGTTCTTCCATTCTGCCTGCATGATCTGCCCACCTGAACCTCCTAGACTTAATGACCCTAACGATGTTTGGTAAATAGTATACATTATGTAGTTTCTCGTTTTGAAGTTTCCGTCATTCCCCATTCCCGTTTCTCTTTTGTCCAAATATTCGTCTCAGAATCTTGTTCATAAATACTTTCAGTCTACGTTCTTCCCTCAAAATAATGTGATTCGCAACCATACAGAACAACAGGCATGATTATCGTTTTATATATTTTAAGCTTCAAATTCACTGAATAATAACACGAATACCCTGCTTTCAGTCGACATTTAATTTCTTCGTATATATGGTTTACGTCAGTTAATATTGCTCCTAGATATTTGAAAGTACCCACTTTATCAAAAGTAGACTAGTATTTGATATTTTAATGCATCCATAATTTGGCGTATTACGATCCCGATAAACTTACGTGTGTTAGTCATTTGGAACATTTGATTCAATCAGCAGAAGAGGAGAAGATATACATAGAAATTCCCTTGTCCCGGGTTCGATCCCAGCCCTTGCCAAGTGAACTTTGTGGTGGACAAACACCGTGTGCGTGGGTTTCTTCTGGGTTCTCCCGTTTCCTCCCACTTTCTTCATTTCTCCATTTCATTCATTACTCATCATCACCGTCTCCTTTAGCCTCACCGGCATAACCGTGGGACGTAAAACTCAAAGATTTCATTTCATTTCAGAAATTCTCAATAGATGACCGAAGAAGAAAAATAGAGTACCGGTATGTTACGATACAAGATAGGTGTTGACATTATGTAGCTTGAAAAACTGTTGAAGATCCATTACTTCACTTATATGGTCTCTGGCGTACACCAACGCAAGTATTTGCTTCTTGAAGCAAATATACTTTTGCAGATCTAACTTGGATTTACAAGGATATTATATATAAAATGGTAAGAAAAATAAACCTTCTACTCGAGATATTTGATCTTTACTTAAGTTCAGATAAACTGCTTAATAAACAACGTTGATTCCAATCGTCATGTTCTTCCTTCTGAGAGTGCAACCAGAAATTATCTATCAGTAAGGCCTCTGTAACAGCTAGACTTCTTGGGGACTCAAAGCCAAGACTTGCATTCTAATACAACAAGTCAACTACTGATCTTTCATTTAAAAACCAGAATTTACAACAAGAGTTTAACAGAACTGTCCTTGAACATGTTAATATATCCACATTCAGAAAAGGATAACAAAAATACTAATCTGTCTGTATATTTGACGTTAGTCTATCCCTATTCAATCTGGGGATTTTTACTATCCCTTAAGTGCATTTCTCGTTGGAAGCATATATTTATCGTTGCACTTAACGTAACCAATTCTGATAAATCTATACTCTCAAGGGACCTAACTTAAATTGAACAAGTCATCTCTGCACGGTTCTCCCGGAAAGTATCTAAAACAAATCCCTATCGAGATTGTTTCAGTGCGAAGCCAGCTCACGCTACACTGGCAATTGCTACCACTGCACTGAACCCTGGAACTGAAAAAAATAACTACGAGCTTATATTGTCACTAGCGTGACATAAGAAAAGCGCTGAGCAAAAAACTAGGTAAATAAAAAATGTAGAAAAGAAAATATCTTTGAAAGTAAAGTATGTAGTTTCCGTTTCCTTCTCCCTCTTGAGAGCTGCTGAGCTGAATATGTCCCGTTACAGGTGAAACAGAGTAGCTACATATGAAGGGTTTTAACTAAAAATAAAGTAGTTTTTATATTGTAAAATTCTTCCCTTTGTGGAGGTAGCTAGAGCTAGGTTTAGTAAATCAAAGTCCGGAAACGATTCGCACTCCTGGTTTATTATACAAATTCTCTAATAACAACAGTATTTACAGAACTATTAGAATATAACTTTTTCTAAAGTGAGCTACAGAAAAGGTAGCCCAAGAACTTACAACCTGCAGGCAGAATCTCTACAGAACTCCGGCCAAGCTAAGTAGAGTGGTGTAGGAAACCCCAATGCTCTGAAGCAAGCAGTTAGGAGGTTAAAGCCTCGAACTAGTCTAAGCAACTGAGGTTGCAATCCCGACAGAGCTCCGTGCAAGCTAAGGTAGGAGGAAGGAAAACCTAGAGTTCATCAGCAAACTAGAAGCTTTTAGGTTGGGTTTCTCCTAGAGCTCCATGCAAGCTTAGAGTGGTGTAGGAAACCCCAATGCTCTGAAGCAAGCAGTGAGGAGGTTAAAAGTCACAGACCCTCGAAATAGTCTAAGCAGCTGAGGTTGGAATCCCGACAGAGCTCCGTGCAAGCTAAGGTAGGATGAAGGAAAGCCTAAAGTTCATCAGCAAACTAGAAGCTTTTAGGTTGGGTTTCTCCTAGAGCTCCAGGCAAGCTTAGAGTGGTGTAGGAAACCCCAATGCTCTGAAGCAAGCAGTTAGGAGGTTAAAGCCTCGAACTAGTCTAAGCAACTGAGGTTGCAATCCCGACAGAGCTCCGTGCAAGCTAAGGTAGGAGGAAGGAAAGCCTAGAGTTCATCAGCAAACTAGAAGCTTTTAGGTTGGGTTTCTCCTAGAGCTCCAGGCAAGCTTAGAGTGGTGTAGGAAACTCCAATGCTCTGAAGCAAGCAGTGAGGAGATTAAAAGTCACAGAGCCTCGAAGTAGTCTAGGCAACTGAGGTTGGAATCCCGACAGAGCTCCGTGCAAGCTAAGGTAGGAGGAAGGAAAGCCTAAAGTTCATCAGCAAACTAGAAGCTTTTAGGTTGGGTTTCTCCTAGAGCTCCAGGCAAGCTTAGAGTGGTGTAGGAAACTCCAATGCTCTGAAGCAAGCAGTGAGGAGGTTAAAAGTCACAGAGCCTCGAAATAGTCTAAGCAGCTGAGATTGGAATCCCGACAGAGCTCCGTGCAAGCTAAGGTAGGATGAAGGAAAGCCTAAAGTTCATCAGCAAACTAGAAGCTTTTAGGTTGCGTTTCTCCTAGAGCTCCAGGCAAGCTTAGAGTGGTGTAGGAAACTCCAATGCTCTGAAGCAAGCAGTGAGGAGGTTAAAAGTCACAGAGCCTCAAAATAGTCTAAGCAGCTGAGGTTGGAATCCCGACAGAGCTCCGTGCAAGCTAAGGTAGGGTGAAGGAAAGCCTAAAGTTCATCAGCAAACTAGAAGCTTTTAGGTTGGGTTTCTCCTAGAGCTCCAGGCAAGCTTAGAGTGGTGTAGGAAACCCCAATGCTCTGAAGCAAGCAGTGAGGAGGTTAAAAGTCACAGAGCCTCGAAGTAGTCTAGGCAACTGAGGTTGGAATCCCGACAGAGCTCCGTGCAAGCTAAGGTAGGAGGAAGGAAAGCCTAAAGTTCATCAGCAAACTAGAAGCTTTTAGGTTGCGTTTCTCCTAGAGCTCCAGGCAAGCTTAGAGTGGTGTAGGAAACTCCATTGCTCTGAAGCAAGCAGTGAGGAGGTTAAAAGTCACAGAGCCTCGAAATAGTCTAAGCAGCTGAGGTTGGAATCCCGACAGAGCTCCGTGCAAGCTAAGGTAGGATGAAGGAAAGCCTAAAGTTCATCAGCAAACTAGAAGCTTTGAGGTTGCGTTTCTCCTAGAGCTCCAGGCAAGCTTAGAGTGGTGTAGGAAACCCCAATGCTCTGAAGCAAGCAGTGAGGAGGTTAAAAGTCACAGAGCCTCGAAATAGTCTAAGCAGCTGAGGTTGGAATCCCGACAGAGCTCCGTGCAAGCTAAGGTAGGATGAAGGAAAGCCTAAAGTTCATCAGCAAACTAGAAGCTTTTAGGTTGCGTTTCTCCTAGAGCTCCAGGCAAGCTTAGAGTGGTGTAGGAAACTCCAATGCTCTGAAGCAAGCAGTGAGGAGTTTAAAAGTCACAGACCCTCGAAATAGTCTAAGCAGCTGAGGTTGGAATCCCGACAGAGCTCCGTGCAAGCTAAGGTAGGATGAAGGAAAGCCTAAAGTTCATCAGCAAACTAGAAGCTTTTAGGTTGGGTTTCTCCTAGAGCTCCAGGCAAGCTTAGAGTGGTGTAGGAAACTCCATTGCTCTGAAGCAAGCAGTGAGGAGGTTAAAAGTCACAGAGCCTCGAAATAGTCTAAGCAGCTGAGGTTGGAATCCCGACAGAGCTCCGTGCAAGCTAAGGTAGGATGAAGGAAAGCCTAAAGTTCATCAGCAAACTAGAAGCTTTTAGGTTGGGTTTCTCCTAGAGCTCCAGGCAAGCTTAGAGTGGTGTAGGAAATGCTCTGAAGCAAGCAGTGAGGAGGTTAAGTCACAGAGCCTCGAAATAGTCTAAGCAGCTGAGGTTGGAATCCCGACAGAGCTCCGTGCAAGCTAAGGTAGGATGAAGGAAAGCCTAAAGTTCATCAGCAAACTAGAAGCTTTTAGGTTGCGTTTCTCCTAGAGCTCCAGGCAAGCTTAGAGTGGTGTAGGAAACTCCAATGCTCTGATGCAAGCAGTGAGGAGGTTAAAAGTCACAGAGCCTCGAAATAGTCTAAGCAGCTGAGGTTGGAATCCCGACAGAGCTCCGTGCAAGCTAAGGTAGGATGAAGGAAAGCCTAAAGTTCATCAGCAAACTAGAAGCTTTTAGGTTGCGTTTCTCCTAGAGCTCCAGGCAAGCTTAGAGTGGTGTAGGAAACTCCAATGCTCTGAAGCAAGCAGTGAGGAGGTTAAAAGTCACAGAGCCTCGAAATAGTCTAAGCAGCTGAGGTTGGAATCCCGACAGAGCTCCGTGCAAGCTAAGGTAGGATGAAGGAAAGCCTAAAGTTCATCAGCAAACTAGAAGCTTTTAGGTTGGGTTTCTCCTAGAGCTCCAGGCAAGCTTAGAGTGGTGTAGGAAACTCCAATGCTCTGAAGCAAGCAGTGAGGATTTTAAAAGTCACAGAGCCTCGAAATAGTCTAAGCAGCTGAGGTTGGAATCCCGACAGAGCTCCGTGCAAGCTAAGGTAGGATGAAGGAAAGCCTAAAGTTCATCAGCAAACTAGAAGCTTTTAGGTTGCGTTTCTCCTAGAGCTCCAGGCAAGCTTAGAGTGGTGTAGGAAACCCCAATGCTCTGAAGCAAGCAGTGAGGAGATTAAAAGTCACAGAGCCTCGAAGTAGTCTAGGCAACTGAGGTTGGAATCCCGACAGAGCTCCGTGCAAGCTAAGGTAGGAGGAAGGAAAGCCTAGAGTTCATCAGCAAACTAGAAGCTTTTAGGTTGGGTTTCTCCTAGAGCTCCAGGCAAGCTTAGAGTGGTGTAGGAAACTCCAATGCTCTGAAGCAAGCAGTGAGGATTTTAAAAGTCACAGAGCCTCGAAATAGTCTAAGCAGCTGAGGTTGGAATCCCGACAGAGCTCCGTGCAAGCTAAGGTAGGATGAAGGAAAGCCTAAAGTTCATCAGCAAACTAGAAGCTTTTAGGTTGCGTTTCTCCTAGAGCTCCAGGCAAGCTTAGAGTGGTGTAGGAAACCCCAATGCTCTGAAGCAAGCAGTGAGGAGATTAAAAGTCACAGAGCCTCGAAGTAGTCTAGGCAACTGAGGTTGGAATCCCGACAGAGCTCCGTGCAAGCTAAGGTAGGAGGAAGGAAAGCCTAGAGTTCATCAGCAAACTAGAAGCTTTTAGGTTGGGTTTCTCCTAGAGCTCCAGGCAAGCTTAGAGTGGTGTAGGAAACCCCAATGCTCTGAAGCAAGCAGTTAGGAGGTTAAATCCTCGAACTAGTCCAGGCAACTGAGGTTGGAATCCCGACAGAGCTCCGTGCAAGCTAAGCTAGGAGGAAGGAACGCCTTGAGTTCATCAGCAAACTAGAAGCTTTTAGGTTGGGTTTCTCCTAGAGCTCCAGGCAAGCTTAGAGTGGTGTAGGAAACCCCAATGCTCTGAAGCAAGCAGTGAGGAGATTAAAAGTCACAGAGCCTCGAAGTAGTCTAGGCAACTGAGGTTGGAATCCCGACAGCGCTCCGTGCAAGCTAAGGTAGGATGAAGGAAAGCCTAGAGTTCATCAGCAAACAAGAAGCTTTTAGGTTGCGTTTCTCCTAGAGCTCCAGGCAAGCTTAGAGTGGTGTAGGAAACTCCAATGCTCTGAAGCAAGCAGTGAGGAGGTTAAAAGTCACAGAGCCTCGAAATAGTCTAAGCAGCTGAGGTTGGAATCCCGACAGAGCTCCGTGCAAGCTAAGGTAGGATGAAGGAAAGCCTAAAGTTCATCAGCAAACTAGAAGCTTTTAGGTTGGGTTTCTCCTAGAGCTCCAGGCAAGCTTAGAGTGGTGTAGGAAACCCCAATGCTCTGAAGCAAACAGTGAGGAGGTTAAAAGTCACAGAGCCTCGAAGTACTCTAAGCAACTGAGGTTGGAATCCCGACAGAGCTCCGTGCAAGCTAAGGTAGGAGGAAGGAAAGCCTAAAGTTCATCAGCAAACTAGAAGCTTTTAGGTTGGGTTTCTCCTAGAGCTCCAGGCAAGCTTAGAGTGGTGTAGGAAACCCCAATGCTCTGAAGCAAGCAGTTAGGAGGTTAAATCCTCGAACTAGTCCAGGCAACTGAGGTTGGAATCCCGACAGAGCTCCGTGCAAGCTAAGCTAGGAGGAAGGAACGCCTTGAGTTCATCAGCAAACTAGAAGCCTTTAGGTTGGGTTTCTCCTAGAGCTCCAGGCAAGCTTAGAGTGGTGTAGGAAACCCCAATGCTCTGAAGCAAGCAGTGAGGAGATTAAAAGTCACAGAGCCTCGAAGTAGTCTAGGCAACTGAGGTTGGAATCCCGACAGAGCTCCGTGCAAGCTAAGGTAGTAGGAAGGAAAGCCTAGACTTTAGCAGCAAACTAGAAGCTTTTTGGTTGGGTTTCTCCTAGAGCTCCAGGCAAGCTTAGAGTGGTGTAGGAAACCCCAATGCTCTAAAGCAAACAGTGAGGGGGTTAAAAGTCACAGAGCCTCGAAGTAGTCTAAGCAACTGAGGTTGGAATCCCGACAGAGCTCCGTGCAAGCTAAGGTAGAAGGAAGGAAAGCCTAGAGTTCATCAGCAAACTAGAAGCTTTTAGGTTGGGTTTCTCCTAGAGCTCCAGCCAAGCTAGAAAAGGGGTGACAAATCGCAGACTGGTGACTGTCCGTCGAATCCTCTACGTCATACAGGTGCTCAGGGCAGCGGTGGCGCTGCTGCTCCCTTGTCGTAATGTGATTTGTAGATGGTGCTGGGTGTCCGTTGTTTACTTCTTGTAGTAATCCAACAATGAGGTGTAGTACTCCATCGAAAACACATGTGGTTGTTGTTTACAAACAGGAGCATGCGTCATGTTTATAAACACAAGCACATGGTATATTACAATATATACTTCCTACGTTCAAATCGTTCCCAACCGGCTTCCTTTGTATTCAACCAGAAAAGTTACCCTTACCGCACTCATAAATAACACTCCAAATATGCCTTAAACGGCATGAATGTGGTGTTGACGCGATGCGTTGTTGGCACGCGAAACTTACATTAAAACTTAGGAGGCCTCATCCCGGCGAAATTAAAATACCGCTAATTTTACAGTAATTATGTGATATCTTCAAACAGATAAAAGATAATTGAAATGTGGAACAAGAGCGGCCTAGACATTATTATTTTGCGTGAGGTACCGCTATCACAAGTCACCTAGTGACTTTCTGTTTTCAGCCGTTTAGAAACGCGAAAATAAATGCCGATTTTCAAAATGGCTCGAAATCGAAAGTAGATAAGTGAATCATGATAACGGTATCTCATGTAAAATAATATCGTCTAGGGCGCTCTTGTTCCACATTTCGATTATCTTCTATCTAGTTGAAAATATCACATGATTACTATAAAATTAGCGGTATTTTAATTTCGCCGGGATGAGGCTTCTTAATACATTTTGCTAATATTTATCAATAATAATAATAGTACCACACTCATGCAAAAAACAATGAACTAGTCTTTTTTAAAGTAATCCAGTGTATTAAGTATGGAATTATAAAGAAGAAACAAATTGTTTACTAAGTTTGTATAAAAGGGTAAAAAAAATATACAACATCGCTTTGTTTTCCCGTAGGTCTTGTTGAAATATGTCTGCCATATAACTAACAAAAAAAAATCGTGGGTTACTTCAACGCTCTTCCACTTCCTTTGAAGACGCCTGAGAATGGATTTGGCAATGTCCGATTTGATATATATATATATATATATATATATATATATATATATATATATATATATATATATATATATATATATATATATATATATATATATATATATACAGGGTTTTCATAAAGTCTGGACGGATTTAATTTGATTATAATTTTCATAAAAATGCTCATAATGAAATCAAATAAAGTGCAAACGGTAGCGGAAGGATTAATTTTTACTTGGCAACACTGTTAGATAAGCGGCAACTCTGAACACGTTGAGAGAGGGAGAGGGAGGGCAAGGGTCAGTTTCTTACCAAATTCCATCCATTGTTGGTTTCATTGTTGTTTCAATGTTGTCTGTTAAAAGTAAGTTGTAAGCTGTATTGGTGTGTGTGCCTTTGAAAGAAATAAATAAATGAAAAGCTTCTCTGAGAAGACTATTTTTTTTACCGTATCAAAGATGGCGTCGGTGAAAGAGAAAGCGCAATGTGTTCTGTGGTACGCAGAGCTAAAATCACCAATTCTGGCGTGTCGAAAGTTAACCAAAGAGTTCAAAAAGCCTTCCCGACTGAGAGTGCAATCCGAAAGTGGCATGCTAAGTTCTTGGAGACAGAAAGCGTCCTGGACCGTCCTCGAAGTGGGAGGCCGCCAACATCGCCTGCAACAGTGAGCAGGGTAAGGGAAAGCATCATCAACAGCCCACAGAAGTCGATTCCTAGACGGTCCATGGAACTCGGAATTCCACAGACAACCGTGTTTAAGATAGCCAAGAAGACGATCAAGGCCAAAGGTTACAAAATCAAGATAGTCCAGGATCTGCATGATGAAGATTTGGACATCCGGTTCAACACGGCGGACGCTGTGAGTGGATTCCAGCGCCGCCTACGCGAATGTGTGGACGTAAATGGCACCCAGTTGGAGGTGTGGCGGTGAATGAATTGAGCTGGTGCAGATTACAGGTAAAACTTTAGTCCTTCCGCTACCGTTTGCACTTTATTTGATTTCAATATGAGCATTTTTATGTAAATTATAAGCGAATTAAATCCGTCCAGACTTTATGAAAACCCTGTATATATATAGGGTGTCTCAAAAGTCTTCTGACAGTGTAACTCTGTTATAATCAGAGGTACAACAAATGTAATAGGGGAAATCGTTTCCAAATATGATGTTTTCAATCTAAAAAAAAATTTCAAATCGGACGAGTGGTTTGGGCTGTACACTCTTTATGCGCCCAATGTTAAATGCAAATGCAACGTTGGCATTTACCTGAACCTACAACATAAGTGAATGAAGTAATTGTATTTTATGCTAACGTGTCAATGGCCAGCCCCCATTCACTTTAAGTTATGGGTCCAAGTAAATAGTAACTTTGCATTTTCATTTAACTTTGGACGCATAAAGAGTATACAGTCCAAACGGCTCATAAGATTAAAAGAAAAATCTTCACTTTAGATTGAAAACATATTTGGAGACAGTTTTTCCTCTTATATTTTGTTATAACTCTAATAATAACAGAGTTACCCTATATCAGGGGACTTTTGAGACACTCTGTATACGTTCTTCACAAACAAGATTAAAAAATTAAAAAAAAGTAGAATATTAATGTTGCCTTAATAAGCTTAATAATACTAAACTGGTTTTCCTTCTTATTTCTATAGTTAAACTAAACACGAGTGTACATAATTTGGTATTAATTTCACTAACTGTTTTATTTGCATATCAAATAAAAAAAAGGTTAAGGAAATGGTTAGGAAATATGTGTTAAGGCAATAATATGTAATGGTAGGGAGAAAATTAGAAATCTTTAAAGTCCCACGGTAATGCTGGCTAGGCTAAAGGAGACGGTGATGGTGAGAAATGAATGAAATTGTGGAATGAAGAAAGTGAGAGAAAATGGGAGAACTCCGAGAAAACCCACGCACACGGTGATTGTCCACCACAAAGTTCACTTGGCATGAGCTGGAACACAATCAGAGACGCCACACCTCATTGATGAACGCCTTACCACTGCCACCGCTTCCTCCAATAGTAATAGAGAGAAGATTTCATATTGGAAATTAAATTTCAACTTTAATGCCCCACGAGTATATGCTCTTTAGGCTAAAAGAACGAATGATTGACAAACGTAAATTATTATGAAAGAGCTTGAGAATATGTGGAACTTGTGGGAGCAAATGGAAGAACTCGACGAAGTCCCCAGACACGATGTTGTACAACACAAACTCACTTGTTCTGGGTTCAAACCATAAACCATTCACACAAAACATGAACTCTCTAGTATTGTCACGTAGGATCGTACCTCTAAATACGAGGTACAGTCAGAAAGTTCCTGGAATTTTGTTGTAACTCTCCATTACGATAATATAAATACACATTTACGCAATCACCTTCAAAGTAGGTACCTTCAGAACATACACATTCAGGCCCGTATTCAGGGGGTCTAGGGGAGCCGGGCCCTCCTAAATTTTTACTGGCCCCTCCTAAAATTTTCACGGAAGACTTACAAGTGAACTAGAATATGATGATGAACTATAATGTGGTTGGATCGGGCACCCCCAAACTTCGACCGCCTCCCCCCTAAATTTTTGGGCTGGCTACAGGCCTGTACAAATTTGCTCCACCGCTCCTGCGGCTGGAAACACCGACGAAAGGCCTCTTTTCGAAGTTCCGAAGTTCAGGCGTCACGTTGATTTTGATGTCTTCTCTCGTGACGAAACGCGTTCCGATGCTGTTTTCCTTAAAGCATTGTCACCGTAAAGTGACTTTAAGGCTATTAAAGTAGGTATCTGAAGCAGTTTTCCTCAATTTGTTTACAAACTTGATGTTGGCGCGTTGCTCAAACTTCGACAATGCACGAACTGATCACCACATACTCTTGTGTTTAGGTATACTATTCGTATACTGATTGTTATGGCCTGTTCACACCTGTCATATTCATAATTAGGCAACCTATGGACCGTAGTGTACAAGATTCATTGTGTTTGCATCACAAACACCAAAACTACAACTTTCCGGGAACTTTTTTAATGCATCTCGTATATATATATATATAAAAGAAAGTTATTAAAGTTCGTAATATACTTACATTATCTACTTGTGTTCGTAATCTCTTAGCAAACATGTTAAGTAACGCAGTGAGAAGGTCGGTCCGTTTCTTCTTGAGCATTGCTTTTGTCTCTCTGATGTTGACTGTAAAAGGCCCCATTACAATCGTCTGGGGAATCGTTTCTTCAAGTATTTCTCTCTCACGCACATGCATCAGCCCCTCTTCTTTAATATCTTGGGCAGATTTGTTTGCTTTCTCATAGTCGCTACAGTCAAAAGAAAACAGGAAGTCTATTAGCAACATCTTTCAAAACTACGAGGTGAATACCAAAATTACGTACTATTTCGTCGTAGTTAAAAACTAATAATGGTAGATAAATAATACTTGCTTCACCGTGCAAAATTCCAATCTTCTGTGTTCTTTTTTAATGCATTTACCTGTCGAGGAGTCTTTTTCAACGAACTTAAATAGTTCGATACTGAATTCTCTGTCCGTGTGTGTGTGTCTGTTATGTGCAAATTTTGCAATTCTGAGCTCTGTATTCGATAGAGCATCAAAAATTATCATGGAATGTTTCGCTCACTTACCATTCCGGAGATATTGAAGAAAAAAAAAAAGATTCGTTTTCGGGGCATTTAGGGAGCCATATCTCCGGAACCGTAAGTCATAGAGAGATCATATTGTTAGTGCTCAATATTTAAGAGGATGGTGAACATTTTGGTACCAAAAAGTAACCGGTGTCCATTGGCCAACTAGCCATCGTTCCTCAGATATTGACTAAAAAAGTTCGAATTTCGAGAGATTTAAGTAGCCATATCTCGAGAACCATAAGTCCATTTTGAGCATGTGTCTTCGTAAAACAACATATCCTAGAACGTTTAACAGAACTTTTTATCTAAACAAAACATGTGGAACAGATATATTACCCATTTAAATTATAAATGGCTAGATATATTACAAGAATTGTATAATGAGTATAGTAATGAAGTACATAGAACAATTGATATACCTAAAGCCTGCAGAATTTAATAAGAATTTTTCTTTTTAAAGTTCGTTCTGGCAATACCCTTGGAGCATACTAATAATGGGCCACTGGTTTAATACTGATCTGAAATGATAGATTTCACCGTAGTGAAGGAATGTACTGTGTAACACAACTTTAGTCTTAAAAAAAAATGTTCCGACCAGCTGATATCCAGTGACTAACCTGTCGGTTGGTAGTCTTTTCTTGTCTTGAGACCATTATCGGTCAAATAGGTAGGTATACTAGCATTAAAGTCATGTGTGCTACAAATGCAAAATTGTCTTATGTGTACCTCACACGGAGGATTTGTAATTCAGGAACAAAATTGAATAAAATGCAGGACACAATTGGGAAGAAAGACACAATCGGGAAAAAGGCCAAGGTCAGGAAAAGGTCAAAATCGGGAAAGAAGTTCAGAAAGTGATAGAGGGCTGAAAGCCAAGTTGAACAGGGCAAAAAGTTAGAGAAAAGTGGGAAGTGTAAAATGAAAAAAGAACAAAGAGTAGAAAAAGAAGGGGATGTATGTACGTGTAAATGTAAAAGTGTAAGTGTAGTGTAGGTGTATAGGAAATCCCACTCAACTCTCTTCCTCACAGAGCACGACCACACACGAGGCCGTAACGGCCACTGTCGAACCTCTGTCAAATCTTGATATCCAGTTCAAACACCAGTAGTGCAGTGATGCCAACCTCAAACGTTATAAAATCCTTTCTCGAGAGGCAGAGACTGAATTTTAGTATTGAATTCCCCATGGTATACTAACTATAAACTTTACGTCACTCACTTTCTTTAACACTACATTTGTAAATTTCGAACTTTTACGTTTGCCAAATGCTAACGAAAACAAATACATTCTGTTGCCAGAATTTAGTATTTGTTTATGCCTTTGAGTCATTATCTTCTAATGAACGTAACGACATTGTAAGAACTTTATTCTTTGGTCATTTTGTGTAGGACGTTTTCGAAATGGGCTGTTTCTCATTTCGTATTTTACTTGTTTCTACTTTTTTTACTATTTTACTTTTGATAAGTAGACATAAATACGTTCCCTATTACTTGCCGTGATGGATACACAGTCCTTCAGTGGTGTTTTTTTAATACAGCAAAGTATCATCTAGTGTGGTGGGTGATATTTGTTATGTTGTGTGAATAAAGGAAAAATATTGAGGTAGGTCTATTGGTTCCAAACTGTTATTCCAACGGTTTAAGTGTTAGTATTTAATTGATGTATCCGCAGCGTCCATGTGTACCATAAAATAGTGTAGAACATTACATTGTGTACTACAGGCTTGCTTGAACCTCTCCGTTGCTACAAAGTTATAAAATTACCAGTAATGTGTTCGTTACTGCTAGAAATAATGTTTGTCAGATCTAATACTCATACAGTTTTTCTGACGCGTTTTACTGTGTGAAACCATATTATATCATATCGCGAAAACTATGTAGGTATCGTACGTGCTTCTGGCCAAGGAGATATGGGTTCGATTCCCAGCAGATGCTTATGTGGTTTGGATCCCGTATTAAGGGATTTCATATAGTATCAGTGCAGAAAGGAGCGCTAAACTCGAAATCCTATTACATGACATATATCACTAAAATATCTTCCTCATTATGTCTCTGAAGGGACACGGTAGCTCAGTGTTTAGCCCCTCCCCCTGCTAATCTAGTGGCTAGCACGTCCGCTTTTGGTGTACGGGGTCCCGGGTTCTCTTCCCGGTGGGAGAGTCTTTGGAATTTTAACTATCCTGGATATGTATGTGTTCGTGTCCCTGTCGAATTTAAGGCCTGTGACAAACATCTTGGCATTTCAGCTAAACGAATAAAACGCAAGATATGGCGTGACGTTGCCCAGTGGTAAAGGGGTGTGGCTATGGGTAAGCAGACAAACCACAGCGCGATCAGGTGGCAGGGGATAAACGTGGATGTGTAAAAAATAAACGTGGCAATACTGCTGGCCTCTCATTTGCTAGCAGGATTTAAAGGGAACTTGGAGCGCCGCCTTTAAATGCCAAGATGTTTGTCACGCTATTTAGTGAAGGCTAAAGAAGCCTTGTGTACGAGGAAACTCTGATCCTCATTAAACTGAGATATGATCGGTTGACTTTTAAAAAAAATAAAAGAAAGTGGTAGAGCGCTTACCTCTGGTACATGAGGTTCTTGGTTCAATCCCCGGCGAAATAAGTTTGTGGTGGACAACATCGTACTCCCATTTCCTTCCCCTTTCTTATTCTACCAATTCTTCCATCATCATTCACTTGCTTTAATCACTGTCTTCCTTAGCTTAATAAGCTAACGTGGGACGTTAAATTGAAAGGTTTCTTTTTCTCGCTGAAGAATCAGGCAACCTTCGTGGTTAAGAGTGTGTATTATCGACACCAGAAGATAAACAATAATATATATATATATATATATATATATATATATATATATACTATCTGCTACTAAATAGTATATTTTCTTACGATGTGTTGTAAATATACTATGGTAGACAGTAAAAAGAATCAGATGCTTGAAGTTGTAATTTCGTCAGTTGCTGGAGGATGTTTACTGCCATCTAACGGCGTGATATGTGTTTACCTATCCTTTGTTTCAATACTGGAAAATGGAACATGAATATCACCGTTACCTGTGGAGGTATGACGAATTGACTTCACTAACAAATTTGGCCGAGAACATCTCCAGCTAATTGTGTAAAAGCTTCACTTATGTGATCGTAACAAATTATCTCTTCTATAGGAATACAAGGTTTGTCCAAGAAGTAATGAGACTGAGTCTATAAACAGGAATTTATTCATCCATTTTTAACAACTCCTCAAAATTCTTTTAAATAGTTCCCTTGGGCGTCGATGCACACCTGCCAGCGGGATTTCCATGATTCATGCGCTCCCTGGAAGTCAACTTCCGAAGTGCCTTTTAAAGATTTTGTTACGACCTTCTGGATGGCGGCAACGTCATCAAACTGGCACCTTTCAGGGCGGTTTTCACTTTGGAGAACAGGAAAACGTCTGCTTTTCCTTCCACAACCTCCGCCATTTCAAGGCACACGTCACCTTCGCCATTGTTTTTGTTCATCACTTAACACTTTTGGTACCAGTTTTGCACAAACTTTTCTCATGTTCAAATTCTCGGTTACAGCGTGGTGTACCGTTGACTTGCACATGTTAAGTTCTTCCTCTATTAATCGTAGATTCAACCGACGGTCAGAGTCCAAGAGTTCTTTTACTTTTGACACGTTTTTATCCGAAGAACTCGTCGAAGGGCGTCCAGACCGATCTTTATCCTCAACTGTCTCCCGCCCGTCCTTGAAGTTCCTATGCCAGAGAAAAACTTGGGCTTTCGACATGGCATTGTCTTCGTAGGCCTGCTCAATCAAGGCAAGAGTTTCTGAAGCAGTTTTGTCCAAGCGAACGCAGAATTTGATGGCGTATCGCTGCTCTATCGTCCGCTCCAGTTTTCGCTTTTTTTTTTTATCCGTGACCAAATGAAAAAACACACTTTGCGCAAAGATGGATCCTCATTCTCTTACTGCTCAGAAGCGACTGCCGCGAGGTGCGATGCTTAGGTAAGACCCACTCCACCGATACCACCCAATGAGAGCTCTCTGGTAGAGCCTTTCTATTTGATCTGTGCCCCTTCTGGCGCTGCAGACAATGTGTGCTTTCCCGTACCTCCCTCAAAAGAGGAGGGAGAAGTTGTTGCGGCCGAGATCTTTCAATTGTTAGATGCGGAAGCGTTGCTATAATGAATTATCTCATGCACTTCGCTGTCCTCTATCTTGTTAGCCATTCTAAGTAGCTTACGATCTTCACTCGTCAAGACCAAACGACTGAATGACAAATTGGCAACACAGCTGAGATCATTCACTTCTTTTCCGTACGCAAATGGATAATTTCCTCCGTCAGAGGGTGGCGGGGGTGGGGCCGAGTTATAGTTCGCATACTTTCCGAGGACATAGATGAGATAGACAAGCTCTAGCGGCTGGAGCGCTGCGCGGCGGCCAGTCTAATAACTTCTTGGACAAACCCTGTAAGGACTATCAGCTGTTATTGGTAATGAACAAAACACTATTTAGAGCCATAAAGAATTGTTTCTTTTTCTCGAAAATTGAGAATTTAATCTCAAGCATTTACTTCGTTTAACTCCATATGGTCTATTGATTAATGCATTGCGGTATTTTTGGACAATATTGTAATGTATGTTAGAGAAGGGTACGCTGGTTTTCTCCTAGCCTTTATACAGTTTATACACTGAATTACGTACAAAGAAGTAATGTCTCTAATGATTCTTTCTCTATAATTTGGACCTCCTACCTAGAGCAGCGCTAAGGTTTATGGTTGTTGGTTACGAATCTCTTGCCCCAAGCAGTGCAGAGGTGGGAACCGGTCAAAACCCCCACATCCAAAACACCCACACTCAAGAAATGTCAAAACGCCCACACGATCGGTCATAACCCCCACACAAATGGACAAATCCCCCAAACGCACGAACGGTCAAAACCCCCACAGCCAAAACCCCCACACTCAAGAAATGTCAAAACGCCCACACGATCGGTCAAAATCCCCACACAAATGGACAAAACAGCCACACATAGCAACGGTCACAATCCCCACATAAATGGACAAAACCCCCACACAAATGGACAAAACTCCCACACAATCGGTCAAATCTCCAACACTCTGAAATGATCCTGGTTGTATGTCTTGCCCTTGTACTTTTTAATAACATTTTTTATTCCACTTAAACCGATGTTGCAACTATTTTTCTTGCACTGTTTTGTAATGACAGAAACACTAAGGTGGGCGTCGTAAAGAGCCGCAACAAAGACGTGTAATCACGGTATTTTCAGAGTGTGGGGGATTTGTCCGATTGTGTGGGGGTTTTGTCCATTTGTGTGGGGGTTTTGTCCATTTATGTGGAGATTGTGACCGTTGTTATGTGTGGGAGTTTTGTCCATTTGTGTGGGGGTTTTGACCGATCGTGTGGGCGTTTTGACATTTCTTGAGTGTGGGGTTTTTGGCTGTGGGGGTTTTGACCGTTCGTGCGTTTGGGGGATTTGTCCATTTGTGTGGGGGTTATGACCGATCGTGTGGGCGTTTTGACATTTCTTGAGTGTGGGGGTTTTGGCTGTGGGGGTTTTGACCGTTCGTGCGTTTGGGGGATTTGTCCATTTGTGTGGGGGTTATGACCGATCGTGTGGGCGTTTTGACATTTCTTGAGTGTGGGGGTTTTGGCTGTGGGGGTTTTGACCTAGACCCGCAGAGGTGGGATAATATCTCGTGCCTAATACAGCGCGGAGATTGGTAAAGAACCTCTTGCTCAAGCGGCGCAGAAATAAGGTTATGAAATCTCTCCCACCCATAGCAGCTTGAACAGATAGGTAGGATGTGATCAATATTAATTGGTGACTGATGTCTTCCTTTATAGCCAGTTTTGCAGGTGGAGCCTGTGGAGGGATTGAAGGGGTCGTCTTCGTGACTCTTCTTGTTATTCTCGTATTTCTTCGTGCTCTGCTCGTATTTCATCGGAAACGCAATCCGTCGGCTGCTTGGTGGCGCTTGTGTTGAAACACGTGATGTTCACTGATATGAGGGAATGTTGTTATATTATAGTTCCATCAGAATCAAAGTATAAAGTCTAATGTTACTTTGGGACTGCATCTAATTAATAACATTGTGTACCTTCGTGTAGCTAGTGTCAGAATGGAAAGCTTGATTGGGCATATTCTTCAGTATCAGAAGAGGTACTTTGTGGCTAAGCGGTTAGCGTACATGTCTTTGGCGTGGGAGACTCCGGTTCGATTCCCGGCAGGGATTTCATGTCGTTCGAATTCCACGTTAATCAGTAAGTTCTTCTCATATAGCTTCGCTGCTGAAACGGACGTTAAACTCAAAATCAACTCAACTCTTCAGTATCGGTTTGGCATTAACAGGGGGAATGGTTATGATACAGCATTACTTTTTAGATTTTTAAAAAAAAAATCGTCTTTCGCGATTTTCTCGAAGACTGCACATGATATTTTATTTTGATTTAAATCATTTTATACAGCCCAGTATCCAGTGGCGTATTTACGATTTGGTTCCGGGGGGCTTTGCTAACTTTCGGGGGGGGGGGGCTTTGCCTGGAAATGTGAAAATTCTGCAAGATATTTCATATACTTTACTATAGTAAGTAAGATTTCGGGGAGGGCTTAAGCCCGGAAGCTCCCCCTAAATACGCCACTGTCATTATCTATCGATTGGTATATATATCTAATCATTGAACTCTTTTGTTATTATAACCCCTTAACACATTGATCGTAAACAGACAGAAAGGTATTTCGATTTTAATCTTTTTTTAAATATTACTCAATTGAAATAATCACTAAATAACATTATAAATGATTTTTATAATATTGATTGTTGAGAACTCAACAATGAGATACATGCATCTGAAAAGTTCTTAAAATAAAATCCCGAGTATATTCGTGTGCTCAATATGGGACCAGCATTAGCGACGAAGCTTGTGGAAATAAGCTACAAAATGCATTTGAATAATCAAAATAACCACGAAACACTAGAGAAATACTGTCAAGAATCACGAAAGAAAACGAAGGCGCCAGAATTTGCTTTATCACAACTACCACTGCCAGTGTTGCCACACTTGGTACAATTGCACCAAATTCAGCCCTTTTTGTCATTCATCGGCCCGTTGGTACCACGCTGGCATTTTTCAGCCCCTTTTGTGAAAACGTTGGTACAATTATACCCAATTCAGCACCATTTAACAAGTATTTGTCGAATTTTCAAAAATGCCAGTAAGACTTTTCCTACATCTCACGTTACTCATACTGTACGCTGAATGTTCAACAGCATTTTTTGAGTCCATTTCTGTGACGTTACACCGCATATCGCTACGAACTTTGAGTAGAAAATTCGTAATTCGAACTATATCGGAAAACAAATGACGCTAGATGAGCGCATACGCGCCGCGCATAAAGGAGACGAGAAAGAAGCAGTGTGGTAGAAATTTTAGTCGTTCCATTTGGGTGTTTTTAAAAATTAATTTTAAAAAAACAATCTCTTGATTTAAACTCTTAGAAAAGGGGGGGGGAGTGTTATAGAACTTTACCTCTGTTACTTTTATGTTACAGAGCCATGTATTACACTCAGGGGTAAAAGTGGATCTGAAAAAGTAGGGAGGTACATGACGTCCCGCCGTCCCGCGTGCCTATCTTTGCCCATTGTAATTTTTTAGAAGTGGGGGACGCCACAGATATTTTCTGAAAGTGGGGAGACGGCGTCCCTCCGCGTTCTCGGACACTTTTACCCCCAATGGTATAAAATAATGAATTCAGCCCTTTTGGTTTCAATTTGGTACTATTTTTCAGCCCACTCCAGAGCTAGGACTGTGGCAACACTGACCACTGCAGACGAAACTAACCTGGAATGCTGAATGGAGAACATCACAGCAATATCTACTGGAAAGACATGTCCGGTGGGAGCACATGTCGTTCGGATTCCACATTAATCAGTAGGTCCCGTCTCATATAGCTTCGCTGCTGAAACGGACGTTAAACTCAAAGTCATGGAAAAACACGTAAACAACAACTTGAACAGCACTATCTGGCGGAAACATACAGAAACATGGATAACCGAGTATAATCGTACCTTTAAAACATGAACGAGTAAACAGAAGTTAACACGAGTATACTCGGATTTTATATTTTTGATAAAAATTAAACAGACGAGTATTCGCAGTCTTTACTTGTATTAAGGGGTTATACACTAACAATGTTGTAGAGTTTCGAATGATATCTGGTTTAAGCAGGGGCGGATCCAGGACCGACTTCTGGGGGGGGCGGTGGGTTGTCATACTGCTACTTTTAAGGGCTCCAAACTTTGGAATGGGTTTTATTTATATATATATAAAATAAGAAAGCTTCCTCTTCTGGGGGGATTTAAGAAAGTGATGGGAAACATATCAAGTTTTGTGTTCATGCAACACCAGGCAAATACGACAGTAGAAATACAATTATAATTTTTAACGATGTGTGACTTCCCTCAATAGCCGCCACAGTAAAATACTTAAACTAATAAGAAAAACCGCATAAAAGCTAATATGTAAACTTATGGACTATTGTAAAGAAAATGAAGAATAAGTGTAATTACAAGATATATCGTTCAATATTTATAAGATAGAGGGGCATATGCCTCTGGTACTCCCTAGCATATGCCTTCAACGGGATGACTGCTTTTCTGATGGAGAACAACAACCGCTCTTCGAGGTCAGCCACTACCTTCTCCAGCAGACCCACAGACGTTAGATAAACACTCTCCGCGTATCTTAATTTCGTCAACAGCAACGAGTCCACTTGATTGATTGCGTGAGAGAGGATCACTGCATTTTTAAACAAAGTGTGAAGTGTAGGCTGAAAAACAAATAAAAACAAATACAATTATTACTACGTTCAGCAGAGAAGGTGAAACAACTGTCATAAGTGTGCTATTATGATAAACTCTTAACTACGTGGTACGTTCGGAAAGTAATCTCCGATTGATCAGTGTGCGTAAAGTAGTGGGAGCGGCGCTACCATCTTTACACACACATGCGGGGTAGATCAGTCTACATCCAGCCTTGTTAAAGTAAGGTTGTCTAATCACTAATTCCACTTTTGTAGCGTTTCAAAATGTATGCTGCAATAGAAAATCCCGCCAAATGCGAAGTGGGAGTTGTTTTATATGTTTTCTTACGGCAAAATAACATTCGGCAGCAGCTATATTCGTCGGAAACTTTGTGCCGTGTATGGACCAAGTGTGATGAGTGAAGGAGTTGTTCGTGAATGCGTTCGTTCATTTAAGAGTGGACGAACAAATATTCATGACGAAGAGAGGAGTGGCAGGCCAACAGTGATCACTGATCAACTCGTTCGGAAAATTGATGGAAAAGTTCCTGAAAATCGACGTTTCACAATCTCAGAGCTTTCCGATGAATTTCCTCATATTTCCAGGACTGTGTTATATAACATAGTGACACAGACACTAGGCCACATGAAGTACTGTGGGTCAAAGCACAGGCGGGAGATTTTTATGCTGATGGGATTTCTAATCTAGTGCAGATATGATAAGTGTTTGAATGTTCATGGAAATTATATTGAAAAATGAAGCAAAGAAGTAGTTTTCTGATGTATATAATAAATTCTTCTTATTCGCTTTGGTGTTTTTTGTTTAACCAATCGGAGGTTACTTTCCGAATGGCCCTCGTATATAGTGGGTGATCTCACTCAATACATGACAGTACTGTGTTCTTCAATAAGAAGTGACATAATCTTATTTGAGCATAATTAAAACTTTTAAGTCTCATTTTAAAAGATTAAAAGTATAAAGGCAATAACGATAAGGCTATTCTTTAAAACGTCAGAAATTTCATCAGCCTTGTAAAAGATTGTAAACAACTTCTGGTGGAATGGAAAGTGTCCTGCCAAAACAGTATTGTGAAATAGCTGTGTATTAGATGTGAAGTGAGCATGTGATAATTGTGTAAACTCTTAACTTATTTCGCCAGGACACTTTCCATTTCACGTTGGTATATCAGGCTAGTGCTCATTCCTTTATCTTAATTAAAACCTTTCTCTTTCTCTTACTTTTCCCACAATTAGTCATTTTTCAAAATAGAAACATTTGAATTTCATTCAAATTCAACTATAATTTACAGTTAAGTACCGTGTTGTGCATCAGTTTCATCCCCATTTTGTTGCGTTTATTTTAATGAATATTTTGAGCTACGACTGATGGCACAGTATTAAAAGCCCCTCTTTCAATATTAAGCCCCTCTTTTGGATACCTGAACTCGGATTGGTTTATTGAAGAACTTTGAGAATGGCAACACACTCTCCTGGCCAAGTAAATTGTCATTTCCTTTACCTTTCTGATCTTGTTATGATGACTGGCTATTTCTAGATTGTTGGTAGGTTTTCCATTGACAGGTTAAATTACTCAGATACTCCACTGTCACTACCAATCATTAGAGTTGGTAATTTTGTTCTTGGTCTATTGTTTAAATGTTGTAGATGATTTTCTGCACCTATCTTACGAATAGAAATAAATATTTCCTCACTTAATGCCTTGAAATAGCTACAAGCAGAATGTGATATTATTTTTTGTTATAATTGTCATGCAACAAAACATGTTAGCTAACAGTCCATCAATCCTTTCATTTCATATCAATATACAAATATATTCTCAATAGTAAATAGTAATAGTAATATGCATATATGTTCTGTTCACAAATAATATTCATAATTAATAATCTCAAAATATTTTAATATTCCTCATATTCTTATTTACTAGAGAAAAATGTCTTTTTTAAGAGAAAAAACAGTACTATAAAACAATTTGTATGCTACTTTTTCATTAGCTGCGTCTATTATTTAAGGTACTATTGACTGTACTTTTTCGGTGTTCCCTGACATTTTCCTCGGCAGATCTGGAAACTCACTGGTAACTCTCAGAATTTACTCTTACACTATTGTAATTATAAAATTGTAAACTTCCTTGAATTCCTTGTAGACTTGAATTCTTTTCTTTTGATTGTTTCAAGGATGGAATTAGTCCAAGTTACAAGTAATATTCGTCAATGAACTAGCGTTATTGTTATATACACCCAACTATAACAATACGTAAGTAAAGACAATTTGTTTTCAATGTATGCATTAGAGGTGATTTCCCTAAGTTATCGCGTTTACTGCAGGTAAGCAAATAAAGTATCCCTTTTGCTTACACGATGTCCTCTGTGCTTCAGTTTAAGACACAAATCGCTCTCTAGGGAGTACAAAATAAATTATTCCATTTTATCGCTACAGCACGGCGAGCAACCATCCTATGGGTATCAACGTACGAGTCGCGGAAAAACGTTATGGAGATGTATAGTAACACATCACTAATAGCAGTCAAGTTGACCGCAAGTGTTTGCGAAAATCTCTAAGCTTTTTGTTCAATCATGCACAGGGAGAACCTTCCTTTCATGCAGAGGAGGTAGCCTTTTAGGTTGTTCCCTGGAAAGCGTATGGAGTCTCTTTCTGTAACGGTTTGCGTCAATGCAATGCAAAATCTACTCTTCAATTTGCAATAATAGGCAGTTAAGTGGCTGAATAGCCAATTGGGAAAGTTGTCTAAGTACGTGTAGCACAACTTTCTGTAGGCTACACATAGAAAAAGCAAGCCACGGACGCTTGTATGAAAATCCGCCCTTATAATTGATTTTTGCATATTCTGGTACGTTACGCTCAGCAATTTTTTGTCAAGACTAGTATTGGAAGGATGTTATAAAATAGAGGATCTGCCCATACGTATCTTCATCATATGAACTCAATGAAGGCAAAAAAAAAAAAAAAAACGAGCATCGTCTGAGCCGGCACGTTTGATTGGCTACTCTTGTGTCCCCCATGATGGTTAGCTCGAAACATTGCGATCTTAGTGGCGCGAAGTGGGCAGAGTAGGTGTGGCGAAGCTGTGACGTATGGCTTCACGATTTTGTTGTATAGGCAGATCCTCCATTTTATAACATCCTTGGTGAATTGCAATAGACAATCATATAAATATAGTATTTTAATATATAGAATATTGGGGCGAGTTTCTAGGAAAATTGGATAAGTAATAGATGATACCAAATGCAAATATTTTTCTTTTGATTTCATATCCGAGTACTCCTCATTGCAGGTCTACAAATCTTCGAAGTTGCCAGCTTGCAGTAGGTTTTGTCATTTAGATTAAAGCAAAGCGCCTGAAATGTCTATCAACCCGTTCTACGTAGCTCCTCTACTGGTTGCATTTCACAAGGATATCAACCTTAACTTGCTAGTGGCAATATTAAACTACGTAATAGAATCAAAACGACGCCCAAAATGTGAAATAGAAAAATAAATACAAGTTTTTAAAAAATAATAATGGAAACCTGCAAATCTACACAAAATTTAGAGTCGACCACCGAAAACGGAACGTTTCTAGCATTTGTTGTTTTCGAGATCTCATTGTCGAAAAGGTTGGCCACAAACATATTAACTTTTCTAGTATTTTAATATATAGATTTACGAACCGTAAACAGTTTTGAACTCCTCATTGTGTATAACAAAAATTTTTCTCATAAAATGAAGATTTTTGGGAAAAGTAAATTTTTTGCTTTTCTCTTTTGGGAGGCGGAGGTGAAAGTGGTTTTTTTTATGACTTTCTTATTCCAGTGCCACTTTTCTTGCAGTGTAGTGGAGTTTATAATGAAAAAGTGCGGTTACAATTGGTAGATTAAAGTTAAGTAACCCTTTCTACAGCAAAGCTATTTTCCCTACAGCTTAATGTGGGACACAAAACATATGACCTCCACTGGTAATCGAACATAGGTCTCCCATGGCAAAGGTGCTAATCACACAGCCCGAAGGAGCTAAAACATTCGTTCACAATATTCAGTACCTCTGATTATACATGTACGTTCTAGGATTAGCTGTCTTCATCAAGGGCGCCCATCCGGAGGGGCAAGGTGGGACGCTCGACCCCTAGAAAAAATTATTCTTTGTAAAATTGAAAACCCAATAGAATTTTTAGAATAGTTACATCAAAATTTGAAACTATATTTGAATTGTCGCTTATACTTGCCCCCCTTGGAAACCACAACATGGGCGCCCTTGGTCTTGATTTCTTTAGAAGCTGGCATTGCTCCCGTTACCAATACGTGTATGTTATGTAGTCCATCATATAGCAGACGCTGAGTTTGTTGTCTAACCATCTTAAGTGCCTGGAAGTTATACATCTTGATATATATATATGTGTGTTTGATTGGTTGCCTAAAGTCAAACAGCCAGAACAAGAAAGAGGACCATAAAGCACACTATATACAAAATTCTTCTTATTTTGATATACATTGTTACTAATATTTCATTCTCCGTTTGAGAATCAATTTGTCAGGAGTATCAGATATTCCATTAGGACAGGGGTGCACCCACGACAAGATCCCCGGGTACGCCCCCCCAAAAAAAAACCTTCCTACATCAATATACATTTGTACACTTTCTCAACAAAATTATAATTGTCTAACAGAGAAATGATTGATGTAGCATGAAAATTTCATCTTACTCTTCAACTGTACTCTTTCCTTTATTAAAAACTTTCTAGTTCTATCATTTTTTCTGAAAATATAGGTGGAAGCATTTTAAAATTATTTTTCGTCTTTTCGGGTGCAGAATAATACCCCTTCGATATTTCATGCACGTAGTGGTTTGTTGTATTGGACACTCCCCCAAAGCTTGGAAACAGCTTCTGGGTACGCTCCTGCATTACGTCCTAATACGGGATCAGTTTATAGAATTAGATTTGATTTTGTTGTTGTTAAGTTTAACGTCCCATTAAGCAGCGAGGCTATACTCGAAAAGAAATGGTAATACAATACCCCGCTATCTCAACTATTTATTGATTTTAGAAAGGCTTACGACTTGGTTACGAGAGAAACATTGTACACTCCGCATCAAAAAAATTGCGATAGCTAACGCCCTGCAGTTAGGACACCCGATATACACCTTCTTATCCCATAATCGTGTCAGGCAAAGAGACCCTCTCTCTCTCCTCCTTTCTTCTCCCCTTAGCTAACAACATGAGCGCAATTCTTATTTCAAACTACACATGTATTAGTTTCGATAAATGAAATAACACCGAGACGAAACAAGATTCCTAGGTTGATGTAGGGAGAAACTGAAACACACACAATGAAAAATTGAAACCAATGGATGGCTATTACTCAGAGATTCATAAATGAGGCAGGGAGAGAGAGAAGAGGAGAGAAGAAGAAAAAGAAAAGGGAGAACAGATAAAACTGTGGAATACAAATGTAGTAAGAAAAGAACCTAACATTATAAAGTTCCGTTTCCAGAAACCCAACAGTAATATAGAAATAACGTTTGTTTTTACATATTTTTTTTTCAAAACTATTCGAATATATAGAGGATGCTTTAAACATTCATTATGTTACTTTCATAATGGATAGCATACTCAATTTCAAGTAGAACTGTAGATCTCCGAGACACATCTGAGATAATGTCAAAAGTTTAACACAAATGCTTCGTTTCCGCGTGGCTCGATTGCAGATTCGGTAGTGTTCATTGGACGTACTGTTCCAAAATACATTCTAATATACCCAGTAGATAGCGTTGGTCATATCCTCCATTTTTGACTACTAATGCAAACTGAACAACAAAGAAAAACCGAAACAAAAAGAAAAGAGGAAGAAAGGAATAGAAAATTGAAGAGTTCTATTTTACAGCTAAATTTCTATCAGAAATACCCTATATTAAATGTACAAACTGTATCGTATCAAAAAGTTACAAATGTTGGAAAGGAAAAGGTTATATTCCTCATAAATGAAGTATGCTTCAAATTTCAACGTGAAAAAAAAACACACACACACATTGAATTATAGGATGGCAATAAATTGTGTGTCGAATTAGTATAAATAAAATTTTGTTTTCAAATAACCAAAGAGTTACCATTTTCTAGTCTTTTCCGAAGATTTATCTGTTTCGAACATCCAGCATTGATTTCATCTCTTCCGGATATAACGTAATTTGCACAGGTAGAATGAACACGCTAAGAGCTCAAACGGATCTCGTGTCAGTCGGATGATATTGGTTAGGTTATAGACCACCACTGGGTCGAGGATTCATCCCGGTAATTCAACTGAGACTCGTTAACGCAGAGGATAAAAAAGAGATTTTACTTATTCCCTTGCGTTTAAACAGTATTTCTATCAAATATTATCAGAGCTGGAGATGTTATCCCCAGTGCACGAAAAACACGACGCCGAAGTTAACAGTTAATTAGATTCTCCAGACCAAGTATATCGGGCTCTTGCTCCGTTTAAACTTACAGAGGCCTTATAAAACGCTTGCAGTGATATGGGTTTAGAAGTAAATGCAGAGAAAACTAAGTACATAGAATTTCGTCGAGATCGTAATACGGCAAATTATGGATGCGTTAAAATATTAAATACTACTTTTGATAAAGTGGATACTTTCAAACTTCTAGGATCAATGTTAACAGACGAAAATCATATTCACGAAGAAATTAAATGTCGTCTAAAAGCAGGGAATTCGTGTTATTATTCAGTTCAAAATCTCTTGTCGTCGCGAATTCTGACGAGGAACTTGAAGCTTAAAATATATAAAAAGATAATCAAGCCTGTTGTTCTATATGGTTCCGAAACATGGTCGCTTACTCTGAGGGAAGAACATAGACTGAAAGTATTTGAGAACAGGATCCTGAGACGAATATTCGGACGCAAGAGAAACGAGAATGGGGAATAGCGGAAACTTCATAACGAGGAACTACATATTTATAGGGTTTACAAACATTGTTAGTGTCATCAAATCCAGGAGGCTTAGGAGGGCCGTCATATAGCCAGAATGGAAGAAAGCAGGAACGCTCTCAAAGTCTTAACCTAACCAATATCATCCGACTGACACGAGATCCGTTTGAGCTCTTAGCGTGTTCATTCTACCTGTGCAAATTACGTTATATCCGGAAGAGATGAAATCAATGCTGGATGTTCGAAACAGATAAATCTTCGGAAAAGACTAGAAAATGGTAACTCTTTGGTTTACAAACATTGTTAGTGTCATCAAATCCAGGAGGCTTAGGAGGGCCGTCATATAGCCAGAATGGAAGAAAGCAGGAACGCTCTCAAAGTCTTAACTGGAAGACCAATCTGAAAACAACGATTGGGAAGACCTAGGCGCAGATGGGAGGAAAATATTAAGATGTATCTCGCAGTAATAGGAATACAAAGTGGAAACGGGATCCAGTTGGGTAAAGATAGAATTCAATGGAGAGCTTTTGTGAACGCGGCATTGAACCTCCGTGTTCCACAGGCCATAGAGTTAATTAGTTAATTAAGCAGCCAGTCTATGTGAGACGTGAACGTACAGCTTAACGTGAGATCTGAATCGCATGACCTCCAGCCAGGAACGAAACCCAGATCTCCAACCCCAAAGGCGCGCACGCTAACCGCTTAGCTAGGAGGGAGCTCTTTGCAGAATTAGAGCCATAAACAGCTTTTTTGGAATACTTTTTTTTTATTTTCGCTCGGTAGTAAAACATCGTTATTTACAGTTTTTTTTGTTATGTCGTGTAATACTATTTCAAGTAAGACATATGTATATAGAGTATTAAGTTTTTTCTCTCCAATTTTAATGGTCTCATTAAATGTTATACAGTTATAATAAAATTTTAATTTAGTCATAATCTTAAATGACAATTTTCTTACAAGAATCCTACTGCATTTTCAAACCAATCATTGCTAACACTATTAAAGATTTACTAAAACATTTCTGTCCTTGAACATTCATCTAATAGATCCAAAAACAATTAGTCGGAATTACAAAACTCATTGCGTCCATGGATTTAAAGTTTTTCTATGCCTCCGAATGACCGATTTCCTTTGATTCTCGCAAATTTTCTCGATTTTTCTTCACAATGAAGTCTTTAAATTTTTTGTTCCCGGCGGGAGCTCAGGTGGTTCGGATTCCACGTTAATCAGTAGGTCCACGTCTCATATATCCTCGCTGCTGAACGGGACGTTAAACTCAAAATCAATCAATCAATCGTTAAATTTTTTCGTGCTATAATTCCAAAATAAATTTTAAAACGTAGTGTTATCACTAACTAACTCTGTGGCCTATGGGACCCGGAGGTTCAATGCCGCGTTCACAAAAGCTCTCCATTGACTTCTATCCTTACCCAACTGAATGCAGTTTCTACTTTGTTCTCCTATTTCTGGAAGGTCTATCTTAATATTATCCTCCCATCTGCGCCTAGGCCTTCCTAGTGGTCATTTTCCGATTGGATTTCCAGTTAAAATTTTGAAAGCGTTCCTACATGACCTGCCACCTTAGCCTCCTAGATTTCATAGATCCTAACAATATTTGGTAAACCGTATAAATTATGTAGTTCCTCGTTAAGTTTTTGTCATTGCGCATTTCCATTCCTAATATTGGCCTCAGGATATTATTCTCAAATACTTTTAGTCTGTGTTCTTCCCTCAGAGTAAGCGATCATGTTTCGCAACCACACAGAACAACAGGCATGGTTATCTTTTTGTATGTTGTAAGCTTCAAATTCGTCGATAGGATTCTGGGCGACAAAAGATTTTGAACTGAATAATAACACGAGTTCCATACTTTTAGTCAACATTTAATTTCTTCGTGGATATTATTTTGGTCTGATAATACTGATCCTAGATATTTGAGAGTATCCACTTTATCTAAATATTATTTTATACTTTGACACATTCATAATTTGCAGTAGTACGATCCCGGTGAACTTCCATGTATTTACTTTTTCTTCACTTACTTCTAAACCAATGTCCCTGCAAGTGTTTAATAAGGTATCTGCATTCCTTTCTATTGTTCTTCTATCGTTACCTACAGCTCATTCATGGCTAAGCGGTTAGCGTACGCGCCTGGGAGACCCGGGTTCGATTCCTGGTGGAAGGTCATGTGGTTCAGATTCCACGTTAATTACTAGATCCACGTCTCATACATCCGCGCTGCTGAACAGGACGTTAAAACTCAAATCATCAGAATTACATGATCAGTATAGTGTTATATCTCCATTGAAATTGAAATATTTTAGAAAAAAGCTCAAAGTTTTCCCAGCTAAAAGAAGTCATGAAAAAACTTCTAAGATCATCATTTTTCCAAGCTCTTGCATCTCTACCTGCTACAAAACAATGATTATCCTTAATAAAAATTGGTAAGGAATACCTCAAATTTTTCTGCTGGTGTTGAAAAATGAGGTCCAGTTTCATCCATGAGTAGCTTCACCTCGAATACAGGAACGCATTTGGAATCGAATTGAGTGGTCACTAATTCATCGCCCCAAACAAAGTCTTCAGTGACCTCAAACGTGCATCGAGAGGGGACCTCAATGATATTCACGTACGTAGCCAAAGAATTTTCAACTATGGTTCTCAGAGCACCCTAAAACAATAACAACAAACATTAATATGCAATCCACTAATTTTCAATACAAGGTGTCATCAAAAAGTACGGTGAATGTAATTGTATAATGCCAGTTATCTATGTTGTATACATCTCAACTAGTAAGCCCGGTAGCCTAAACCTTTAGTACAGTCAGTGTAAAGTTTGAACGAGTTGTAACATGTTAGTTGGCTTCCAGGGGCAGAAGAGTGAGGACGTGTTAAGAGTATCTGTCGTGTGCCAACATTAAGTTTTGTTTTAAGCTGCAAAAAGTGCCAAAGAAGTTCATGAGATGTCAAAATCAGTCTCTGGCGATGAATTGGTAGCATTGGAAACCGTTTACAAGCGGTATGAGCAATTCAAAAAGGTAAGGAGTCGGTTGAAAACAAACAAAACGGTTGAGACGTCGTTCGACGTCAAAAACAGATGAAAATGTGCAAAAAATGGCACAAATGATTTGCCCAAATAGGTCAGTGCTTATTCAAGAGCTTTTCAAAGAACTAAACATCTCGTATCGGTACGTGAAGAGCATTTAAACCGCCAATTAAATAGGCAAGTGGGCTTCTTCTTCACCACGAAGAAACGCCATGCCACACCTTGCTTTTGATCCGTCAGTTTCTGGCCGAAATCAATGTTACTGCCTGTCCACATTGGCTGTGCTCTCCAGATGCAAATTCTGGCTCTTTCCAAACATGACAACTGTGCTTAAAGGGAATCGTTTTGATACTATTCCTTACATTGAGAGGGCGACGAGCAAGCACCTGAACGCCTTTCCAAAGATAGTCTTCCAGAAGTGCTTCCAGTCATGGATTCAACGTGGATGGAGATAAGTGCATTGCTAGCCAAGGGTAGTACTTTGAAGGAGATTAAATCAAATTCCATGTAAGCTTATTACTTCGTTTCTAACAAAATGATTCATCGTAGTATTTGATCACACCTCGTATGAATTGAGAGGAAAAAAATGTATGATCATGGAACACTGTACCCATCTCTTGTCCAAACATTTAACATTATTTGACTTCGTAAGATTTACATATTAAGACTGACTTCTACGTTTGGAATTACTTTTTTCTTTTAACATTTCTATAAGTACGATTAACTTGAAACTGAGAAATATATTTAATCTTGTTCAGATGTTTAGAATGCTTCAACTTGGTGTTATTTTAGCAACCTCATCTGTTGCTTTCATAAGTCAATTTCAAATCTAAGAACGTCCACTTCTACAAGTAATATGCTGTTCAATTTGGTCTTCTTCTCATAAAACATTTAAAACCAGAACTATTCTTGTAAGTTCTTAGTTAGAGCCTTTCTAAAATTTTGATAGAAATTTCAAAATAATTATTACTATAAAAATTGAAAATAATACACAGCTCAATACTCAGCTATTTTTAAAACTCCTTCACAGGTTAAAAGTCAGTGGCGTACGCAAAAAGTTTCAAAAGGGGATTCAACCTCCTCCCCCTTAAGCAAGATATTACGGTTTTTATATACGAGTCGCGTTCGAAAAGTAACCTCCGATTGGTCAGTGTGCGTAAAGTAGTGAAGGCACGCTACCATCTTTGCACAGACGTGCGCGGTAGCTCAGTCTGCATCCAGCCGTGGTAGAGTGAAGGTTGTCCGATCACTAGTTGCACTTCTCAAAGTGTGCTGCAATAGAAAATCCCGCCAAGTGCGAGATGTAAGCTGTAATACGTTTTCTTACGGCAAAACAATATTCGGCAACACCTATTCATCGGGAACTTTGTGCCGTGTACAGCTCACGGATGACGAGAAGAACCCTAGCAGAAGTAGTGTGACGTAGGTATGGGCTCGCCCACTTTTTTTCACGGGGGTTTGAAATGACACCACGGAATAGCACACAGATAACTACCTGGAGTAGCAGACGACATCTAAGTATAGACCACATCTCAAAAACCGAAAATGGACTTGATCGTGTCGTTGATCTTTCCCCGCTAACCCTGTTTTAGGGTTCTTCTCGTCGTCTGTGAGCTGTATTGGCCAAGTGTAATGAGAGAAGGAATTGTTCGCGAATGGGGTCGTTTATTTCAAACTGGACAAACAAACATTCATGAAGTCGTTCAGAAAATTCATGGAAAAAGTTCATGAAAATAGTCGTTTCACAATCTATTAATGCTTATAAAGAAGTGGCTTGGATTTTTAACGCTTTGGCGATATTGAAGAACAGAAAAATGCTTTCACAGTCTCGTTTACGGCACAGGCGGAAGAATTTATGTTGATGGAATTTCTAAGCTAGGGCAGAGATATGATACGTGCTTGAATGTTTATGGAAACTATACAGAGAAAAATCCGTTCTCCGGACATTGGTATATTGTACAAATATACGGTATCCTCTTGCTTACTATAGAAATCAGTACGGAGCATACGTTATCCGTATGCTACATAGGATGTCTGACATCTAACATTTTTCCGTATATCACATGCATATACTTATGTTACCTTCGCCAGCTATATGTTATATACGTCCATTTGTATGTAAGATCCTGACCGCCTACATTGTTTCATACGGAAAGTACGTATAGATGGAACACTTATACAGAAAGTATTATAAAACATGCGTTTTTAGTTGTACGTCTGCTGTACGTTAAGTCCAGAAACTACAGGAATTACGCATGTAACCTATCTTTTTAAGTACGCCACCTACAATTTTTTTCTCAGTGTATGTTGAAAATTAGAGCAAAGATGTAGTTTTCAGACATATCCTTCTTATTTAATTTGGTGTTCCTTTTTCAACCAATCGGAGGTTACTTTCCGAACGATCCTCGTATATATGAAAGAAAAGGAAACGAAATTGAATGTTTTAACATCCGTTTTGACGAGCTTCTCCGCACGCCACTGATCGCAGTGTATATAGAGTAATGGGTAATTTCCATCACTTTATTCTAGGTCCTGGCCTTTGAATGTATTCTTGTAATTTAACTATCCGTTACCTGACATTCTTACCTGCATTCGGAATTTTACAAGCTGCATGAGGCGTGATAATTTTGACATGTAGTAAATCTCCCAACTTTTCTCATTAATATTAAACCATCCTTTGCCTATTTCTCGCATATGGCATCGCATTTTATCCGCAATATCATTCAGCCATTTCTCTTTCAAATACTTTATCACCTGAAATTCGAACAAGATAATTTTTAATAATTAGTTTTACATGTATTGTGGTGGCTCTATCAGTTCAGTAATGATAATAATAATAATTCAAAAGCAATACAAGATGTTTCAAAATGAATAACGGAATTTTAAGACTTTGAAGTATTTATTACAATTAAAAATAATACATAAATTGAAAGAGCAACTTAAATAGTTTTGTAAAGCTCGTATACGCATCCACTGTTTCCTCTGTCTGCCGTTAGAAAGCGCTAGTAGCAAAGATGGCGACTAGTGAGCAGAAAAGCTTTTGTGTTTTCCATTTTCCAAAGACTGTAGTTACAGTGCAACGTGTTTCCCGTAATAAATTTCTATTGCAATCCAGCAAGTAATAATAACATCCGTAGATGGTATCATCAATTTGAAAACACCGGCTCTTTGTGCAAAGGGACGAGTTCGGTACCAGTGTTTCTTCCAGACATGTTTTTTGGGGGCACTGCCGCCCGGAGCTCTGAAAGTGGCCCCACCGGACGAGACCAAAATAATACGTCTATAATATAATAATAAATAAAATAGCACTAGCAGTGCCCCCCCCCTGAATACTACGTCTGCTCCGCCCCCCGGAACACTTGTTCTGAAAGAACGACTGTTCGGGACTACCAAAAGTCACTGAAGTACATGAAAAAGCGTGGGACTTTGTCACGCGTAGCCCCCAAGAAATCAGTTCGGAATCCTAGTTGAATGAGCAATTCCAATGACGTCTGTGTGGATAATTTTAAGAAAATTGAAGAATTTAAGAAATATAATTGAAGCAATTGTTGAAACATTTACTCCGAACACATTGATCAAGGTTTCGTAAGATTGTCAAAGGCCTATCGAAAATAAGTTTAAGTTTTACGTCCCACGGTTATACCGGTTAGGCTAAAGGAGAACTTGGCGGGTGGAGCAGGTGTGGCGAAACAGGGACGTTGGGCAGGGTGTTGCGAAACAGGATTTTGACGCTGGGGAAAATCGTATAGTCCGGCGGTTTAGAGCCAAAATTTTAGTGAACTCTGAATTTTGTGACTAAAAGGTCACACTTCGCATAAATGTTCTTCAGACTATATCCAACCATTTGCGAAGGGGAGCCAAGCTGAAATTTTTGGCGGGTAACTTTGCCAGGCATGGTTGCATACCTATAAGGGTGGATTACTATTTGCTGCATTTGATTCGGTACTTGACATTCCCACGTATCCTCTACGACACAAAATGTGTAAAATGGTACGAATTAGCCATTAACTGAATCTGCAAACAATATCGGCATTGTGCCGTTTAAAGAGGACAGTCTTTATGGCGGATTGCCTACATTCGAGGATAGCTCTTCAAGCTTCAATCCTAAAAATGTGGAAGAAACTTCGCCGTGAAACGCAGCCGCAGTTCCAATCCTGGGATACTATTTTGACACTGGAGTTGACTGTGCTCACGTTTGTTCGAGCTATACGTGAAGCAAACTTCGACTTGTACGTAAAGTCTATTATCAACATACATCCATGGTTCTTTGCATTGGGTTAAGTACACTACGCTCGGTGGCTTACAGTTAATATTTTTGACTTGATACCTTGCATCCCGATTTGATGGCAGCTTTCAAAAGAGGTGCCTTTGTTGCACGAAGAATTCGTCGATCTTTTTCTGCGATGGCTTTCGACCAAGTTCACGAGCTAATTAATGCCACGCTTAAAGGTGACGGGGAAATTATTGGACTGACGGAACGTCCGGAAAGATTACGGAGATTTCTTTTAGCATCCTCAGAAATATGTCAATATATTAAACACATGAAATTCACTTTTAAACGCGCAGAAGATTATACTAAACATAACGAAATATCTAAAACATTTACTGAAAATTTTTTGAAACATATTCATTAGTTAATAATGACTTTCGAATGTGCTGGTAATCCTTATCTGGAAATAACAGGAGAGCTTTATCGGGTCGGCGACGAAATAATAGCACAATCTGAAGCAGCTGACATTATCGAAATGATTGAAAGAGGACAAACAAAATGCACAAGATTTGTTGAAGAGAGGCTGAAGAACAAAATTAAGGAAGTTGCTGATCCGTTTAAATGCAAGTGGTTTTCCATATTCAAGAATCAACAGAAGAAACGAACACATCTTGCTGAAAAGTGCACCAGCCTTATAAATGACTGTGAGTTGTTAAGTCATCTCTACATTGCATGCCAATATAGATCAGGGAATTTGGACGAATTCTTTAAGCATGAAAATGAGTTGCACCCTCCGTCACTGAGAGTAGCAGAGACTATACATCTGAGTCACAAATCTAGTTTGCTCAAATGCCTTGAACTTCTCTAAAAGGAAGACATTTTTCAAGAACTTGAAGTAGACGTGAATATTTTTGATGGAGCAGCTATTATTCATATGATTCCTCGAGGAGCAGCCAAAACTTTTGAAGAATATATCGACGGTAATATTGTTGAACACTTTCGAAAACAGCTTGCAACAGTGAAACGAATTGATGTGATATGGGACGGATATTTTCCCAACTCCATAAAAGAAATGGAATGAAAATCAGGGAAAAACAGTTGGAAATATCACGTCTGACCTAACGCTCCAATTCCGAAGAATTTTCTTCAGTTCCTGCTATCAAATGACAAGCGACAACTTCTTCATTTAATCATAACAGAGTTGATGGAGACAAACAAATGGACAAAAGAAGTTTATACCACTAAAGGAGAGTTTGCGCTAACTACGGCTACCACATCGAACATTAATTCTTTAAGCCCCTGCAACCATGAGGAAGCGAGGAAGCGGACGCACCGATGATACTTCATCTTGCAGATGCTGTCTCTTGTAGATATCGAAAGGTGTTCATGCGAACTGTGGACACAGGTGTTGTGGTTTTGGCTATCCGCGTTTTCGACAAACTGTCACTGGGGGACATGTCCTTTGCCTTTGGAATTGAACAAAGCTTTCGGTAAGTACGCAATGTCATTTAATGAAGCATTTGATGTTATAGAGGTTGTTTCGTGAACGGTGGAATCTGTAAAACCGTCAGTTGGCATTGGACTCGGCATTAGCTATCGGTATACACATTTCACACTGTCCACAAGGATAATTTCTTATTTACTATATAATTAAGATTAGGTCATGGATACCGTAACTGCTACAAATGTGGACTATCGACGAATAATCGCTACATGTGATGAGAAGTAGATCCTGTACGAATCTCCAAGACGCCGTCATCATTGGTTAGCATCCCACGAATCGGTTCCACAACAGACGAAACTGGCACTATACCAGAAGAAGGTCCTCCTGTTTGTTTGGTGGACATTTCGCGGCACCGTGCATCAGGAACTGCTACCAGCTAGTCAGAGCATCAATGCAACTGCGTACTATCAGCAGTTGAGCCGTGTTCAAGAAAAACTCAGAACTCTAGAGCAATCACTTCTGAATCGCAAAGGGGTTCTCCTGTTACAGGACAACGTTAAGCCCCACGTGGCTAGGAAACCTGGGACCAGGCCAATATTTATATATTGTGCACCCCTGAGCTCTAAATAATTTGCCGCCCACCGCACAACGCATATAGTTTGCCGTCCCCCAAAACGACCAATATTAGAGTTTAATTCACAGTTTTTGGGGTCGCTGAGAAGAATAGTGACAGTTTTCATCCAATTCAACTTCAAGGTCATACTCCACTCCCCAGGGAGGCGGAGATTTTAAAAGTAATCGAAAACGAATGATAGTGTTGAATTCATAGTTTTTGAGGTCGCTGAGTTTAACTATATCAGTTTTCATGATGTTGAAGTTCATCCTCAACTCTTAAGGTGAGGGCGGAAGAGGATGACTTTTTAAAAGTAATTAAATAGGCTAGCTAATTAGTAACTACTGTAATTAAAGCGAATTAAACACATTAACACATTTTCTCGCGCTTGCGCAGGACTCTGCGAATTGGTAGTTTTAAATATTACTTTATTGTAAATGTTTTAAAAATCCAAAATTTTGCCGCCCCCTAAATTCTTCCGCCCTGTGCTCGAGCACGGAATAGCACTTCCCTAAATACAGCCCTGCCGGGGTCACAATCCTACGCCTTGGATGGGAAACATCATTGCCTCCGCCATATTCCCTGGACATTGCATTGCCAGATTATCACCTGTTCCATTCCTTGGACGATCACCTTAGAGGACACCAATTCAAATCCCTAGCAGAGGTGCAAAATGCACTTGATACCTTCTGCGCTTCACGACCCTCCAAGTTCTACCGCGATGGAATCCATGACTTTCCAGAACATTGGCAGAAGGTTGTCGATGCTGATGGGAACTACTTTTAATCTTCCAGGTACGTCTTAGGTGACATATCGATGGTGGGTGAAAAAGCGATAGAACTTTCTTGGTTATCTTTATATATTGTGCTACTATATGATAAGTCAGCGATTATATGCTCCGAGAGTCGATACTAATGCCGGAATTCTTCATTGATCTGTACGCCACTTTGCTACTGCGAAGGACACTGCGAATGAACTTTTTTCGAGTACTTTTTTCAACTTCTTTGGCTTGTGTATTTCATTTCACCAAATACTTTATAGTTTAAATAACGTTATGACAGCGACAGCGTAGTGTTGAAAATGACAGTTAACTATGTATTACTCTTGTAAAGCAAAAATGATGGTATTTTACATATATTTGTGCTCATTTTTAAAAGTGCTCTTATGCTATAGTTAAACAACTCTTGAAATCTTACAGTATTTTTCTATTATTTTCAATTTAATTGATTTCTGATTACCTACTCAGGTATACAATTTGACAAAGCATGTGAAGGATCAAACACTTTTAAAGCCAAAACTTCAAGAGCTAACCTCGAATGTAGGCAATCCGCCATAATGTATTATGCCTATGTCCGATCAAAACTGGAATATGCTGCTGTGATTTGGAACCCATCACAACAGCAATACAGACACCAACTGGAAAAGGTCCAATCTAAATTTATCAAATACTTGACGTACAAGACAACTAGAATCTATCCATATTATGAAAATTATCTAACATTAATAGACAACTTCTGTATCCCTACACTTGAACAAAGGCGAAATGTGACAGATTTGATTTTTCTCCATAAAATAGTGCAAAACGAATTTAATTGTACGGATCTCATATCAACATTAAATTTTCATGTCCCAACACTTAAAACTCGTACTAATAACGCTGGTCTGTGTTATTGCAAAAAAGCAAGCACCAACGTATTATTGAAATCACCAATTTGGCGAATGTGTTCTACTTATAACAAAATATGTATCAAACACAAAGAAATTGACATCTGCAATATGAACTCTATGTTTAAGAAAACTGTTGTAAATGTATTATGTAATACACAAACACTATAATTGGGCTTATGCCTGTTGTGTTGATGGCAAATAAATAAATAAAGACTGCCCTCTTTAAACCAAACAGCACCGACATTGTCTGTAGATTTAGTTAATGATTGACTCGTACCATTTTTACACATTTTGTATCGTAGAAGATAAGTTTGAATGGAAAATACCGAACCAAATAGTAATCCACTCCTGTAGGTAGGCAACCATGCCTGGTAAAGCCACCCGCCAAGAATTTCAGCTTGGCTCCCCTCCTTAAATTGTTGACTAGAGCCCAAATAACATCTGTGTGAAGTGTGACCTTTTAGTCATAAAATGCAGAGTTTAAACCCTTAACCGCCGAACAAGTAAGAGATTTCTTAGGATTTATCTCATAGTGTATAACAGACCTTACCTTCATTTATCTTTTGTCTCTTTTAGCCTTGAGGAAATAACTATGTAAGTTGAAACTAGAAATGTCATTTATTTTTTATTTTTTAGGTATTCTATTTCTATATTGTAATTTGACTGATTTTCAGACCTTTAGTCAATATAATAATAATAATAATAATAATAATAATAATAATAATAATAATAATAATAATAATAATAATAAATGAGACAGTAAGTGCAATTAAAGATATAATTACGAAAAAGACTGAACAAAGTATAAGCGTACAGAGTTGCCATTAGACAAATTACAAGATATATAAGTACTAGCAACATGTTTAAACAAATATTAATGCATACATGTAAAATAAAACGAGTGAAATGGAACCTAATCTAGTACAAGAATAAATAAAGGTAAAATTTATAAGCAAATACTATATATGCAAGTGAACAAATATGGTTATTCACACACAACTTAAGTAATTAAATACAGTCAAAATTTTTGTTTGAAAACACACATACATACATCATAGAAAAAGTGAATATCAGGCAGTAGCTAGTCTGTTGACACTTATTTAATCTTATAAATGTATATTTATTTAGGCGATATCGCATCACAGTTTACTACACGAGAACATAGAAATGCGGTGTAAACAAGAAATTGCACTGAAAAATGCAGTCATAATTTTTTTGCCAAAATTAGTTACGTTTGCAGCAAATACAGCATAAGACTTAGTCTTTCTTTCATAAGGTAATGGTTCTGTTTTGAGTTCACATATTCATTGGTGTGCTAAACTCAAGGACGAGATAGATAAAGTAACATAAAACATTCTGTAGTTCATGAAAGTGAATGTTACCTCGGCAGTCTGTTTGACACCCGTCACTTACGTGTACACACAGAGCAACCCCATGCTGCAAAAGTCGCCAACCCTTTTAGTAGCCTACTTGCCGTTAAATGTTGATCCCCGATATAGCGATGCGTAGAAGGATTGCCGATAGTGCGCCACTAGCGGCAGGGCTTTGTCGAGTCGAAACAGATATCTAGAGTCGGGGTATTGAAGTCACCACCACGTAACAGCGAGGACTCGTGATGGGACCAACACGAACTATCACCAGTCGTTTGCATGCGGTTATTATTATACGAGTATATTATTCTTTCCTGATGAGTTGTTCCTAAAGTGAACTCCGGTGGTCAAAAGTAACGCTTGTTTCTAAATTATGAAGTGAAAAATCTTGAGATGAATTTGCTTATAATTGTATGAATTTAAATAGCAACTACGCCGATCACTAGAAAGTGAATATCGGAGAACTTTGAAATAAAGTAAATAGACGCGCGTAATTTTGTAATAAAATTTCATGACGAACGCATTTTCTCTGATCCCGAACATTATTATTGAACATACACTGTTAAAGAAGCAGTCTTAGCCAAATAGAAAAGACCTCAACGATTTATCCTTCTACAAGGCAACTTTCCTTCATTACCTCCGTGGCGAACTCGAAAGAATACGCGCCTAGTATTCGTAAGGTTAGTGGTTCGCGCCCAACCAGGGGTCGTTTTTCTTTTTTTTAATTGTGCTTTTTAGACTCACCTTAATGTAAACAGAAAACTCATATAGGCGATTTAACATATTTGGGGGGAATAATTTTGTGGTTGATTGGCGTTTCGTCGCGTCTCTATCGCTGGTGGTATAATTTTCAAAATGGAAGTGGAACCACCGCGGATCGTGGCTGCGGGACCGTTAACTTTTGGCGACATGTCGCTAGTTGCCCATTGGTCACTTACGGCATGGGGAAGTTGCCGTGACGTTAGCATGACCGTAGTGCCGAATGGGTCTGCTTCCCCATCACTAAGCATTTGCATGAAATTGACGAAATATGTCATGAAAGGGTATGTCAGAGAGCTGTTAAGGCGAAATGTGGTGGTGTTATAATCGAGACAACCCTAGGCAATTTGCTGCCCCATGCAATAGCATCATTTGTTCCCCCCTTTCTCCAGAAAGAACAAATCTTAAAAGATACGATTTTACGTATCCCATCACGATACTACCCCATAACGAACAACGAGGGGGAGAGTAAGTTCACTCGCACTCAGAAAGGCCTAAACACTACAAATACAATCTCATTAGGTATTTTTCTTTAAATAATAATCTATTGTCTTAGTTAAAGATAAAACCAACACACCTGCAAGTGGAAGATGGTAATAGATAGTCTTTTTATCAAATTCAATTTCGAGCTTCAATCTCAATATGATTTTTTTTATCTCTGATGTCACTGTTGGTAAACATGTGAGCGCCGCGCTTACATCTATTTTTATTTCCTTTTTATTATTGTTGTTAGCTTCTGTCAACCATGTATTTAGAGAAAAATATGAGAACCATACATAATGCAAGAAAACTTTTTTTTAATAAAAATTACATCCTTTTTCTAATGTTTAATTATGAGAAGTGGTGTTATCATATACTTCCAAACAAAAAAAAATCACTTAGTTTTCAAATACTGTTATATTAACTTCAGCTGCTCATACTCACTCGAAAAAAATTATTGAACATAACATGTGGTAGTCTAACATGTTTGTTTGATAAAACGAAATAATCGTTTCTCTTATTAAACATACTGGGGTTTTTAGTTCATTTTTAATTAAATACAGATATAATTTTAATGTTAGAAATACAAGTATTTTTAATGTAATAGAAAACATTACATGGATTAAATTCACCAAGTGGTTTTCTCTGTATTAAGAATTAGACATATTTGTATTTAAATACAGTCAATATACAAATAATGCTAACTAAAGCTTTTTGCTACATAAAAGAAAACAGAACATTTATTCACTAAGGTGCCGTTTTCAGGACCAACAGGAGTTTCAAGAAAAGCTTAGACCTTTACGTTGGCAGTCCTAAATGGCGTGAAAAAACATCTTGGCATTTGAAGGCGGCGGCCCAAGTTCCCTTTAAATGCTGCTAGCAAATGAGAGGCCAGCGGTATTGCCATGTTTATTTTGTACACATCCAAGTCTATCCTTTGCCACATGATCGCTCTGTAGTTCGTCTGTTTAGCCATAACCACACCCCTTAGCATTCGGCAACATCGCGTCAGAGCTTGCGTTTTATTCGTTTAGCTGAAAAGCCGAGATGTTTGTCACAGGCTTTAGTATCTCTCTTTGTAAAGCTTATGGAGCACAGATTTCAACGAGCTAACTTTTGTGCCCCTCGTGCCAAACCCATAGAAGAAGAAGAAGATTTTTTAAATTGAGATTTTTTTTTTTAATTTTGGAAATTTGTGAGAGGCTGGCAACACTATTATTGTCGTACACAGGAAAAACTATCCGTAAGCAATCAGACACTGAGGAAAGGTACCAACCTCAGAGGAAGAATAGTCATTCTCTGAATTAAGAGCTGTTCTCGATCCCAAATGGTGTCCTTACACTAACTATTGGTGCCGGAATGAGAAATGGGAGTATCTCATATGAAAAGTTCTAGTTAGTTATCGTTGTACATACTGATGTGAGAAGTTTTGCTCTAATTATTTTTTGTGCCCGCCAATATGAAAAGTTTCACTTTAATTATCTTTGTGCATACCCATATGGGAAGTTCTATTTAATCACTTTTGTGCACACTCATATAAAAAGTTCTATCTTTGTACACACTCTTATGAAAATGTATGCTTTAATTACCTTTTTTCTTACCTAGATGAAAAGTTCTAATTTCTATGCATGCTCATATGAAAAATTATCTCTCGTTTTATTGCCTTTGTGCACACTTGTACAAAAAGTTCTGCTTCAAACACCTTTGTGCAGACCCGTATGAAAAATTGTCTTTGTGCTCGCCCATATGAAGAATTCTGCTTTATTTGCATTTGTATGCCACATATTAAAAAATCTTCTTTAATTAACTTACTCATATCAAAGTCCTTACTCATATCAAAAGTTGTTAATTACTTTTGTGCACACTCATATGAAAAGTTCCGCTTTATCAACCGTTGTGAACACCCATTAGAAAAGTTTTGTTTTAACTATCTTTGTGAATATTCATATCAAAAATTCTGACTATACCTATGTTGCTCAATGTATTGCCCTACGTTAAAATAAAAGAACTTTATAAATTAAACTAAAGAATAATTTCAAGAAGCAATAACATTAATATGTCTACACTGTGGGTTTTGTCTCCTTAATAGAATTTCAAAATTATATTCATATTATTTTTATAGTATTAGACTGAATTACTTCTCGAAGTAAATTTTCGAGCGTTTCCATCTTCCTCTTCAAATCATAATAATTACTTCATCAATCGTATACAATCTATCGATATAAGATAAAAATGAATGTGACTTATGTTTGGGAACTTAATAACTCTTGAACCACCCTAGGATCTCGATTAAATTTACAACGTAGATAAGGTTTCGATCTGGGATGGTTTTTATGGTTTCATTTTGGAGATGCAACTTAAAGGAAGGAGAGGGGAATATATAAAAGTGATCGAAAATGACAGATATTAGTATCGAATGCATAGTCTTCGCGGTCGCCGAGATGAACAGTAATACTTCCGATGCCGTTTAAATCTAAATTCAGTAATATATATATAAATGATCGAAAATAACCAATATTAGTGTCGAGTCTATAGTTTTTGGGATCGCTGAGATGATCAGTGACAGTTCTGATGCTGTTTAAATCCAAATTCAGTCCAAAATAATAATATTATTTTTTAAGACAAAAATCATCGTCTATCAGAGAGCGCTTCAGTAGAGGAAGTTCGGGTATTATGGAATACCATTTTCGTTTCGCTTGTAACTCAATTAATATTTGCAAATTGAAACAAAAAGGAAAACAAGTATACGCCTTACACATTTGGCTTTATTTATGCGTATCTTATAAAGAAGTTTCGTTACAGCGGTGGGCAAAATTTATAATTTTTAAAGAAACCACTTTGGAAGGTAATATGAAATAGTCGGGTAAATTCCGTATAGAAAAGAAATGAGTTTTCTGTTGAACATACAATGAATACAGTGACAATATATGAAACTTCTGAATGCCAAGCGATAACTGAATGTGATTACTTGCAAAAGTCATAAATATAATACTCTGCTCCAGGATCGGCACAGTCATTGTGTGCTCACATTAAACATGATAAACGCTGGACTCAAGCTCACCCCTTGTATAATCAGAAAATTTGCTGTAATAAAAAATACACTTAGCATTGTTGTCATCATAAATGTAAAATGTATGTTTAATTGCCCAATACTGATAGATATTTTTGTAATCTATCCATACGGAATACGGAATATCATATTTTTCTTGCGGATATTCCATATTGCCCTCCACGCCACCTTGGAAACGAAAGAAATGTTAAACGCATTCCAAGGCGTATAGGATGATGGCGGTTATCAAACTACCTCTGTATATCCAACGTCATATTAAACAAAGAATTGTTGTTCTATTACATTTCAATAGAAAAATACAGGTTGTGAAACACTTACCTGTAAAAATTTTCACGAATAAGAAATCAGATTTTCACGTCTACCAACACAACGAATGTCGCAATCACAAGCAGACTGACTGTAGAGCATTATGGGAGCGTGAGGTAGTAGTTTCTTCCATCTCTGCTTGAAAGCAACACACCACAGGCGAGAGAATGAGGTATTCCATATTATCCGACTATTCCATAATACCCGAACTTCCTAATACTAACTCCATAATACCCGAATACTAATAGTAAAAAGTGACTGACTAATTGAACGTAACATATTACTGATTTTTCTTATTTGAACCCAGCAAAACAGGTAAGTGACGCTAGTAACAGAACAAAACAAGAAATCGACCATGTATACTGAATGTTATTGTTATATTCTGGTATCTTGTAAAATAATGCAGAAAGCCACTCCCTCCCAGCATCTTGTTTAACCAATAACACTACGTAAACAGACCAGTGGGTATTCCAGTAACTCATAAGACACGTAGTACTTACATTCTGAGTCATTATCTTCTGACTTGATTCGAACTCATCCAGTTGCACGTTCTTCCCAAATGTTGTGGAAAATAAGATCATTTGACTTGTTTTAAGGCATTCTTTGACCACCTCGCAGATCGCCCTATAAGACTCTGGGATAACAAACAGGTTGATCCACCGTAAGTAGTCCTTGTTCGATTGGTATTCGTCATAAGGGATCTTTATGCATCCTATTAAGGAAAGAAAAGAAAATGAATAAGGACAACAGATAAGACAATTATGTACCATGTTTCAATCAAGTTAATCTCCACGTTAAGTGGGTTTACATGTCCAATCCCCTATGAAAGCCCCATTACGATTATTCGAGCCCCAATCGTTTTACGGATTTAAGCTATTATGGCGTTAAATTAAATGTGGCTTATGCGAAGAGTGGTTACATTTATACATTTCAAGAGCTATAACTACCAATTAATTGCTGTGTTTGTGGGTTTGCGGTGGCTCGGTGGTAGAGCGTTGAACTCTGGTGCTTGGGGTCCTTGATTCGGTCCCAGGTCTCGCCAAGTGAGTTTGTGGTGGACAAACACCGTATGCGTTGGTTTTCTCGTTTTTTTTTTTTGTTTCCTCGCACTTTTTTCATTCCCAATTTCATTCATTTCTCATCACCACCGTCTCCTTTAACCTAACCGGCATAAACGTGTGACGTAAAAAAATATTTAATTTTATTTTCTGTTACAAGCTGTAAACAAAAGCTAGTATGAAACAGGAAATAATTTGATTCAAACGTTTAAAGAAGGTTTCACACAACGTAAGAAGTAGTCATGCGGTTCGAATGAGTAGTTTGTCAATATGATGTTTGTCTGTTCAAATCCTGAACAAAATCAAGTTCCTTTTAATTATTTTTCACCTGCTCCTGACTTAACTCGAAGACTGACAACTTTTCTCTGAATTCCACTTTTGCATGTTCTTCCCTTCAAAATTCTATTAGGAGAGAATTATATTCAAATTGTGAATGTAAAATGCCGAAGTTGAAAATAAAATATTATAAGTATGATCAGTTTGCTATCCTTGATCGTAACAAAATCATTCTGTAAGCTTTGTTAACATGTAGAATATGTCATTTGTTTCTTGTTTAGATGTTCAAGTGTCAAAATCATAATTTCTGTGTAATTGAAAGAAAAATATAATAGGAATAAGGTCTATTCCTATTATATTCTTTGACTTCTAGGGAAGCTGAACTTAACAAAGACCCCCAAAGGTTCATAAAGGTGTCGAAATTATAGTTCTGATAAATGTAAATAAGAAAAATAAACCATTTATGCCGATCTTATTCATTTTGTCATACACTAGCTGTAATTACTCATCGTTACCTAGTTTTAATTGACTATCTGAATAAAAAGAGAAGACAATACCCCTAAATATTTTCCGCAACCATTTCATTGATAAGAGAATCAATAGGGTGTTAGATAACTTGAGCAAGGGTTCTGATTAATATGGGATGAAAATGTTTAGATGTTAGAAAGAGAGAGAGAAAAGCCATGTTGATTATTAAAAAGAGAAAAGAAATGGTGATTGGAACGAAGCGGTTGATGTCAAGTATAAAAATAAGTGGAGAGAAAATAGAACAAATCACTAGTTTTCAATACATGGGTAGTATTACTAGTGAATATATGAATTGCGAACATGAAATAAAAGGAAAAAGAAGTCTTTAGGAGGAAGCAAAGTATAATTTGTGGACCTTGAATAAAGTTGAGAAAAAGGCTCATAAATACTTCATTTAGAGTATTGTACTAGGGTAAGGGGAAAAAACAAGGAATGACCATGTATGTGCTTTTTCGGGTGCTTTGTCCTATCTGTTGGTGACTCTTGGTACTATTTGACGTGTAAGTGTAAAAATATCCATGTAAAAAAAGGGCAAAAAATTTGACTAACCCTATTCTTTTTTTACTCGGTTTTCAATATTAAAACGCCGTTTTCTCGAAAATAGAGTTTTGTGACATTCCTTCTTTTTTTTCCCTTACCCTTCATATGAGGCAGAAACATGAACATTATGCAAAAGTGATGTAAAACGACAGGAAGTTTTCGAAATGTGGGTGTGGAGAAGAATGGAGAGAATTTGCTGGGTCGAGCGTAACAAGAATGAGAGAGAGAGAGTTAGAAATGATGGAGAAAAGATCAATTTTAGATATGATTGAAAAGAGGGAGATAAACTGATTGGGACATTGGCCAGGAAGGAACTGTATCAAGAGGGATATATCAGATTGTATGGTGGCAGGAAAGAGAGGGAAGGGGCTTAGGAGACTATAATTGATGTATTATATCAAAACAGAGAAATAGTGTATGAAGACAAAGAGGGTTGGCGGAAACTTATGGAGCATGGAAGCCTCTCAGTTGTGGCAAGTGACCTACCAATAATGGCAGATTACCTATGCTGATATTTTCATTAATCGGGTATTTATTTTTGTTGTTATGTAATCCCGCAAAACACAGTGGCAGTGTGGGTTGCATGCAGACAAGGAATAACAAGAGAATAAACTTGGATAAGGTTTGATCTCCCACGATCCCGTCATAAGTCGAAAATCGAAAAAACGGGTTCTTACACGTAGAGTAGATCTGGTAACAATCTGTCTTTCTACAAAATGTGATGGCTTGAGGTAGGTTTTTTCTGTGCAAAAAGTTGCTAACAGAGACACAACATTATTTTATTTTTATTTATCAAATATATGTGTGTATTCTATTGTATAAAAGGGGCCGCGGTGGCTCCTTATTTATTTTATTGTTATTTTTGTTGTTATGTAATCCCGCAAAACACAGTGGCAGTGTGGGTTGCATGCAGACAAGGAATAACAAGAGAATAAACTTGGATAAGGTTTGATCTCCCACGATCCCGTCATAAGTCGAAAATCGAAAAAACGGGTTCTTACACGTAGAGTAGATCTGGTAACAATCTGTCTTTCTACAAAATGTGATGGCTTGAGGTAGGTTTTTTCTGTGCAAAAAGTTGCTAACAGAGACACAACATTATTTTATTTTTATTTATCAAATATATGTGTGTATTCTATTGTATAAAAGGGGCCGCGGTGGCTCCTTATTTATTTTATTGTTATTTTTGTTGTTATGTAATCCCGCAAAACACAGTGGCAGTGTGGGTTGCATGCAGACAAGGAATAACAAGAGAATAAACTTGGATAAGGTTTGATCTCCCACGATCCCGTCATAAGTCGAAAATCGAAAAAACGGGTTCTTACACGTAGAGTAGATCTGGTAACAATCTGTCTTTCTACAAAATGTGATGGCTTGAGGTAGGTTTTTTCTGTGCAAAAAGTTGCTAACAGAGACACAACATTATTTTATTTTTATTTATCAAATATATGTGTGTATTCTATTGTATAAAATGAAAACTTCAACTTCTTTCTCAATATCCTCTGAGTGCTGGATTGATACTGAAAATGTTATGTTTGCATCACCAATCGAACTTGAAGTCACTTAACCTAACCATTTACCTACACGACGAATACTATTCAGTTGATAAGTGTTGTGAAAGCTTCCTAATTCCATTATCCTAATCTTTTTCAAAACATTTATAAGCAAATATAATTTAGCGATTAACCTTAATTTCTACGCACAATTAATAATCTCGTGTTTCTTCTCCCAGCTTCTATTCTTAGAGCTACTTGCCACTAAAATTGTGGATTATTCCCGTTTCTTGTGTTCCCTAGAAAAGGTTCAGTATTTGAATTTAAAAAAAATGTCAGTAACATTGTAACGTATTCCCTTGTGAGATGTGTTTGAATATGTTATAAACTCAATTACGTTTCCACCAACGTACTGAGGTGAAAATGTAAGTTCGGAGAAAAGTTAATTTATAAAGTAGTGTAGGGAGAAGCTATATGCTATTAAGTCGATCGAATGGGGAATATGAAAGAGAAACATGAAAGCCGAGCAAATTTAAAATTTAAAACAAAGGAAAATTTATTATTAGATTTTCACCCTTTTTTTCTTTAGCATGTGGAGTAGCTACGACATTTTTAGAAATAATATGGCCTTCACTATTACAAGTATGAATAGCAGTGTTACGAGAGTCTGTGTGTCACTGTTCGGAGATGACGGGTAGTGATGGATAGAAAGTGTTTCTTTCCTGCGTTTTTTAAACTGCCAAACTATCCTATGCGTAAGTGTCAGAAGTCTTATACAACAGCTATGTCGCTAGTCCGTCTGTCTGTCGACAGGTATCAGAACGAAAACGGTAAAAAATATCGAGATGTGGCTTTTTGCAATAAATTCAGCATCCCAAGCATAGGTCCCATCTCGTAAATTGACCCTTTATTTAAACCAAAAGTGGTTTAAAGTAGACATTTCCGGTTTCAAGATTTTTTGCCGTACAACGAAATGAGAACATATGGTGGAAGGCTTTATATTTATTTATTTATTTTGCAAAGAAACATTTCAGCGATTTAAGGCAGCATGTCATGACTACCAGTAAAACTATACCAAAACCAAATGTGGTTTAAATTTACTATAACTTTTGGCATCAATATAGATTTCCGTAGAGCAAAAACCATAACAGATATCGAAATGCTTTTTCCTGCAACCATTCATCATGCCAAGAAACTATCTCCTACGTTAATGTTCCATTTAGACTGGAAATGTTTGAAATTATCGACTTTCAGTTTCAACGTTTTCCACCGTACAACGAAATCGATAATAGATAGCTAGAGAGGGACCGCGGTGGCTCAGTGGTAAAACGATCAGCTCTGGTGCTTGGGGTCCCGGGTTCGATCCAAGCCCACGCCAAGTGGACTTTGTGGTGGACAAACACCGTGTGCATGGGTTTTCTCGGGGTTCTCCCGTTTCCTTCCACTTTCTTCATTCCACCATTTCATTCATTATTCATCATCACCGTCTCCTTTAGCCTAACCAGCATAAACGTGGAACGTAAAACTCAAAGATTTCATTTCATTTCATTTTAGATAGCTAGATCTTTTTTTTTTTTTTTTAATCGGTTCATCATCTCAAGAATAGGCAATATCTCCTCCGTAAATCCTATATTCAAACCGAAATTGATAGAAATTAACCATTTCCCGGTCTCAATGTTTATCACTATCTTATGAAACAGATAGCGACAAGAGGTTTTCTGCAGTGGATTCAGTATCTTAAGAGAACATACCATCAGCACCCGCAACAACCTACCAAGATCGAAAGTGGTTGAAACTTGCTAGTATTTTTGGTTTCAATACTTATTTTCGTAGTACAAAAATGGTAAAAGGTATCGAAAATCGGTTTTCGTGACACAGATTTTGGATCTTAAGAATGTGTTTTGTTTGAAATTTTGTCAATCGTTTCAATGCGGAAGTGGTGAAAGTTTGCTATGTGTATTATCCTTAAACAAAAGTATACTTGAACAGAAATTCTACGTTAAGAATGAATCGCAGGCGGTTATTTCTCGTTAATCACACTGTATACGAGGAGTGGCCAACGCATCGACCAGCAAGTCCTGAAAGGCAGCACGTGCAAGATTTTGCCACATTGTCTGCATCGATCACAGTCATTGTTTTATAGATTCTTCTAGCGGGGTAATGGAGATATAAAGAAACCACTTGTGCTTAGTGAAATGAAAAGTAGACCTCAAACTTAAAAAAAAAAAAAAAAAAATGACATTCCGGTTGTCCTGTTAGTTTCATAAAGACAACCACTTTTATTCTACAGGATGTTTCAAAACAACACCGACAACCTTTGGGAGATAATTCCTAACACCAAGACAAGACAAAAATTATAGACCAACCTGGGTGCACAAATGCTTCGTTTCGGAGTTATAGGTTGCCGAAATCATTACAGAATGAAGTTTAAAGGTTCATAGCTACAAAACTATGGGGCCTACAGTTGTCGGATCATGACTTTACTTAGGAACTAGTACGTACCCTATCGAAATATCCAAGTTTCAGAATCCTGCGGTAGTCCCGCAACAATTTTTATAGAGGTAGTTGGTGAGTACTTCAAATTATATGCCTGTAGCTTAACTCCCTCTATAAAAGTTGTTGAATGAGTACTGCAGGATTCTGAAACATCAATTTTTGGATAGGGCACATGCTAGCTCCTAAGTGAAGTATTGACCCAACTACGGTAAGACCCATAGTTTTGGAGCTATGGACCTTTAAAGTTCATTTTCTCAAATTTTTGGCAGCCTATAGCTCCGAAAGGAAGCATTTGTGTACCCAGGATGATCTATACTTCTTGTCTTATCTTGGTGTCAGGAATCACCTCCCAAACGTTGTCAGTGTTGTTTTCAAACACCTTGTATATCAGTACCAGTTTCATTTTAAGAAGTACAACATGAATTTTTACATATACAAACAATCTCGTTCACTTCAATTATCTCAATGCCAGTCAGGTGGGTTTTAAGCCACACACATCATTTTGTTCCACTGAATGAGATCTATCATCTTGGGACTTTTCTGTTTCCTTTCAAAGGAACAGGAAATTATGTTGGGTGTTTAGGATTTAGGATTTAGATTTCTGGGCTTTAGGCATCTAAGATTGACTCCATACGCAGATGAAATGAGATTATCAGTGCGAATTTAGACGAAATCGATCAACTATCGACCAAATATTTACCATTCGCCAAATACTCGAAAAGAAGTGGGAATACAATAGCCCGGTACATCAACTATTAATTGATTTTAGAAAGGCGTACGACTCGGTTAGGAGAGAAAAGTTATACATCGTCCTTACAGAACTTGGAATACTGAGAAAGCTAATTAGATTAATTAAGATATGTTTAAATGAATCCCAAAGTAAAGTCCGGGTAGGAAAATTTTTGTCCACGAGCTTTTACGTCGAAAATGGCCTGAAACAAGGAGATGCGTTGTCACAATTATTATTCAACTTTGTTCTGGAATACGCTATAAGGAAAATCAAAGATAGCAAGCAACCTGGGCCTACAGTTGAACGGTATTCACCAGGTTATGGCATATGCTGATGATGTAAATTTAATAGGGGATGATAGGAGAACAATAGAAAGAAATGAAGAGATCTTATTAAACGCTTGCAGGGACAGGGTTTAGAAGTAAATGCAGAGAAAACTAAAGTGCGTCGAGACCGTAATACGGCAAATTGTGGATGCGTTAAAATATTAATTAATACTTTTCATAAAGTGGATACATACAAATATTTAGAGTCAATATTAACAGACGAAAATCATATTCACGAAGAAATTAAATGTCGACTAAAAGCAGGGAATTCATGTTACTATCCGGTTCAAAATCTCTTGTCGTCACGAATTCTGTCGAAGAATTTGAAGCTTAAAATATATAAAACGATAATCATGCCTGTTGTTCTGTATGGTTGCGAAACATGGTCGCTTACTCTGAGGGAAGAACGTAGACTGAAAGTATTTGAGAAAAAGATCCTGAGAAGAATATTCGGACCCAAGAGGAACGCGAATGGGGAATGGCGGAAACTTCATAACGAAGAACTACATAATTTATACGGTTTATCCAACATTGTTAGGGTTGTCAAGCCTAGGAAGCTTAGGTGGGCGGGTCATGTAGCTAGAATGGAAGAAAGTAGAAACGCTTTCAAAGTCTTGACTGGAAGACCAATCGGAAAACGACCATTAGGGAGACCTAGGCGCAGATGGGAGGACAATATTAAGGTGGATCTCGCAGAGATAAGAATACAAAATAGAAACTGGATCCAATTAGCTAAGGATAGAAGTCAGTGGAGAGGTTTTGTGAACGCGGCATTGAACCTCCGGGTTCCATAGACCATATAGTTAGTTAGTTAGTTAGGCATCTAAGGCCATTTAGCCCGTTACGTGTGAGAGATGATGTACGTTGACGAGCCCACTATCCGAGGAAGGAAAGGAAGGAAGCGACTTGGGACCTATATGTTAGGTACCACCCCGCAATTTGCCTGGTGGTAATGAGGAAAACCCAAGAAAACCTGCCTGAAAAGCATCTTACACTTCTTCGACTTAGTGCCCCCACAGAGAATCGGAACTTATGTTGGTGTGATAACACTAATTTCTTCCACAAATTCGTTTATCTCGTTTATTTTTCCAAAATGAATTTGCATTACGGATAAAAATAACATTGCTTAATTCAGGTTCATTAATTAATCTATTTACTGAGCTTGCGCTCTCTGTGCATCATTCACATATCAGCATGAATCTCCTTGTCATTCCTCACATTTGTACATGTCCTTTTACAGACACAAGTGAAAGACGTCTTGATTGAAATCGGCAAGGGGTACCATAAAGTGGAGATTTTTTCGATTACTTTTAATATCTCACAGTGTTTGCAAGATTTGAGCCTCTTCCCGTTCTAGTTACTTATCCATGTATGATCAGTGTTTTCTTTCTTCTTGCATGCAGTATGTAATAAGCAAATGCATTACACATATAATTAATTACGTCAATGATATATGGCGCTCATTGGGCAAAACACTCCAAACAATAAAGATTCATCTTATGTAGTGTTGGAATGTATAACTCGTAGTATTATGCTTTATTTTTTTAAAGAACTCAACACTTCCAGTGTACCCCTAAAAAGGTAATAAAGAAATAACGGCCATTTCCTTTTTTTAAAAAAAATGTTCAATTAGAACTGAACAATTCATACAAAATTTGCAATCGATCAGTGGAAACGACATCTTTCTAGAGCTCATAGGTCCCGAGAACTCACTTTTAAAAAAATGGCCACATATATATAAACTTTTCTTGACGACAAACATATACACTTAGAATTTTACTATATAAATTGGCCACAAACATATAAACGTCCACAAACGTAGGGCCTATAATTTTTTTCTTGACCACAAACATATAAACCTATCATTTTAATATATAGAGGCCAATGAAGTCTCGGAAACCACAAGCTCTAAAAAGTTGCCGTTTTTGCTGGTTCATTCCGAATTTTGTGTTGAATTGCCAGTTTTCATTGAGATTTCCAGAAAAGGTACCATTATTTTACATTCAACTTGCAATGTACTGTGCAGTGTTGTCGGTATGGCGTGACTAAGGTTGATTCCTACCTTATACCTAACTTATAGGTCCCAGGCCGCTTCCTTCCTTCCCATATCCCGTCTTTCTTCCCTTTCCCCGGATAGTTTACTCACCGAGGACGTCATCCCTCAAACTTGACGGGTTAAATGGCCTTAGATGCCGGAAGCCCAGAAATCTAACAAGGCAGGGTACCCCGATGTAACACGCCGATTGAAATAAGATTGCACAGATATATAGAACTTCGAAAAAGAAACGACACGTATTTTTATCGGCCAACAAGCGCATTGAAAGGGTTAAATAGGGGTATAAAAATGGAGTCAAAATGAGATTATGTGGAAGATAGCGAGAACGAGAAGAGATATCGGAAAAGGTTAAATGTACGAAATACTACTCATAGTCGACGCAATACAATGAGGTAGAATACACCCATGCGAAGAAAGCAGAACATCCGGAAATGGGCCAATCACGTGTACAGAATTGTCAGAATGTGTTACGGAAATGAGAGGAGAGGGTGGCAACGAGCAAGAAGAAAGAAGATACGAAACTGGAAAATATGTGCTTTTGTTTCGGGTGCGCACGTCGCCCGTATGCGGAAGAGACGCAGATTCATCTCAATACACAAAGATGGAAAAAGAGCAGTAAGGATGCAAATGTCGTTCGTAAAGATAGCCAGAGAGACAGTACTGTGCAGTGGGTTGCATATATCGCGTAATGTCAGCAATGATGAGATGGATGTTTGAAACGAAAATGTGTGTAGGCAGGCAGTAGTAACACAAAAACAAAACTATTTGTATAAGATTTACGTTGTACGCGTATTTTCATAGTGAAGTAATGTTGACACAAAATCATAGTCATACGTCTTGCGAATAAAATCAGAAAAATAAACACACTGCTGAACAAGACTGCACTTATTTAATATAAAAAATATGTTTTTATATTAGATAAGTGCAGTCTTGTTCAGCAGTGTGTTTATTTTTCCAAGTAATGTTGATAATCATGCGTGGTACTGATATCACTGTTACTGTTTATCTTAACTTTGTGCACCACCTGCTATTATATTCTACTGTGCTGTGCATTTTTTATTCACCTTACGTGATATTCATTATTATAACTTCAAACCGAGAGCTAATCTTGCATTTGCATTAACATTTTCGTTATCAGCACACCTGAAAACATAAAGATTAGCTGTTTTCATACCAGCTACAGAAAAAAGTAAAATTTTGTTGGCTAGTGTTATTTTAGACCATTAGTAAGATAAAAAGTTATAGTAGAAATGTGATTTTTTTTTCAAACCTCGGCGAGCTTTAGAACACATCCGCGACCAGAAGATATAAACTTATTTTATTTATTTTTTCTACTGGTTTTTAGTCTCTCCAGTTCGGAACTTTCCCGCTGTTACGACTTGTTTTTTTTTTTTTTTTTCAGCACACTCTAATGATTATGTGTAAAATTTTAATTCCTATTTAACTTTAATATAAATACTCTGTCGAGATTGAACTATAAATTGCATCGAGGTAAACAAAATGACAAGCTTTGCACTAAATTGTAGGGCGTAATTTTCTAGCAAATCAATTTTTTATATTAGGTTAAGGAGTATTTCTTTCTTTGCTAATCTGATACATTTTACAGATCTTATTCTGCCCGAATATAATATTTACTTACTTATTGTATATAGAAACTATGTAGTTTAAACTAGCGCATTGTGTATATTGTTATTCAATTTGCCCTAACAGCCCTTAATTAAGAAAAAAGGCTTCTTTGAGAAATACTAATATCCAGTGGTGAATTTACGATTTTATTTCGGGAGGCTTTGCTAACTTTCAGAGGGGGGCTTTGCCTGAAAATGTGAAATTCTGCAAGATATTTCATATACTTTACTATAGTAAGTAAGATTTCGGGGGGTTAAGCCCCCGCTAAATACGCCACTGCTAATATCCTACCTACTGTTCAAATTAAGTCAAATTGAGATTTCATTTAGAGCCAAAGCATGAGAATAACCTGTGGACGGTAGAGATGGAGGGTCATTAGGTCGTGGGTCAACAGGATCCACTGCGACTCACCACCCACCCTGACTCACTCTGATGCACCGACCCACCACAACCCACTCTAACCTACCAACTCACTCTGATTACTCTGCTCAGTACATTGTAGACAGCATGCTCTGAACACTGGTGTATTTGTCTACGATTTGCTTTCAATGCTTCCAGTTCTCTTCCTTTTTCAATTCTTTCTGTTTACTTATCTGAGATGAGTATGTTTAAGTGAAAAAGAAATAACTTGAGGCACTTTTGGATATTGCCATTTGTAGTTGTAATAATAGCAATAGGACTTACTACTTGGCTTTCGAGATAGGTTTACAGCCTGCGCGTTTTTGAAGGAGCTGGCTACTGAAAAAAAAATTCAAACTCCGGTTAATGATAATTTCACAGTCTTGTTTTATTCAAGTGTAAACTCTTTAGTCAATGGACAAAAGGGAATGGGTCATGGGTTAGAATTGATGACGATGGGATTAGGTAAGTAGTGGGTCAAAATGGGTCATGGTGGGTTGTGGGTACAGTGAGTCATGTTCAGAGTAGGACACGGTGGGTGTGGGTCAGTTTGTCATGGGTCAAGTTTTCATTGATCAATGTCATCTCTGGTGAGTGTGGCTAAGATCGTTTTCAATAAGACCTCCTCTAAAGCAATTGGCTATAAACAAAGACGACATGGGTATTCATGGGTATTAATGTGCCAAGATTGCACTAAAGGCTGGTTATTTCTTGTACTGACGTCATATTCATTACACTGACATCACCCTGTAACAAGTCGATTTTGCTTGAAGTATGACTGTTGTCTCTTGATTGAAACATACATCTATTATATATGCGAGCTCCTCCCTTCTGATGTTATTTCGAGGATGCATTTAATCCTTCAGGCTTTGAGACTCCGACATTAATTGACTACCAGCGAGAGAACACACACACAGTTGAATAAATCACACTGCAGCCTGATGGCCCATATTCGAAGGCAGCCGACGGCATAATCAAAACAGAGAGAGGTGCATGGGAAACTGTGGCATTAGTTTCAATCAGTCTCCGCTATTCTGTTCATCCTTGCAGCTCGTAGTTGAATTATTGAGAACTTGAAATGGAGATCAATTCCTTATGTAGTGACAGTGTCATGTTTTTGACAATGATCTCACGGATTTACCAAGATTTGCTACAGATAGAATTCCAACATTTTCCTTTCAAAATATATTCAAATCCAAGGTTAACACGCTTTCATTTCTCAGAACTAAGCCACTTCAATATCTCAGAATCTGTGCTAGCATAAACCACTTAATTTAGATTCAACTCACAAAAGTAATTTCTTTACCTTAAAAGATGTTATTTAAAGGATTGAATAAGACCTGCTTCACAATTGAGTAACAAAACTATATGTTTAATTTACGTATTGACGATGACACCCTATAGACTAAAAGAAAGGAAGGGACCGCGGTGGCTCAGTGGTAGAGTGTTCACCTTTGATACATCGGGTCCTTGGTTCGATCCCAGTTTGCACCAAGTGAGCGTGGTTAACATTCAATGCGTGCGTAGGTATTCTCAGGGTTATCCCGTTTCCTACCACATTCCCATTCCACCAATTCTGTCAAAGTACACATTCCTTAATCATTTATCCTTTTCAGCCTACAAAGCATGATCGTGGGAAGTAAAACTTTCACACTGAAAAAAATCCGTTTTCCCGACAGCAGTATATTGAACAAATAAATGGTATCCTTATCTTTACTACAGAAATCAGTACGGAGCATACGTTATCCATATGCTACATACTTTTACCGCTTAGATGTTACATTATGCCGTTGCAGGATGTCTGACAACTAACAGTCTTCCGTATGTTACATACGTACACGTATGTTACATGTGTCAGCTATGCGTTACAGACATTCATCTGTATGTAAGATCCTGACTAACTATATACAGTTCTTTCGTTATTGCAGTAAGTACATTTATTCGGAACACTTATACGAAAAGTACGTAAAAAATATACTTTTTCAGTTATACGTTTGCTGTGGGACATTCCATGTCAAATCAACAAGTCATCAGACTTGACCATCTCAGATTTTTGTAAAAATTGGTGTACAGCTTTATTACAGTGGGAGATGAAAAAATCCCAAATATTACCTCTCCCTCTTTGAAAGTGTCTCCATACAGGGTGTTCAAAAATGTCAAAAATTGCATTTTTTTCAGTTACAGTGATTATTAAAAATTGTCATAACATGGTTAATATGTGTACTAAAGAGAGATATGAAACAAACATTATTGGAAAGCTTAAAGATTGCACTACAAGTTGTACTATATTTTTAAAAACCTGTAAAATAAAAAAAACAACACTTCAAAAATTCAAATTAAGATGTGAATTTCGCATAGAAATGACCCTCTGAATTTGTTCAAAATTGTTCGGATTGTAGTCTCATATGTGTACTAAAACACCACAAAGTTGTATTTTGGGAACTCAATGGGATCCGATTCAAAATTCAACATAAATCAAGCATTGCACGATATTGACCATGTGAATATCTGGGTTCAGATCGATAACCATTTGCCTGGAGTTATTTACCTGCAGCATCAAAGAAATTTATATTCAATTTCATTTGTTTCTTGATGTATTCATTTGAATTTACACAATTATCCACATTTTGAGTTATTTACAGAGGTATTACGTTTCCGAACAGTACTCAATACAAGTCATTATTCTTGGATGTTTCTAAATTTATATTGGCTACATTGATACATGTTATTTTCATTCGTTTGTTTCAGGATTGCTGTCACAGATATGTGGAAGTGGATAATTGAAATAGGAAAAAGAATTTATTGACTAATTGTTTGTGCTGAAAATGTGTGAAGTGATTGTGAGCAGTGTCACTGTGTTTTATGACACATTTGATACAAATATTGTGAAAGGGAGAAAAATATATCCCTCCCTTTCATAATATGTTCTGTAATAGCAATCCTGAAACAAAGGAATGAAAATAACATGTATCAATTGAGCCAACATAAATTTAGAAACTTCCATACTGACTAACAAGAATAATGACCTGTATTAAGTACTGTTTGGAAACGTAATACCTCCCTAAATAACTCAAAATGTGGATAATTGTGTAAATTCAAATGAATACATCAAGAAACAAGTGAAATTGAATATAAATTCCTTTGATGCTGCAGGTAAATAGCTCCAGGCAAATGGTTATCGATCTGAACCCAGATATTCACATGGTCAATATCGTGCAATGCTTGGTTATGTTGAATTTTGAATTAGATCCCATTGACTGCCCAAAATGCAACTTTGTAGCGTTTTAGTACACATATGAGACTACAATCTGGACAATTTTGAACAAATTCTGAGGGACATTTCTATGCGAAATTCAAAATTCAAATCTTAATTTGAATTTTTGAAGTGTTATTTTCTATTTTACAGGTTCTTTAAATATAGTACAACTTGTAATGCAATCTTTAAGCTTTCCCTGGTGTTTGTTTCACGTCTCTAGTACACATATTAATCATTTTATGACAATTTTTAATAATCACTGTAACTGAAAAAATTCCGTTTTTTGGCATTTTTGAACACCCTGTATGGGGACACTTTCAGGAAGAGAGAGGTAATATTTGGGATTTTTTCATCTCCCACTGTAATAAAGCTGTGCGCCATTTTTTACAAAAAAAAAATCTAAGATCGTCAATTCAGATTTTGCCATTTCATTGGTTGATTTCACATGGACATTAAGTCCAAAAACTGCAGGATTTACTTATGTAACCTAAGTATTTTTACGTACACCACATACATTTTAATGCAATAATTATGAAAGAATTGGTTATACGTAGAAGAACGTGGGAGGAAACGGCAGATCTCAGAAAATCTTAGAGCACGATTTTATCTAACACAAATAGACAAGTTTGGAAAGAAATAGGAATCCGCTCTATCGGAGGTGAAGGCTATGAAACTGTTTTCATTAACTATTTCTTAGTCTTATTTACAACTTTAATTAATAGCAGAGTAGACAGGATCACGAATACAGAAATGCATCGTGACATTAAAAACTACTGTGCTTTTCAGAGGGACTCGAACCCCGGATGTGATCTTCATCCTAAAGCCTCAGACCACTAGGTTACGACTTAGGCATTGTGTTCCCTGATCACTGGTAATTTAGTCCTACTCTAAGCCTCAAAACAATGTTCGGAGGACCCACTTTAATTCTCGGTGGGTGTGCAATGGTAGGCATGCTAATAACTATTCTATATTGTTTCCTAGATCCATGCCTGACAGTCTAAAATGTCGCTATTGTGGCAAGAACCTTACACTTCAAACAAAGAAACCAGCCAAACAGTAAATAATTGTACTATATTATTACCGTTCAACCAAAACAAACAAACAAACAAAAATGTCCAAAGATGAAACTTACGTATAGTCAGGGATGTCATTCAAGTCATTTAACTATCAGTTCGATGATTAGTTACAGTAGCTAACTTAACTTAGGATTAATATTATTACTAACTGACTAACTGTATGACCTATGGAACTTGGAGGTTTAATGCTGCGTTCACAAAAGCTCTCTATTGATTTCTATCTTTAGCCAACTGGATCCAGTTTCTACTTTGTATGCCTATTTCTGAGATCCATCTTAATATTGTCTTCCCATCTGCGCCTAGGTCTTCCTAATGGTCGTTTTCCGATTTCAATCCCAGTTAAAACTTGAAAGAACTCCTACTTTCTTCCATTCTGGCTACATGACCTGCCCACCTGAGCCTCCTAGACTTCATGACCTTAACAATGTTGGGTAAACAATATAAATCGTGCAGTTCCTCGTTATAAAGTTTCCACCATTCTCGTCCCTCTTGGGTCCCTATATTCGTCTCAGGATTTCATTCTCAAATGCTTTCAGTCGGCGTTGTTCCGTTAGAGTAAGCGACCATGTTTCGCAACCATGCTGCACAACAGGTATGATTATCGGTTTATTCGTCTGTTTATATTGATCCTAGATATTTGAAATATTATTACTATGCGATTATATTATTATGTATTTGTCTATCATTATTATTTATTTCAAACATGCTAGTAACATGACTAAGATAAAGTGGTGCAACGTGCTTGTATCGAGACTTTATTCACAAGACTCACCAAGTGTTAAAATATCTTAAAAATCAAATAAAAGACCATTTTACAGCAAGATCGCTGTTTATAAACAATATCCAGAACTGTAACATAGTGAATGTCAACTTCGTAACAGCATATTTGCCATTTGAAGCCATGAAATTTTCCGATTAGATGCAACATTTCCCGTCAATATTGGATTGATTTATTTTGGTCATTCAAGCATAGCACTAACGCTTGTGTGACTGACAAAACACAAACAAATTAAGGATCCACATTTCACATTGGTTTTCGTTAGCGCAATGAAAAATTTTCGATTCTGACGGGAAACTAAACACACCACCTCTTAACTGAAGTGCCACCTCTTAACTGTATCTTTAAGAGCGTCAAAGAAGACATTAGGTAGAATACTATTAATAGATTCTTAAATATAGTGCCAGACATTTTTTGTGAGTCCTGGATCTTGAGATGGAGAGGCAGTTTTAAGAACAGACTCCGAGAAACATGAGAAATTTTAGCAACAGATTCGGGCGAATCAGTGCGAATGTAGTTCACCAAATGACACTGCTACTATATGAGGTGAGTACAGCAAAAAATGAGGTGTTGAAACAACACAAAATAACTACCACTTTAGCATGTTACTTGTGTGTCAATTCAACACTTTTTCTTAGCCGAAGGCTAGCTCCGTTGTGAAGGTTGCTCTTTCTATCCAGGGTGAGCGGATTGTGGTAGTAAGAAGATTGGAGCTGGTCTATGGGATGTGTAGGAGAACTGGAACATCATTTATTTAGGTAGCACTTTATTAAATCTCGACTTTATTTCATTTTATTATGGTATCCATTTGGAAATTATGATCTTGTGATCATAATCATTGGGGCAAGGGAAGATTATGGTAAGGTGCACTTGACAGGACAACCACAAACAAACAAGTTGTTAAAAACATAAATGCTGGTTATCTTCTTGCCCAGGGGCTGCTTTGGACAATGATGAAGACGAGTGAAGCAATGTTAGTATAATGGATTTACAATGCAGCATATGAGGGCGAAACGTGATGGGATAGATGGTCCGAAGAATAGACTGAAGCGACAAAATGGTTGGGGTGGTCAGGTGGAAAATTTATCAGATAAAGAGAGAAGAATAGAGATAGAGGGCAGATGACGAAATTATATTCCAGATCGTAGTTGCAATCGATGTAGATTGTGTCCAGAAGTAGAGGATGCCGTTGCTGGAATCGGGTGGTAATGAATCTGAGTCGCAACTTTTCTATGTGATGGAGGATGGTAGCAAAAGTTATGCGGTCATACAACTCCTGCGTTGGACTCGGAAGCTTGATTAGGTATGCTATACGGAAAGCATGACGTTCGAGCACTTTCAGTTTGGCATAGAAAAAAAGGTAAAGCACTAACCCAGGCAGGGTGGTCATACGTTAAGATGGAGCGCAAAAATACCTTATAGGTATTAAGGACTGTAGAAGGCTGTAATCCAGATGGGTGCCAAGACGCTTAAGTAAATTTAGACGATGATAGGCCTTACGAACTATTTCTTCAGATGTGGCCACCAAGTGAGATGATGGTCGAGAGTGAGACCTAGGTAAGTGACCTGTTTGGTGTGGTGAATGCGTGTGCCGTCAACACTGATATTAAGAAGATTCTGGTTTTTCTGGACTCGAGAGCGGTTGCGAGGTGGAATAAAAACTATTGCCTAAGTCTTAGTGGAGTTGATATGGAGTCGCCACTTATCATAACATCGAAGAAAGAAGCTATGCTGAGAGAGGTATTTATCCGTTGAATGGTCCGGGATGTGAAGAGAAAATCAGTGTCATCGACATATTGAAAAGTGTGCATATTGAGAGGAAGTGTCAGCATGTCAGCTACAAACAGAAGATATAAAAGAGGTGAGAGAGCGGAGCCTTGGGGTACACCAGAGTGAATAAAAATCGGATGAGAGAAGGAGCTGTTGATGGTGACATAAGAGAGGCGGTTAGGAAGAAAATGAAAGATGAAGCGAAGATAGCGCAAGTCGGAAGCGGTGAACTTTAAGCATGAGAGCTAAGTGGCAAACTTTATCAAAAGCTTTTTCGAGATCGAAAAGAATGAGACAAGACAGATAAGCAGTATTATAATGATTCGTAATGAGATTTAAGAGTCTGAACAGTTGGTCGTTGATGCTAAAGTTAGGTCAAAACCCAGCCTGATACACAGAAAGCAAATTATGGGTACAGAGAATTCAACACCAAGCACATCACCTTCAGAGCATATCAGAAAACGTTACTGGCTGTGAGTATTTGCGTTGGTTTTTATTGTTTGGTGTAAGCAAAGCTTTGCGAAATGTACTGTATTTTTCATTTATGGTATGTAGTGCTAACTAATAACAGTCTGTTTTCTGTAATCGGTCACAATAATATTGTTGTGAATCTGTGAATCATCTGACAACAGTTACACAGACAGCAGAGCTTCCATCTGTTTTCTTTATCTGTTATTCTTGTGTCTTATCACGTAATAACACAAGATGGCAGAACTATTGCCTATGTAACTGTTGTCAAATGACACGCAGGTTTAGACCATTGTTGTGACCGCATAGAAAACATAGAATATTATTAGTTACTTGGCATAAATGCCAAATTTATTTCGCAAAGCTTTGCTCATAAGAAATCAGAATATCAATACAAATTCTCTCAAGTAGTAACGAGTTATTTCTGATATGCTTGGAAGGCGATGTGCTTGATTTTGAATTAACACATACAGGTAACACTCTAAAGTAGTAGTCATTTTGTGTTGTTTCAACACCTTGTTTCTTCGCTGTGTACAAATCGATATATCTCGGCAAACAGAACAAAATAATATCAAATCCTAATGCGTAGTTTTGGAGAATATCACCAAAAATCCTTTTTTAAAAGTAAAATGTGTAGTATAACCACGATATTAAGATTAAAGTGATGCTGAAGTATATACTAATCAAGATTTTTTATTATGACACTATCAAAAAGACAATAGACCGTATGCTTAATGAGATATAAACCAATTTTCTTCGAGTTCAATGTTCCACATTAAGGTAAGGAACACGATGATAGTGAGATAGAAGATAATGGTAGAGAACGGAAGAGGAAGGAAACGGGTAAACAGACACATACGGTATTTGTTCACCACAAAGCCCAATTGCCTGGAGCTGGGTTTGAATGAGGGACCCTACGTTCCACAGAAGAGCGCTCTACCACTGAGTCACTACGGCCCCAATCTATGGTTATGAACTTCACTTTTTGAGTAACTATAGGCAATCACACTGACTCAGTGGTTGAGCGTTTAACTTCGTTGCATGGGATCCGTCGTTCGATTCTCGATCAAGCAACTTTGTTGTGAACAATATCGTGTCCATGGGCTTTCTCTCGGAGTATTCCCGCTTCCTTACACATTCTCATTCTATCAATTCTTCCATCATCATTCACTTGCCTTAATCACCCATCTCCCTTAGACTAGAGGGAATAATCGTTGGACGTTAAACTGAAAGATTTCCTTTCATTTTATGCAGAATATTTATTTTTAATCTACAGAAAATTCGAATAATTTAATAAAATCTCTGAGCAAACAAAATATACGAGTAAAAAAAAAAGCTGCATGGAATATTCCCTGATTAACGATTCAGTTTGTTTGGGCCAAGCCTGAAAACTGAATTTGAATGAACTTTCTTGAATTATTTTGAATTTTATTATTCCGTACAAAATACATTGGAAAGATGGGGAAAGCATGCTGTCATGTATTGATTAATAAAAGTGATCTTTTAAAGTCAACTTACAGGAAGACTCACAAACTTTGAATCAGTAGAGGAACACATTAGGAATGGCTTTCTCCGTATTTGGGCCTCTCTGATATTTGGTACAGAAATGCCGTTGCACTCTAATCAGATATATTATGTGTGTTCTTGCTCAAGTTAGTCACGAATGTTTCCACGTGACTGCGAGCGATTATTCTCTGAAGTTTAACGTTCCATGAATATCCACCTAGATTAACGGAAACGGTGACGAGGAGATTGATGTTAATATTGCAATGTCGAAAGTGGGGAAGAACAGGAAATCTCACGCACATGATGTTTGTCCACTACAAAGTCCACTTCATGAGACATGAGATAGAACCAGGGACCCCACGCGTTAGCCGTGAGCACTCTAGCACTCAGCCTAGATACAAAATAAGATTGTCGTTCCTGGCAGCAAGTTCACTATCCCCAAAACCATGTTCACAACAAGTTCACGATCCCCACGACTCCGATAAACCAATTTAGGAGAGTAAATTGTGCTTTAGTGAGGAAAGAAGAACTTCTTTCCACAGGTTTTCGGTTTAATATTCTGAAATGTTTTTTTTCCTATATGGAAATGTTGAGATTTTGGTCGCTCTCTCCCTTATATAGCATATATATATATATATATATATATATATATATATATATATATATATATATATATATATATATATATATATATATATATATATATATATATATATGTGTGTGTGTGTGTGTGTGTGTGTGTGTGTGTATGTACGTGTTAGTAACATCTGTTGAGTGCATAAACTGTAAAATATTTCATAGGTAACTTTACAAAAAAAAACAGTGACAATCTGTTTGCCAACCCTTTATGTAAATCAATTTACAACTGTAAAGTAAAATTACTAATATGAACTAGTGTACAATTACACTTTTATCGATAAAAATATCACATTTTCTTATAAATTTACTGTAAATTTGTAAAGCAAACAGCAAGTTTTGTAATTTAATCTAAAGAAATGTATATCGACTTACAAAATAAAGGGTAAAAGATTTCACATTAATATTTGGCAATTTAATTACTTAATTTTTTTCACTGTAAAAGTACTGTGTATATATCCGTCTCTAATAATCTGGATAATTGAAATAAAACTCATAAAAACGCACTCGATAAAATAAAACTTTCCAATTAAAAAATAACTATAAATTTTTTTTTTTTAAAAAAAGGCTCAAAGTTGAATTGCCAATCTTTTTATTAAAAAGGAGATTCCCGATCAGCTCAGGTAATAAATTTCTTTAAATACTTATTTTTTCTGCCCTTTTCCACATTTAAAGTCTTTGGTGCAGTTAATATTAACTTCATTTTATAATCTACTCAGGCCCGTATTCAGGGGGGTCTAGGCCCCCTAAATTTTCACTGCCTTCCCTAAAATTTTGACAGTAGGCTTGCAAATGAACTATAATATTAACATATGCCAACATATTGGACCGAAATCCGGACGTTGACATACTCAATTTTATCCACTCATAACTCAATGTATTAATAACCGTAATAGCATGGGGGCAATTTGAAAAGTTTTCTTATAACAAACTTAACCATTAAATTTTAGGTAGAGCAAATAATTAGTTAAGATGAGTGGTTTTGATAGTAGAAATAGAGGTAGAGATATCACATCAGAATATTACCCAAACTCTGGTGCTGTGGCCTTCACGCTGTGGTGCGTTAAAATTTATAATAGCTGTCATAATGAATTTTGAAGATAGGATAAGAATTAAACGAATTTTGTGACAAGGTCGAATAATAAAGTGTGATATCAAATAGCAACCAGCATTGTACTCACCCAGACATTGACGAGTGAAGATTTTAGAGATGTCGATCCTTCTAGTCAGACGGTCACTTCAGAACTCTCTTTTTAATTCCCTACTCTTTTTCGTCCACCTACCTTTACTTCCTAGTTTTGGTAGCGTCATTTCTTCCGCTTACCATTACATTTTTAGACTTACTTCATAACGTGAAGTAGAAAGTGTTATTATTTCCTTGATACATTGCTACGTAACATATTTTTATATTTCCTATTTAAAAGAATGTTTTAACTAGACATAGTTTTAAATTATTATGAGACTTCCTTAATTTCTTTGCATGTGTGAATGACCTACAGCACCAGACTGGGAATTGAATTTTATTTGCATTTAATATAACAAGGTTTACAAAATATTGAGCCAAAATCAATAAAATATTAATCGCCCTTCACCAAAATGCTTTAGTCATATTACAATATGGTGATGAACTATATTATGGTTTGATCGCTCCCCCCCCCCCCTAAATTTTTGGGCTGGTTACCGGCCTGTCTCTACTGCAGTTTATATGTAAATTGTACACAGTCATCTGTATTACCACTAATTTCCTCCCATCCTAATTAGTTAATTACTTTATTGAGTCTGTAACGAATTTCTAAGTTTCTGAGGACAACTCCTTCAGATTCTAGTGACGAGCCACTGCGTTAAAATTAAAGATCCTACGATATTTCAACGTGGGCAAGAGCGTAAGAGCTAATTACTTGTAATTCGGAAGTTTGTTCTCTGTCTCTCCTGCAATTCGGTTCACTTCTGTCTACCGGAAATGAAATGTGAGAGCATGCGCCGAACATTTTACCTGCTAATGCATAGTATATATATATATATATATATATATATATATATATATATATATATATATATATATATATATATATATATATAAAATTTTTTCTCTTGTGCTAGTAAAATTTTGTTGCTTATTTGCATCCCTGATATATATATATATATATATATATATATATATATATATATATATATATATATATATATATATATATATATATATATATATAAAGATATGTTTAAATGAATTCCAAACTAATGTCCGGGTAGGAAATATTTTGTCCACAAGCTTTAACGTCGAGAATGACCTGAAACAAGGAGATGCGTTGTCATCATTGTTATTCAACTTTGGTCTGAAATACGCTATAAGGAAAATCAAAGACAGCAACCAGGGCCTAGAGCTGAATGATGTTCAGCAGGTTATGGCATATGCTGATGATGTAAATTTAATAGGAGATGACAGGAGAACAATAGAAAGAAATGCAGAGATATTAAACGCTTGCAAGGACATGGGTTTAGAGGTAAATGCAGAGAAAACTAAATACATGGAAGTTCGTCGGGACCGTAATACCGCAAATTATTGGTGCGTTAAAATATTAAATAATGTTTTTGATAAAGTGGATACTGACAAATATCTAGGATCAATATTAGCAGACGAAAACAATATTCACGAACAAATTAAATGTCGACTAAAAGCAGGGAATTCGTGTTTTTATTGAGTCTAAAATCTCTTGTCGTCCCGAATTCTGTCGAGCAATTTCAAACTTAAAATATATAAAACGATAATCATGCCTGTTGTTCTGTATGGTTGCGAAACATGATCGATTACTCTAAGGGAAGAACATAGACTGAGAACAAGATCCTAAGACGAATATTCAGACCGAAGAGGAACGGGAATGGAGAATGGCGGAAACTTCATAACGAGGAACTACATAATTTATACAGTTTACCAAACCTTGTTAGGATCATCAAGTCTAAGAGGCTGAGGTGGCAGGTCAAGTAGCCAGGATGGAAGAAACTAGGAGTTCTTTAAAATTTTAACTGGGATTGAAATTGGAAAACGAAGATATTTTTTACGCCACTGCGTGAGACGCTAGTTCAATACTACCATTCAGTAATGATAATTGTGTGAGCCAACCTGCAAACTGAATTTCGAATCCCCCTAATTATTTAATGTAAAATTTACATGAATCAAGTGAGTTATAAGTAGTTCTGAAGTATTGGAGCAGAGAAAAAAATCAAATTTGGGCACTGTTTATCTTACTGATTACATTACCTGTGGCAATTATTTAATTAGTTAGCAATGCATACTGCTTTATCATGTTGGTTTCTCCCGATTTTACGGCTGGAATACATGGCAATAGTGAAAGAAATGAAATCATATGCAGCGGAGAGAACTGACTTGTTTTGGGTGATATTTGCCGTTTTTCGAGACAGTGAGCATTCTTATCAACTGCACCGACTTATACAAAAAGCTCAAATATGAAATTACTGTATTTTGTGGAATATTTTGACGATTCGTCTGAGATAATAGTAATTAACACCTGGGGCTATCCTATAAAAGCACTGTAATTCATATCTTATTTTTCTTATTCAGAAAAGAGTTGTGCACTTGCAATTCAAGCCGCCTGCATGCAAACCTTGTGGGCCTTACTATTACACCACTCCTACCCTTCTGTAAAGCATGTATCTTAACCGAAACATGACAGTAACTACGAATGAATACGTATAATTGGTAAAGAATAGAATCAAATCTTACCTGTTTCGGGCACTTTCGGCGATGGTTTATCAGAAAGTTCAGCAAAGGGAAATTTTTCGGGGTTCTCTCGCAAATAATGATAAAAGTTTACAGCACACAATGCCCTTCTGTGATGATATCGAATTTCTTGTTCAGACTGAAAAAAGTATGAAACCATCAGACTAGAAGAAAAGGTGCAAATTACAATACATTGAAAAATACTCTGTAATACCTTTTCCATAACTGAGGGGTAAATTTGGACAAGGGCATAACTAGGAATTCTTCAGTTTTTCAGGAGAGCAGAAAAACAAACGCCCTTATCCAACTAACCAACGCATTCATACACTATTTTTGGAGGCAGGCGTTCGCTACAGAGCAGAGATATTACCTTAACACCACCTAGACATATGCGGACGTGCTCGAACTTGCAGAAAATATGTATATCTCATTTTACCGGAAATAGGTCGATACGCCCTTATCCAAATTACCCCTTCGATTAATTAACATACTTTACTGGATGTGAAGAATAGAACATAAAATGAAATCTTTTAAGTTTTACGTCCCACTGTTATGCTGGCTAGGTTAAGGAGACGGTGATGATGAGAAATGAGTGAAATAGTGGAGTCAAGAAAGTGGGAGGAAACAGGAAAACAGCGAAAATACACACGCACACATGCTGTTTATCCAGCACAAAGTTCACTTGGCGCGAGCTGAGATCGAACCAAGGACCTCATGTACCAGATATGAACGCTCTACCACTAAGCTACCGCGAACAGTAAAGAATAAACTAACAGTGGTAAGAGAGAGGTTTTCTATTAATGATATCAATCGTTTGTTTGTGCAACCTCCATACGTAATTCACTTCTGGTATGAGGGCTGTCGAGTTAGATCTTCGGTCACTCAAATTTGTAGTGGAGACCAAGGGCGCCCATCAGGCGAGCAAGGTGGGGCGATTGACCCCCTTTAGAGGAAATTGTGCTTCGGAAGGAAGATCGAAAACCCAATAGATATTTTAGAATAGTTACAGCAAAATTTGAGACTACATTTGAAATGTCGCTTATACTTGCTCCCCCTTGGAAAACACAACATGGGCGCCCTTGGTGGAGAGCAATGATTCTGTGCCTTTTTTCAAAATTATTTCCTATTCCCACATTCTCATTCCACCAACTATTTAATAATAATTCACTTTGATTAATTAAGGAGTGTATTTCCAAAACATGCTAAATCCATCGTGTTAATATTCGGTCCAAAATCTCTTGACGTAGCGAATTCTGTCGAAGAATTTGAAGCTTAAAATATATAAAACGATAATCATGCCTGTTGTTCTGTATGGCTGCGAAACATGGTTGCTTATTCTGAAAGAAGAACATAGACTGAAAGTATTTGAGAACAAGATCCTGAGACGAATATACGGACCCAAGAGGAACGGGAATGGGGAATAGCGGAAACTTCATAACGAGGAACTACATAATTTATATGGTTTACCCAACATTGTTACGGTCGTCAAGTCTAGGAGGCTTAGGTGGGCAGGTCATATAGCAAGAATGGAAGAAAGTGGGAACGTTTTCAAAGTCTTGACTGGAAGATCAATCGGAAAACGACCATTAGGAAGACCTAGGCGCAGATGGGAGGACAATATTAAGGATAGAAGTCAGTGGAGAGCTTTTGTGAACGCGGCATTAAACCTCCAGGTTCCATAGGCCATAGAGTTAGTTTAGTTAGAACTTTTCAGAAATGGCGAAAAACTATGGCTTCTTACATTGAAACACTATGGCCTGTGATATTTCAAACAGAATTTAACACACAAAATAATGTGTTTTGACAAAATAATAATAATAATAATAATAATAATAATAATAATAATAATAATAATAATAATAATAATAATAATAATAATAATAATAATAATAATAATAATAATAATAATAATAATAGTAATAGTAACAAAATTTAACGTAAGAGATTGCAAACTATACTTTTCCATATTCAATACAAATTCGGTCATTTTTGGATTTAGCATGGTTTGGAAATACACTCCTCAATTATCCGTCTATTTTGGCCAAAAGGGCACACATGTGACTCACAAGAAGACTTACGGAAGTATAACTCACCGATTTGAATGAAACTTTGCATACTTTTAGAACATCGAAAAATAATCAGCACGTACTTTTTTTTTTCGGAAAATGATGCAGGTTTAACGGTAGAAGCCACCCTTTGAACGTTACGGGTGATCTCCATGACTAAAAAGAAAACAATCAGTAACCCCTGCCAACTATGATAGTTCTTCGCTAACTGCAGAGCATTTCAAACCAGAAGACTGTTCTGTAATTGTAATCATCGTGTTGGATCCGCCATTTTGAATTTTGTAATGTTGACGTCAGATTCAGAATCGGCTATCCTCAACCCCTCACCGTGGCAGTATATTTTCTTCTACATTAAATGATTATTTTCTTTTTAGGCTTGGAGCGCAACCCAAACGTTCAAAGGCTGGTTTCTATCTTTAAATCTTCACCATTGCCGAAATAAAATAATATGTGTCGATTATTTTTCTACAGTGGTGGCAAAAAGTCCTGAACACACTCATTTTTTGTCTAATTTTTGTGTTTGACTTCATTTTTCGTTATGAAATTATCGCACTATTTTAAATATTGTTATTGACTTTAATGTATTTTTTCATGCTGATTTCAAATCTATCTGTAGATTTCATCTAAAGTAAATAGTTTCATTGATACGGTGAAAAAAACCTTGACAAGAAAGCACAAGGTTACTGTAAGAATGAGTGTGTGTTTTCAACCAATGAAATGCTCCGTTATTTCAACCAATCAGAGAGCAGTAGCGAGAAAGGGTTGAAAGGAGGTGAAACGTGGTTTAGTAGTGTATTGAATAGTGTATTGAAAGCAATTTGAAGTGCATTTGTGAAAAATATTGGAATAATGGCTAAATTTTCATATCTGCCTGAGAATAAAAGATACAAAATAATACATTTGAAGGAAGAAGGTTATTCTATGCGCCAAATTGCTGCTAAAGTACCATGTGGCCTTTCTACTGTCGTGAGAACTTTGAAAAGATTTTCTGAAACAAATTCTATTGCGGACAGGGGGCGATCAGGACGACCAAGAAAAACATCTTTACATGAAGACAGGTTATTGCACAGGATTTCACTTTCAAACAGAAAGCTTAATTCAACGCAAATTTTGAAACAATGGACTTTGACATCAAATGTGAGTGTGTGCCCAAGAACTGCTAGAGGAAGACTGCTGGAAATTGGGTTACGAGGCTGTAAAGCGCGCCCAAAACCATTACTGACTGAATTTCAACGCAAGAGGCAATTGACGTGGGCAAGGGAACATTTATTATGGACTATTAAAGACTGGGAAAAGGTCATATTTAGTGACGAGAGTCAGTTTTGTATTTCTGGTAACCAAAGTAGTGCCTATGTAAGACGACACACTCATGAGGAATTCAGCCCTCAGTGTCTGAAGCCCACAGTAAAGTACCCGACAAAAGTGATTATATGGGGTTGCATGTCTTCTTGTGGTGTTGGAAGACTTCACATCGTTAGCGGAACAGTGAAAGCCATGGATTAGATTGAAATACTACAAAATAAATTGCTACCAACTGCAAGAGATCTTTTTGGGAATCAGTCATGAATTTTTCAGGACGATAACGCCCCTTGTCACCGTGCAAAGGTAGTCCAGAAATGGTTCAAAGACCATACTGTGAATAGAATGAACTGGCCAGGACAATCTCCCGACCTTAATCCGATAGAGAACTTATGGTTTAAAATTGGTTATGAAATTTCAAAGAAAAAACCTTCAAACAAACGTGAGTTAATTGAAGTTTTAATATTTTCCTTCAACCATATTGTCACGAAACAACTTCTTTTGAAATTAGTGCATTCCATGCCAAAAAGATGTAGAGCCGTAATTAAAGCAAACGGCTGGCCCATAAAATATTGATGTTCTAACATGTGACAACAATGTAATTTTCAAAATGCGTATTAAATGTACCGTATTTGTCAATGTTCGTGTTATTCTTCTATTCATATTATGTTATTCTATATTGTTTTATTCTGCACATATTTCACATTATTGTGTTCAGGCAGCTTTACTACAAAAACTATTTTAGGCATTAAAAAACTAGTAGTAGATTTGAAATCAGCATAAAAAAATACATTAAAATCAATAACAATTTTTAAAATAATGAGATAATTTCATAACGAAAAATGAAGTCAAACACAAAAATTAGGCAAAAAAATTAGTGTGTTCAGGACTTTTTGCCACCACTGTATGTTCTACAAGTATGCAAAGTTTCAATCAAATTGGTGAGTTACATTTTTGTAGGTATCCTAGATAAATTGCACAACATTGCTTGTGGAAACACATTGAATAAGACCATTTTTAACGTTACTGATAGCTTCCTTTAGCATACACATCATATTGTTGTACCGCAGGGTAAATGTTTGCAAGTCTTATCTAAATTGTGACATAAATTTTGGTCATATCCGCATAATTAGATTAAGTTAACCACATTCACTTTTCGTTTGCTGTATAATTTTCTATTTTATGTAACTATTTTTTTTTAGAGTTCTTTTTGCCTGGATTCTTCCAATACAATTCTCTGTAGCACACCAGAGATTTTGAATATGAATTTTGTTTGTTCAATGATTAAAAAAAGTATTATTATCCTTTTGTTACATTTGGTAATATAAACTTACAAATTTGTTAGTGAAAAAAACGAAGTGTTATATTTGTGATGGGAATCTACTATGAAAATAGTTTTTAGATAGTTCATTACAATCCTTTGATATTTATGAACAATGTCAATATCCCAAAATTGCAAAGAAGACCATAAGAGTTTTCTTGCTGTTTTTAAAGTCATACTTAAGTGAATGAGCATTTTCCACAATGTAAATAGTTACATCTAACAGAAAAATAGATTACTACACCTTCTTGGCCAGGGGCGGATCCAGGACGGACTCCGAGGGAGGTGCGGTGGGTTGTAATACTGCTACTTAGAGCTACTTTTAAGAACTCCAAACTCTGGGATCGGTTTTATTTATAAATAAAATAAGAAAGTTTCCTCTTCTGGGGGAGCGATTTCCCCGATCACCCCCCCTGGATCCGCCACTGTTGTTGGCTTGTCAACTATAAGGGTACACGTTGACAAATTCTATGAAACACATCAAGCACAGACTTCAAATTAATTTGAAAGATGAGTATTAAAAAAAAATATATCCAATATATTATTGTTTAACGACTTCCGATATAGACAGGTCAGTGTTCCAGGCACTTACCATATTTTTACTTTATTTATTTATTTTTTATTTTTTGACACTGCTGCACTTGCAGTTTTTATAGACAGTAATACACCTCTCGCATGTTAACATCAGCCTACATACATTGAATATCTGATTGCGCCGAATTATTATTATTAGTAGTAGTAATAGTATCATAATTAGTATTACCATTATTACATGTAGTATTAAACAAGAATTTTAGGAATGATCCAAAAAATGGATCTTGGCCAATAAGTAGTTTTTGGATTAGAGATCACAAAATTTCTGAGCGGCCCCTAAATCGAGTTTTCGTATTTTTTACGGAATAAATACATCATAATTAGTTCAGTGATAGCTTGGGTTTGGCTACACTGTATGTAGTTCTCCAGATGTAACGCCTACAAGAAAATTTTTAACTAATTATGTTGAATCTTTTGATCCTACAAGAATTTTAATAACGATCAAAAAATGCATCAAAATAATGCGATCTTGACTAATAATTAGTTTTTAAATCAGGGGCCACAAATTTTCTGAACTGTTATAAATGGAGTTTTGGTATTTTGTATGGATTAAGTACATCATACTGAGTTAAGTGATAGTTTGGCTTTGTCTACACTTCTCCAGATGTAAGGTCTACAAGAAAATATTTGACTGAAGTATATTGGATCATTTGATCCTACAAGAATTTTAGGAATGATCCAAAAAATGCATCAAAATATTGCGATCATGGCCAATAATTAGTTTTTAAATCAGGGACCACAAAATTTTTGAATTGCTTCTAAATCGAGTTTTCGGTTGTTTTTTTTTTTTTTTTTTTTTTTACCTAGTAAGCACATTATTACTGAGTTAAGTGATAGTTTGGCTTTGTCTACACTTCTCCAGATGTAAGGTCTACAAGAAAATAATTGACTGAAGTATATTGGATCATTTGATCCTACAAGAATTTTAGGAATGATCCAAAAAATGCATCAAAATATTGCGATCATGGCCAATAATTAGTTTTTAAATCAGGGACCACAAAATTTTTGAATTGCTTCTAAATCGAGTTTTCGTTTTTTTTTTTTTTTTGTTTTTTTTTACCTAGTAAGCACATTATTACTGAGTTAAGTGATAGTTTGGCTTTGTCTACACTTCTCCAGATGTAAGGTCTACAAGACAATATTTGACTGAAGTATATTGGATCATTTGATCCTACAAGAATTTTAGGAATGATCCAAAAAATGCATCAAAATATTGCGATCATGGCCAATAATTAGTTTTTAAATCAGGGACCACAAAATTTTTGAATTGCTTCTAAATCGAGTTTTCGTTTTTTTTTTTTTTTGTTTTTTTTTTACCTAGTAAGCACATTATTACTGAGTTAAGTGATAGTTTGGCTTTGTCTACACTTCTCCAGATGTAAGGTCTACAAGAAAATATTTGACTGAAGTATATTGGATCTTTTGATCCTACAAGAATTTTAATAATGATCAAAAAATGCATCAAAATAATGCGATCTTGACCAATAATTAGTTTTTAAATCAGGGGCCACAAAGTTTCTGAACTGTCCTAAATGGAGTTTTGGTATTTTGTATGGATTAAGTACATCATACTGAGTTAAGTGATAGTTTGGCTTTGTCTACACTTCTCCAGATGTAAGGTCTACAAGAAAATATTTGACTGAAGTATATTGGATCTTTTGATCCTACAAGAATTTTAATAATGATCAAAAAATGCATCAAAATAATGCGATCTTGACCAATAATTAGTTTTTAAATCAGGGGCCACAAAGTTTCTGAACTGTCCTAAATGGAGTTTTGGTATTTTGTATGGATTAAGTACATCATACTGAGTTAAGTGATAGTTTGGCTTTGTCTACACTTCTCCAGATGTAAGGTCTACAAGAAAATATTTGACTGAAGTATATTGGATCTTTTGATCCTACAAGAATTTTAATAATGATCAAAAAATGCATCAAAATAATGCGATCTTGACCAATAATTAGTTTTTAAATCAGGGGCCACAAAGTTTCTGAACTGTCCTAAATGGAGTTTTGGTATTTTGTATGGATTAAGTACATCATACTGAGTTAAGTGATAGTTTGGCTTTGTCTACACTTCTCCAGATGTAAGGTCTACAAGAAAATATTTGACTGAAGTATATTGGATCTTTTGATCCTACAAGAATTTTAATAATGATCAAAAAATGCATCAAAATAATGCGATCTTGACCAATAATTAGTTTTTAAATCAGGGGCCACAAAGTTTCTGAACTGTCCTAAATGGAGTTTTGGTATTTTGTATGGATTAAGTACATCATACTGAGTTAAGTGATAGTTTGGCTTTGTCTACACTTCTCCAGATGTAAGGTCTACAAGAAAATATTTGACTGAAGTATATAGGATCTTTTGATCCTACAAGAATTTTAGGAATGATCCAAAAAGTGCATCAAAATATTGCGATCATGGCCAATAATTAGTTTTTAAATCAGGGACCACAAAGTTTCTGAACTGTCCTAAATGGAGTTTTGGTATTTTGTATGGATTAAGTACATCATACTGAGTTAAGTGATAGTTTGGCTTTGTCTACACTTCTCCAGATGTAAGGTCTACAAGAAAATATTTGACTGAAGTATATAGGATCTTTTGATCCTACAAGAATTTTAGGAATGATCCAAAAAGTGCATCAAAATATTGCGATCATGGCCAATAATTAGTTTTTAAATCAGGGACCACAAAGTTTCTGAACTGTCCTAAATGGAGTTTTGGTATTTTGTATGGATTAAGTACATCATACTGAGTTAAGTGATAGTTTGGCTTTGTCTACACTTCTCCAGATGTAAGGTCTACAAGAAAATATTTGACTGAAGTATATAGGATCTTTTGATCCTACAAGAATTTTAGGAATGATCCAAAAAGTGCATCAAAATATTGCGATCATGGCCAATAATTAGTTTTTAAATCAGGGACCACAAAGTTTCTGAACTGTCCTAAATGGAGTTTTGGTATTTTGTATGGATTAAGTACATCATACTGAGTTAAGTGATAGTTTGGTTTTGTCTACACTTCTCCAGATGTAAGGTCTACAAGAAAAATATTTGACTGAAGTATATAGGATCTTTTGATCCTACAAGAATTTTAGGATTATTCAGAAAAATGCATCAAAATATTGCGATCATGGCCAATAATTAGTTTTTAAATCAGGGACCACAAAATTTTTGAATTGCTTCTAAATCGAGTTTTTTTTTTTTTTTTTTTTTTTTACCTAATAAGCACATCATTACTGAGTTAAGTGATAGTTTGGATTTGGCTACACTGTGACCAGTTCTACGGATATAAGGCCTACAAGAAAATGTTTGACTGAAATATAATGGATATTTTGATCCAAAAATAAGAGTATCCCTGCATCTTGGGCCTTAGTAAAGTATGTTCGTTCCCAGAAAAGTTGTTTCTCAGTAATCTATAATTTTAGTTCATTATGCTTCTGAATAAGTAATTCTTACCGTAACTCTGAAACACGTTTCTTTGTGGGAACAATGTCGCTACTCTATATAGATTCTTCTTGTGTTGGCACATGGCGACACTCAACCTGGAACAGGTAAACTTCAGGGGCGCCAGAGAGATAATTGTGTTTAGATATGGGAAGCAGCCTTTAATAGAAGTATTGTGCTGCCAAAATGTCTTCAGCCGTGGCAAAAATGCGAACTAAAGCTCACAAACCCACACGTTGAGCCAATAAGGGTTCAGCTGTTGCTAAGTGAGAGAAAGTGAGTGAAATTCCTTTAGCCGACAGCACCGCTTGCAACGAAAGACTAGAGATCAAGTCAATGTGGTATATTTAGTACCATGGGCGCCCGAAGAAAATTTTCTAGGGGAGCTTATCTCCCTGGTTGCTATATTATGTTTGTATTTTTTATTTGTATTAAGAAAATCTTAAGAAATTTAATACATTTTCCTGAGCTAGAGGTGGGCCCGGGCCTCCCTGCCCTCCCCTTCGGCGCCCATGAGTAGTACAAATAGTAATAGTAGTAGTTGGTAGTAATAGTGGTAGCAGTAGTAATAGTAAAGCAAATAGTAGTAGTAGTAGTAGTACAAACAGTAGTAGTAGTAGTAAGTAGTGCTAGTAGTAGTACAAACAGTAGTAGTAGCTCGGATTCGATTAAGTTAGGTTAAGGTAGGTTCTCTTGTCTGGCTTCCATCATCTAGACATAGCCCCACCACTTTCCTTTCAGAGCATTAAATAGGTTGAGAAGAACGTGAGCATAATGATACCTGTAAACTTTAATAAAAATGATTCCGTATTCGTAATGTGTACCTTCCTACTGGTGCACACTCTAGAACATTTTCGAACCTATAGGAAAATAATATAACATGCTGGCACATTCTACAACAATTTCGAACATTCTGGAACATTCTAGAACATCCTGGGTCATTCTAGAAGGTTCTAGAGCATCCTGAAAATTCTAGAAGATTCTCGAACCTTTGGGAAACTTCTATAACAGTCTTTCCCAAAATTGTTGATAATTCTAAAATTTAACCCATATTTTTTGTAGCACAGTAATACCGTTGCTAGGGCGTTTTCTCTCTTTAGGACCCCTGCTGGTCCAAACCGAAACCTTCTTCATGGATGGGAGATACAGAGCTACAATACCATATAACTCCCATGGGGCTCCGGGTCTTGGTTTTGGAGCCTTTGTGGAACGCACGGACAAACCACACTTACTTTTATTATATATATGGTTATTATTATTATTATTATTATTATTATTATTACTATTATTATTATTATTACAGTTTAATTTGAATATTTGTTACTGTTGATGTTATAGTTTTTTAAATTTTTTTCCGCTCATTTGCCATATTTTCTAAGTTTGGCAACATTGTTGGTCTACTTCACGTTTCCCAAGTGGGCGTTCGGAATGGAGCTCCACGAATCGTACCGAATTCTTCCGATGTATTACACGTGAGACAAAACAGTTCTACAGCTGGCGTAAAGAACAGGCTTCAGAAGTCGTCGTGGTCACTATAAAGTAACTGCCAGTCATTGATGCGTTAATATTTGGCACCAATTTTTGTATGTTCGGACATTAGAATGTTGTATTCACCTTAGGTAAA